>NC_141538.1:54578750-54895000 GCF_021556685.1 Rattus norvegicus | reverse complement strand
GCCTATGAGTAGAGCCACTTCAGTCAGATCACTCAAAATAACCGTTCCACATGAAGCAGTCTGTCATTTCATTTCAGCCATTTGTGTTTAAAACTTCATCCTATATCCCCATAATAATAACTCAAGGAATGCCAGATGCCTAGAGTTTCTTTCTTCCCTCCTGCCCCCTCCCTACTTTCAAAGCTAAAGGATACAGCATAGTTTGTATTTGCCTTTAAATTTCCCTTCCGTCATCTAATTGGCTCGTCCCGGTCGCTGGCCGCTGGCCTTTGTTTTATAGAAGAGAAAAATCACTCCATGAGCATCACAAAATCCTTCAAATTACATCAAATTAATTCATAATAGGTTTTATGGGCAGGATATTTTTAGCTTTATTGTCAAGACTCTAGCATCCCCACCACACCCAGAAACTAAGCAAGCATCCAGCCATTTGAAACCTGTGAAGAAAAATCCAAGCGTGTGAGGATTAGACTAGATGTTCCCCGAGGACACCGTACTATTGCCAGATTTGCCCATATTCAAATCCAAAGGAAGCTTTTTCTCTGATGTGCTATGTTCCGGATAAAATCCTTGGGAACTTCCAGATCATGAAAGGAAATCATAAAGTGAAATGGTTCGTTAATTTTATACATGTAGTTTATTGAATCCTAATTCCTCAGAACTCAGTACTCCCTGTATATGATTCATATAGGATTGGGATGTGTGTGTGTGTGTGTGTGTGTGTGTGTGTGTGTGTGTGTGTCTGTCTGTCTGTCTGTCTGTCTGTCTGTCTGTCTGTCTGTGATGGAATGGGCAGAGGGCAGAGGAGGGAGATACTAGGTGTCTTTCTCCAGCACTGGCCAAGGGTCTCTTGCTGAACCTGGAGCTACACTGCATAGTGTTTTTACCAGTCAGAACGTTATAGTGACCCCAAGTTCAGTGTGAGGCTTGTAAGGGCCTGTAAAAGGCGCTGCCAGATCTAATATCAACAAAATTGAAATGCTTCGCCCTTAGGGCTATCTCTGGATAACCCAGGGGTGGTAGCAAAGGATAAAACAGATTTCTATGACTGCATGAACTAGCCAGATACGGAGTACCCCAAACTCTGTATTAAGATATGTATGAGCTCATCTGGCAGTTTAAAACAAAACAGGATGAAACATGTTTTCCTCACCAACACGGCTCTTCATTGAGTAGACGATGCAGGCAAGTTTTTAGATCTAAACCGAAATCCTTTGGAATAAGCCAGGACCTTTTCCACATGGAATTGAAAACTGAGGATCTTTTTCACACAGTTGAGGATGTTCTGGGCATGTGTGTTTGAACTACTGTAAAATGCAGTGCTTCTTAAGATAAACCTATCTAAAATTAATCACATTATTTTTCCTTCATGAGCAAAAGAATATTTAATAAATGAGTAATAGGAACAAAAGCCCTGAGTCTACTGCACCAATTCCTAATTTTTAAAAAGTGTGTTTTAGAACCTGTGGTAACTTCGGACTTAGAGATAAACTGTAGAATAGTGTAAAGGGTGTGGCCTTCCACTCCTAGCTTCTCCCCTGTTAACGCTTGTGCTATTACATAACTTTAGAGTCATTTCCAAACCCAAAACCCTGACATTCACCAACTCATAAATCCTCATGATTTCTCTAGAAGTCAAACTACTTTCCCAGTGTCCACTGGAGGAAAACCAGCATGGTGTGTTTAGAAATTGCCCCCAAGAAAGCAGTCACCAACCCTTCCCTCATTCCAGGCTCTTGAAATCCACAACCCAAACAACTCAATCAAACTCTCTCACAAGACTTTGTTCTTATTTTGGATGCACATTTTGAAGATCAGAATGGCAGTCCCTACAAGCAGCTGTTTCAAAGATCTGTAGACCTTTGACTTCTGACCGCCTCTCCTAATATGTGTATTGCTGATTTAGCTAGTCAGGCAGCACTTGGAAAGACACCTACTGTAGCTGGCTCCTTATCACCAAGTCTGGGGCTGAAGGGTATATAGCTTCAAGAGTGTGAACCAAGAAATTTACCTCTGATGTCATAAAACGAAATCCTCCAATTAGTTCTCTTGAAGTGAGATAGGGGTCTTACTTCATGGAGGGAGCTTTCGGGTCATCCAGCTGACCAACCCTGAGTTTAAGGATGTGTGTGCTCACACACCTTTCTCCAACCACCTCCCCCAACCACCCCCAGGTTCTCAGCCAACTTTGGCTTTAGACAGATGTTTCCACTCTGAACGCGGAGAAACCAATGCCATTTCTCTGCTTGTTGTCAAGGATGATGGGCATTCAGTCCTGCTCCAAGGTCTTCTGAAGCCATTTAGGGATGTTTGCCAAAGTGGGCATCTGTTGACAAAGCATTCATCTTGAAAAGGCAAGGGCTGCCTTCAGGAAACAGCAGGGAGAAACACCACACGTATTTCTCTCTAGAACGTGGGCCAGCCTGAAGAGCCAGGCACCCGTGAGGAGATATTATGGAAGACTTTGTGGTTCCTAAACTAAACGAAAGCTTAACTCTAGCCAACCTCTATTTCAGAATACATCTCAGGTCCATGCATTTGGCCTCTGTTCCTTGAGACATCTCAGAGCAACCAAAGCTGTTTGGAACTGTTGGAGAATAGCTCCAGGAGCTTGCTAAAGCTTATATTTATTAAGAGTGCCCCACCCCGTTGTTATTACATATCGGCTATGCCTATCCAGAAAGAGCACAGCAAACCCACACCAACATGGTTCCAAGTGAGGAGATTTAATGGGGGAACAAAACAAGGGGAAGGGGCGAAAGAAAGAAGAGAAAAGAGAACGAGGGTGGAAGGTGTCTGCCTTTTGGGGGTGGGAATTGTAACTTAAGGATTCCCAGGTGGAGGGAGGTGCGAATTGAACCTAAACGTCTTCTGGGAATGTATGGCCATTGCCATGGCAATGGTGACCATTGTCGCTGCTCAAGGCAATTCCTGATACCAACACCCCCTCCCTGCTATTGCCAAGCTTACTTCTGCAAAAGGGCTTCCCAGCCCCAACTCTGAGTGAGACCTTCTGCCCTATTCCTCAGGCCCTCAAACCTGGAAAGCTCCTGAATACCTCGCCCATCCCACTTCACTTCCTATCTGGTTTCGAACCCTATTTGCTTGTACTTGCTAACTACCACGTGTTAGTGAAATAAGAAAGGGTTCTTCTCAATTCACGGTCCTTGCTAAAATCATCTGTTGGGATACTGTGGATCTTTGTAACGACTCTCAAGGTCACTCTTGCCTTCCCTAATCTACCCTCTTCGAAAGGATCAAGAAAGCTTTAAAAACAACTCCAGCGGAGTACCTAGCCTAGCTCCTTTACTGAACCAACCCAAACACAGTTTCATTCTTGGTTTCCTATTGTCCTTTGGAAACCTTAGCGGGGGTGTCTTCCTCTTATGTACTCACATTTTGAAGGCCTTTCTAATCACCCAGCTGTGACAGTGTCCCTTTAAGGCACACGGAGTCTTAACTGTGCTAGCTCAAGACAAGGATAACACTCCAGAGATAAGAAGCCATGCCCCACTCCCCTCTCCACCCCACAACCCCACCTGGCTCCCTAGGACTCTGCTGGGCCAGGATTTACCTTTCAGCTCCTTGTCTCTAAGGAACAAACAAGGGAGACAGAGCAAGGTTCTCTCCTGTCTTCTGCCATCACTGACTGCCACCTGGGCCACTGCTATAAGGCGGAGAGGCTGGTCACAGAGGCTAGAGATGCTGTCCTACCTTTTTGTTTTGTTTCGTTTTGGTTTGGTGTTTTGAGACAGGATCTCTATGCGTATCCCTGCCTCACCACAACCTTCACTATGTAGACCACACTGGCCTCGAAATCATAGAGATAGACCGGCCTCTGCCTCCTGTGTGGTGCTATTAAAGGCATGAGCCGCCACACCCAGCCGCACCCTTTGATGTCTTTTTTTTTTTTTTTTTTATCAAAAAGACAGATTTCTAGATAGGACTGGCTCTTTAGAAAAACAACCATTGCTTTCCATGTTATCTTACCACACACGGTATGAATTGTTCCGTTCAGTTTGTTACGGCCGCGTAAAATGCCATTAGGAATAAATGACTCGGAAATTATAAGCACTTCTGTTTTCTTATTCAATTAGTAGACTCTTTGTAAAGAGGATTCAGGTCTGGAGGAAAGCAAGTGAGTAGTGAAGAGTTTTCCTATGCCTCTCCTCACAGGCAAAATCCTGTTAGGAATGGGTTGCACTGGTGTGGTATGTTTGTTACAATTATTAAACCAAACAACCCTTCGTGTGAAATAGTGTCTATGGTTTACGGTAGAGCTCTTTCAACAACCAACAGTCAACAAAACCAACAACCACCAACAAAAAAATGTTGGTTCATCGAGCACACACACTTTCTTTATGTTCCTTCAGACGTTTGAAAACCTCTGCTGAACAATTAGGAAAAGCAACTAGGACGCATAGACCATTTGTAAGTCTAAAGAGTTTCCATGTGTCTTCTGATGTACCTCCAGGCTCTCCTGCCCGTGTGAGGCTCCAGGCTGGCTTCTGATCAGCACACTGTAATCCTCAGAGGTTGGTAGGTCCATAAGCACCTTTCTGAAAACACTGGAGGATGCTGGTCTTCATGTAATTCTTCATCTCAGGAACTTTAAATCTTCTATGGGACTTACACAAAGAGCGCTAGAGTTCACCCCAGCAACGGTGTCCGTCCCCCCACCCCAGGCTCAGCTATAGACTGCAGACTGACAGAATGATGTGCTTTCTCTCCAACAGAGGTGCTCTGAGCAGGAAAAGAGGCCACTAGTTCCCAGAAACCCCCGCCTGCAAGTTCAAGGTGATAGTTGCCTTAATTAATAACCATACATAGCAAACCATGTTTTAAATGTAATAACCATATAATAAGGATTCCATGCATTCAGAACAAGAGGATTATGTCCCAACACATCTTCTTCAGTCATGTTTCTACCTGGCTTTCTTTCTCATTCATAGTGCTAACTCATACAACATCTATATGGTGCAGTCTTAGCACTACACCACAATGATATTTCATTTAAAAAGAGTGTTCTGGGGGCTGGAGAGATGGCTCAGTGGTTAAGAGCACCGACTGCTCTTCCCGAGGTCCTGAGTTCAAATCCCAGCAACCACATGGTGGCTCACAACCATCTGTAATGAGATCTGATGCCCTCTTCTGGTGTCTGAAGACAGCTACAGTGTACATATATAAATAAAATAAATACTCAGCTCCAAAATAAATAAATAAATAAATAAATAAAATATTTAAAAAAAAAAAAAAGAGTGTTCTGTATGGTGATGGCTCCTGCAAGAGATACTTGGTCTGAGGCCTGCTAGGCATCCTCTTTTACCTTAGCAAACCCAAGTAGGCATTAGGGAGATCAAAAAAAAAAAAAAAGCCCAGGCCAGATTGTTGACCCTGGAGAAATCACATCCTGCATTTAACTTTAGGAAGATGGAAAATACGCATTTATCTCAAATTAACTGCCTGTGTGTGTGCATGTGTTCATGTGTGAGAGAGCATGCATACCTTTAAGCCAGAGGTAAACACAGAATTTCTTCTTGGATTGCTCTCTACATTAGTTTTTGTATCCAAGCATCTCACTGAACCTGGAGCTTACCAATTAGGCTAGTCTGGTCCATCAGAGTCTGAGGGATCTCCCTCTCCTTGCCTCCTCAGCGATGGAATTATAGGCCCTGACCAAAACTTGACTCATCGTGTTAGCTAGTGTCTGTAGTTTACAACAGAGTTCATTCTTTGTGATTTATGGGTCTAAGTTTGGGAAATGTGTACAGTCATGTATCTACCAGCATAGCCTTATGCAAAATAATTTCAGTTTCTTAAAACACACACACACACACACACACACACACACACACACACACGTGCTCCTCCTCCTCCTCCTCTTCTCATCTCCTCATTATTTACTTATTTTGCTATTTGTGTGTTTTGTTTTCTTTGCACCATGTATGAGTAAGCCCTCCTGTTGGCTTATGAAAGCCACAACTGACTTTTTATGTGAGTGCTAGGGAATCAAAATATCAGACTCTGGTCCTCATGTTTATGCAGCAAACACTTTGCTGAATGAGCCATGCCCCCTCCCTCAACCCTGAAATTGTAATCTTAAAAATATTTCAAAGAATTTCAAGCCAACAACAATCTTTGTACTCTATACTCTAAGCTTTTTCCTAACCAGGTACGATTTTCTTACAGACACACTTCTGTTGAACCAGCTGTCTGAATTTGCTAACTCCAGTATCCCTGCACAGCCTTATGCTGTACTCATTACATTTGAACTAAACCACAGTATTCAGAGGTGAAAGACTGGCCTACTGGATCAAGGACAGGCTAAACCTATGGGAGCCTCACCTTTACTTCCCTGCCTTAGGAAGAAATATTTGTTCATTCTGAAATTGTCAGTGTCACCGCTGGGTACTGACTGCTCTTAAGATCATTTCATCTGTGATCAAAAATTTCATTTATTTAATTGTAAAATATGTTTTATATGAGGTGCACCATTTATACTATTTTAGGAGTATAAGTTAATGTTGGTAAGTGCAGAATTGTTCAGCCATTACCACTCTTCCTAGAATGCTTTCATCACCTCCAAACTGAAAGTCACTATCTGTTCAACAATCATTCATTATCCCTGTCTCCTCCACGCCTGATAATTTCTGTTCTACTTTCTGTCTCCAAAAGTTGACATGTTCTGGACACTGCATATCCAAGGACTCATTCAATATCTGTCCCCTCTGTGTCTGTCTGGCTTATTTGCTTACTATAACTGTTTTAAAGTTCATCCGAGTTGCAGCGAGTGTCAGAAGGGCCTTCCTTTCAATGACCGAGTGATATTTTACTGTGTGCCTGCCCCACGCCTTTGCTTGTGTGCTCATGTGTTGATGGACGCGTGAGCATTTCCACCTGTAGGCAATGGTGGGTAAGTCTGCACTGACTACTTGATATGCAAACCTGTTCAGGTCTCCACTTGCTGTGCTTTTGGGTTTACATCTAGAGGTAGAATTACTGGAGCATACAATTCTTCTGTATTTTATTTTATTTTTCCGAGGGACTGCTGAGCTATTTTTCACGTTACGTCACTGTACATACCATGCATGTGGGGATTGTAATTCCCCACAATTTTGCCAATAGCTATCCTAATGAGTATGGACTGGTATCGAATTACAGTTACTGTCAACCTTTTTTTCTCTCTTCCTCTTTTCGTGTGTGTGTGTGTGTGTGTGTGTGTGTGTGTGTGTGTGTGTAAATATGGATATGCACTTGCCACAGTGCATACATGGAGACTGGAGGGAAACCCCGGGCATGGCTCCTTACCTTCCACCTTGAAGGAAGACTTTTGACGTTCCTGCTGCAGTCAGAACCAGCTGGCCTGTAAACCAGGGATTCTCTTGTCCGCACTTCCCACACAGCCAGAGATGCACTGAGATTGCAGACATCCGCTATTGCTACCGCATCTCTCTCAGGGTTCAAGAAACCTAAACAGAGGTCTTCACATTTCCATAAGGTGTGTGCTTTATCCATCGAGCCATCTTCCCAGACCCCCACATTTCAAACACAAAAGCATTTCTTTCTGTGTGATTTTTGCCCAGCTCTGAGGTCCAGCAGCTTTGGATTTGAGCCCCAGTGGTTTGAACTCCACAGGGGAACACATTTTAGACTGTGGTAGTATGTTTCCTGACTGGCCATAGGAAGATGTTAAAATCTGTTCAATGCACGAACTCTAGCCCATCACTCCCTTCCTATATAAGCTGACTTAAAAGTGAATGACCTCAGTTGTAGCCTAGGAAGAAAAGTAGTGTTGTCTGCTGGGGCCCTCTGAGGATTATGCGTGCAATACCACCCAGTTTTTTACTTGTTGAAGCTAAGCAGGCTCTGCAGCGTGGTGGAAAGTTCTGGGAGACATCAACAAACTGGCTCAGGAATCTGGGGGGAGGCTTTCGTGCTAAGCTAGGACTTTGTAGCAGGAAGGAAGGGGAAACTACAAAAACCCACTAAGCCAAGAGCATCCTCAGGGAGCCAGTGCGCTTACTGGCGGAAGTGCAGAGTGAGGAGATTCAGGAAACCTGTTCTCCGTCTCCAGTTGCTCAGCCAGCAGGACCTGAATAGGCACGGGGAGGTTGCTGAATGAAGAACACAAAATCAAGATTAGCGAGGGACTGATGCCCGGTGGGGGCCTGTGGGTACAGCTACCACTTTCATCCTGGGAAAATGACCTTAATCTAAACTTAAATGCCAGTGGGCTGGTAATGTTCCGCTTGTAAAACGAGGTTCAATAACGCAATGCTCTGTTTTCCCCTCTCATCATTGATACTGATGGAAAGTCTGTCTGTCAGGTATAGAAACGAAGATTCTGGGGTACTCTGTGCCAACCAAGACTAAGTCCTGACTTTGATCTACTGTGTATCCAGCGACTGGATGTTGAATGGTCTGGAACAAATTTCTTTGAGAAGGAAGATAATGTTTTACCTCCAGTTTCTCTGTCTCATCAACTCGGCTAAACATGCTGAGTCATTTCAGAAACTATATACTTATTGTTCCAGATGCCGGGTCATCAGTGCTGTAGTTTTCTGTGAAGCTTTCACGGGTTCAGAGCTGCTGGTGTGGTACTATGTACCAGGACCAGTGTTCGGCAAGAGCATATAGAGATAGAAATGTCTGTGAGTACCCACTGAGGGGAAGTCAGGGTCGGGGCTGGGACCCAGGTCCCAGGTCCTAAATCCCAGAGATGAAATAGCTGTCAAAGAATGTGGTAAGTTTCAGGATTATGTGCCAGAGGAGAAGTGGAGAAGAAATTCAATATTGGTCATAAATAGACACTGTAAGGATCCCTAGTCTTGCCAGAGATGTCCCCAAGAAGTCTCTGCCAACTTTTCAGTGCCACGGTGGCTTCTTCTTGAAGTCCTTAAACTCTGGTTTCATACCTGAAGGGAGAGGAGACCTGCGGTCCACGTGGATGGCAGCTCAGGACTGAAGCCCCAGACCCTCACTTCTTCCAGCAAAGTGGGAGGAAGAGAACTTCAGGCCCTCAAACTCTCTATGCCTGGGGGCTTTTGCTTTGGCCACTAGACTTCCATTATCCATCGAGTTGAAAGACTCAGGACATGCCCAAACTTGTTTCCTTCCCCTTTGATGGAAGACTCAGACCCTTTGTAACTGAGCAAACCCCATAATTACAACCCTGTGGTAATGCTTCTGTAAACAGTAGCTAGAGTTGAAAACACCATCCTCGGTGCTATGAGAAATCACAAAACTCTCTGTCTTATTCCCTAATGCTCTGTTTTGAGCTCTAAAGTCAAAATGGCACTGTACAGGTTACCCATCTCTTTCACTGACCTGTTACATATCACAGAAGCTAAGCACTGAGCCATGGTGGAGGGCACTTCCCTGGGTGTTTGTGGCCTTTCCCCTACTCCCTGTGCATAAATTTATCGTCCCTCAAGTTTAGGTTATTTGAAGTAAATGCTTCTCTTTTAAATGAATGTTTTGCCTATTCATGTTGTCCATTTCTTTGTAAGTTGTCACAACTCGACAGTGCTTGCCCATCTTTTAAGTCTGACTTTATTCTAAAACACAGGGACCAGCCATTCCTTGAAATCTCAAAGTTTTACACAGAAGGACTAAATCTTCCCTTTCTCTGTAATTCTGTCCTGAGTTTTCTGTCTTCTTGCTTAATCCTTGCTCATGGGCCTTTCTTAGTTTTCTGGTGGTCATATACAGGACCTTTTATTTATTTTTATCTTTAGGACCTTCTTTTTTTTTTTTTTTTTTTTTTTTTGGTTCTTTTTTTTTCGGAGCTGGGGACCGAACCGCGGGCCTTGCGCTTCCTAGGCAAGTGCTCTGCCACTGAGCCAAATCCCCAGCCCTCTTTAGGACCTTCTTGAATGCTTGGTGAGAGACTCAGGGAGTTAACCTCACAAGCCTTAGAGCAAAGCATGGTGAGTGCGTGCCACGAGCATGAGGTTCTTACACAGTTGCCAGCCAATGGCTGTCTCTAGGCAGACTACCGTGAACACTGCAACCCCTTGTCGTTCTGGCTTGTCACTATGTCTTTCATTTACCTGGAAGGCCCGTGGGACTAAAGCAACCCTAATACTTTCACCTAATACCAAATAGCCTTCTAGAAGGGTAAAAATGAAAGCAGGTTGCTGGTGGCAATAAACAAAAAAACAGGCTCAAAGCTGAATGGTCATGGTGCACGCCTTTAATTCCAGCACTCAGAAGGCAGAGGCAGGTGGATATCTGAGTTTGAGGCCAGCTTGGTGAACAGAGCAAATTCCAGGACAGCCAGAGCTACACAGAGAACCCTGCCTTGGAGATAAATAAATAAATAAATAAATAAATAAATAAATGCAAACAGGCTCATAGCAGTTTTCATCGACTTAGTGGCTTCTTTAGACTTCTTGTATGGACTGAAAAATGTATTCATTCAATTACTTATCCTTTCCCTCAAGACATTAATTGTATAACAATTGATGATGTATTCCAGATCATGAGGTAAAGGACTGCATTGTCAGCAGCATCAGCAGCAGCAGCAGCAGCTTCCTCATAGTATAACGATTCATTTAGCAAATATTGTAAACCTGCTCTCTGCCGGGTCTGTGCCAGGTCCTGTGTGGAACAAGCAGAGTCCCTGCCCTCAAAGAGCTCTCACTCTTTAGTGGGAGAAGCACATAATTACATGCCAATAATCAAAATGATAATTCCTCTGACAAAAAGATATATAATATTAGTTTGGCCTACCAAAATACCACCCTCATATGGTTCAACCTAGTAGTTCCTGTTTATTGACAACGCCCACACGCCAGATACCATAATATATGCATTATAAGTTCACCAATAATATTCCCAAGAGCCCTGAAGAGTTTTTATCACATCCATCCTATAGATGAGAAAACCGGTTCAGAAGTCGGATGACCTCTCGCAGATTCTGAGTCCAGGGCTGCAGAACTGGCCCCGTTCACAGTGCAGTGAGATGTGCACATATAGACCAGGCTGTTGGAAAGGAGCGGAGGAAGCTGGGAGAGCATAGTGCCCACCTGGACTGTGATGTCACTGATGAGAGTTGGCCTCCCAGAAGTCTTGTGTTGCTCATGTTTCAGAGTCGGTTATCAGATAGGCACTAGGTCGTACGCTCACCATGCGTCTTACCCGTGTGCTTGCCTTTGCTTCCCTTGCTCTGAAGTTCCTTTAATGGTTTCCGTTTCTCACTACTGCATTAACAGGGTTTGATTCTGGGCATCTGGATGTGCTATGTTTGGCTCTTGTATGCTAGCAGAGTGCAAGGCTGAAAGCTGCCAGAGGTAAGGAGTGAGGGAAAAGTGTGTAAGGCAGGTTTCCCCATAGAATGAAGGGGACACACTCTTTCAGAGATATTTGGGCGGTTTCCTGACAGTGATCCCTCCCAGATTATCTGCTTGTCCATGCTCAGTCCCAAGTGATCTGTCCCCAGGATCCGACCAACCTGATGTGAGATAGTCCCACCAGTAGGTTGGCTCCTGCCATCTGACTTACATGTCACCCAAAAGAAGACCCAAGTCCTCTTGTAGAAGTGGAAGGCTTAGAGGAAGTGATTGAGTCTAGGCTGAGACTGCCACTCAGGGAATGAAGAAAGGAAAGAGGACTTCAGGGACTGGGACAGTGCTCAGAAGTGAGATCACATGGCCCCAAGGAAGAAAAGAGCACTCAGCCTCCACCCTTTAGCTGCTTGGCCCCAATTCCACCACTGCCTCATCACAGGTTCTGGGGCGCCAAGCTTTGTCGCAGTGCCATGGTGACTTAACCGGCATGCGTAGATTGTCACTGGTCACGTGCAAGTTCCCGAGCAGGGAAGATAAAGCTGGCACAATGAGCAAATGGAAACAGGGGAGAGAAACGTCTGAATAGAGTCACTTCCTGCAGCGTCAGGAGGGTTGTCCCTGCACCCAGCCTGGCCATCCCTTCCACCCACCGTGACAGACGGCCATCCACTAGGTAGGCTCATGCTGCAGACTGCCTGCCGATGTGAGCAGTTTCCCATCTGTTCCCGGGAAGGCAGGTAAACACATGAGTCACCTGGAAACCTGGGAGTGCCAAAGTCAAGAGAGACGTTTTTGTTTTGGGACATAGCAAATTTGATATGCTTATGATACAGAGATGAGGAAGATCTGCTTGGCAGTCGGCTAAGGAAGCCTGAGGCTTGGGGAAGGGATGAAGATAGAATCTACAAGTTTGGGAGAGTTTATGCTGTCCTTCTGATTGGTGGGTGGGTTTTAAAAGGCCCACAAGGTAGTTTCCAGAATTCTGTATTCCCAGAAGGTTCTCTGAGCAACACCAGGGCAGGTACAGTTGTCAAATAAAACACTCTGTAGCAGCCCTTTAGTGATTTGCCTCTCAGCCAAGATCCTGGGAGTGTGACTCATCTTCTCAGTTCTTTCTTTCCCCCCACAGGAAAGCTCGGTAGGAGTGAGCTGGGGGTAACCACAGACACAGGGTCCATAATGACCAGGCTCACATTTCCACCTGCCACTTTGTGCTGCATGGCCTGTTCCCTTGTCTGGCTCAGTGTGACATATACATGCTGTCCCGTTTAATAGCTAATTAGCAGACGGGGTGTCCCTTTGCCCTATGCTTAATTCAGAGCCCTGCTGGGAATCGAGAGAAAGCACCTGCCTCTTTGGCTGAAGTGCCTTTTGGGACTCTATAAATTTATAACATGGGTTTATGATGGAAAGATGGGGGAGAATGGAATTGTTACAAGTTATAAAAACTGATCTCCTGTGGACTTTCGGTTTTCCTCACAGTTCCCTCCCACAGTTAGGATTAAATTATTTGACCTCGATTGAAGAATTTTAAATGTTTTAAAGACTCGGTTTCCTCCCCTACATTTAGATGAAACACTTAAGAAATTGCCATTTTGCAAGAGTTCACATGTGCATGTGAACACCGACCGGCCAACCAACTGAAAAACTAGCAAAAACCAGTTGGCTCTCGGTAATATCATACCGTCCATTTACAAAGAGCTCAGGATGGGGGCCGTGAGGTGAAAGCCAGAGACTCTTTGTGCACGCTTTGAACTTGACACTACATTCTCTTAATTGAGATCACTCACTCATGGCTTTGAAAAGGCACTATGGTGTTCAGTGGTTGTTTATTCTTTATTTGGGGCATTACATAGTCCTTATTAAGATCCTCCAAGATACTTTAGTGTTCCTCTGACCAGCTGTTCTCTGTTCTAACAGTGCAGAGGGGGTGGGGGGTGGGGCAATGATATAAACTTTTTTTTTTTTTTAAGGCAGAGTCCTCACTGTGTAGGACTTGCTGCCCTGTAGCTTGGTATGTAGATCAGGCTAGCCTCAAACTCAGTGAGGATCGACCTGCCTCTGAATGCAGTGCTCCACTGGTCCTTCAACCCTTTTCCTCTTCACCTTGACTTTCTACTTAGATCACGCCCCTCCCCCACTGAGATCCCCTATGGATGGAATGAAGGATCTCATACTGACTGTGCACGCCTGCGCTCTACTAAGTCTTTGTGTTTGCCATGTCCTCCGGTTATGAGCAGTAACCTTGAGGTCAGAACTGCCATCTTCACTCTCAAGGCCATACTTAGTCTGCTTCTGGTTAGTTCTTTGAAGCCCTCTGAATCAAACTCTATCTGCCAAGGAAGAAGGCAGCAGATGAGGTGGTGAGCCACTGCCCAGATGGCAAACGGGGTCTGCCAGGAAGATATTTAAGGACACACATTTATCTCTGTCTTACTGGGTGACACTGGATTCTGTTTCTCAGCATTAGATATTAGAAGATATTAGCAGAGCATCTCCTGGGGGTGGGGGTATGTGTAATTTCCAGCTAAGCCACAGGGTGATCTTTGGGATAGGCAGGAGTGTGCCATAAAATTTACCTCTCAATTACTGGCCAAAAATAGAGGAGCAGTTAATTAGCAGTCAGCGGGTAGCCTGAAGCACACACAAAGTCTCTAAGAGTGACTTTGCAATGACTACCATTGTCTGAAGGCTCTTTTCCTGTCATCTTTGGGAGAGTACCCTGAGCATCTAATGGATGGGCGTTTGACACAACACCCTGCAGTTCAGGTCAGCCTCTTACATGACAATTACCTGCCCCATGTGTGGATTGGCAGTGGCGAAGGACCTTGTCTAAAGTTGTCCACTTGCCTGGACAACTTTTCGCTGAGCCTGGAGAACAAGCTGGTTTGATAAATTCAAGCATATCGGACGGAGAGAACATTTATAACCATCCACGTGTAAACCGGAATCACAGTGGGCTATGAAATATCTAATCATGAATAGAATCCATAAGAAAGAGCCTGTTTTATCATCATGAGTGTCTTCTGGGGTTCCAGAAGCTACGACAGAAGTATACTTTAAAGAGGGAGGGAGGTATCAGCCTGCAGAGTCCACTGATCAGAGCAGAGAGAGGCGATAACCACCCAAATTCACTGAAATGTGACAAAACGCAAGGCGCTGTCGTCTCATTCCTTTTAAATGCCTTGTTTGTGTTCTACGGTGGGCACAGCTGCTACTGAGCTCCTCACTCAGATCTACTTGGGTGTGGCTCTCTGAAGTATGCATGGACTCTTCCATGACTTGGCAGAAGAAAGGCAAGGCCTTAGAATAGGAGGAACTGCTATTGTGACAGTCTTGATCCCACCTGCTCCGCTTCCTTGAACCCCATAGTCTTAGTGTCTCATCACAGCCTACAGACTGAGAATTACTCCATCAGAAAGGGTCTCAGCTCTGTGAGGAAATAGTATCAGACATTTTCCCAGAATGCTCTGCCCTCTTCCTGGACTCCTTTCCTCTCTAAATTTGTTTTACTTTGGAGAACCTTTTAGATGTTTTAGTAAGAGACTGTTTTGTTTTGTTTTTTATAAAATCACCATTCTTTCCTGCTTCACAAGGAAAATCTGCTTAGATTAATACCTTATTTTTATCAGCTGCTTAATGAGATGACGGCAGCACCTTACCAAGGGTTGGGTGAGTCTATCCTGACCCTTACCTTGCAGATCAGCCTCACACAAGCCATCAAGGCTCTTCTCCCTTTTCCTCCCTAAGACGTAGGGTATTGATACGGAGGGAAGCTGCTTCCAAGGCATTACTGCTTTCCAACCATGATAGTCAAGTCTCCAAGGCTTCAGGAGCTCACGCTAACATTGCTCAGAAAAAAAAACCAGGCTACCTGAGTTCACCTGAATTTCATGGAGCCACTGTGTTGGTTAGGACAGATGAACCTAATAAAAAGAAGAGTGATATCCTCCTCATTCAGAAGGGAATGAGGCCAACCGTGTTTGGTGAAGAGGGAGACTGAGCTAAATCCCCACCCCCATATTTACTGTTTTTGTAGCAAGATTATGGAAACTCTGTTAGGAATTTCAAGTGTACTGCCCGTTGTCATTGGCTGGCCACCGCGCTGTGCAGCAGTTGGGTGAGACTTATTTCTCTTGTCTAACTGAAGCTTTGCGTCCCTCATTTGGGAGTTCTGACATTTCTGCAAGACTTTGGGATCCTCAGATGACCTTCCCATCACCCCCAAACAGAGCACAGACTTAAGTTACAAATTGTATCTGAATACAGGATAATAAACAGTATTGTATCTTCTGTTCTAAGCTCTCTGAACAGTAGTGGATGATATCAGTATATCAATGATATCAGTATTTCCAACCCAGTGGAACCAGTGGCTCACAGACACCTGTCTCGAGTCATCCAGATGTCAGAGTATGACTCCTGATACAAGAGATAAACGGTGGGCATCACACCATGCGCCAGCTGTAAAATAATGTGATTGTTTTCTCCTTTCTATGGTTTTTCTACTTTTCAAAATTAAGCCGTGAAGCTGCAGACACACGAGTCATCAGCAGTTAGGAGCACCGGCTCCTTTTCCAGAGGACCCAGGTTCAATTCCCAACGCCCGTACAGTGGCTCACAACTATTGGTAACTTGAGTCCCAATAGAGCCAACATCCTCTTCTGGCATTCCCGGGCACTGTGTCCACATGGCACACAGACAAACATACAGCAAAACACCCATACATAGAAAACAAAATGAAAAAAGTTAAACTGTATATTTACCTTTATAATATAAAAGACCCTATATTAAGTGTATTACCTGATACACTGTGGTTCATCCAAAATGGATCCCTTAGGCGCCTCATACTCTTGCTTTGTAAGGGGGTTTATTGTAAGCAGTGGCAGTATAAGTAGATAGAACTGTTATTAATAGATGCCTTCCATCCAAATGTAAATAAAAAGACAGTCAGCTCTCTGCATCATCCAGTTGTGGAGGAGAATATGGCTAGATCGATAATAGCTATACCTGTATGAACATACACAGTCATTTCCCCTTAGACAACATGGCTATGTTTATATAACTTGCATTATTTTAAGTATTATATATGATAGAGGGGTGACTTGAAGTACACAGGAGACTGTTCATGGATGCACATGTAGATTGGATAAAATTTCATAAAATACTTGAACAACATTGACCTTTGGGATCTGCAGAGGTCCCCTAAGGTACTGAGGGATGACTGGAAGTTCTTTTGTCCTGCTTTCTCTGCCCACCATCCTTGCTGCTACACTGAGGCTTTTGGATCTCTCCTTCCTGACTCCTCTGGATAATGGCTGCTGTGGGATGGATCTGTCAGTCTCTATAGCCCATTTGTGATCCCCACTCTGTGTTTTGAAATCCTGGCTCTCCGCTTTTGTTTGCTTTTCCTTTAAAAAAAAAAAAAAAGCAATCGAAGTCCGGAGTGTTGGCAGTGACCTTTGAAAGTGTTTTTACAGCTCGCAGAGACTTCCTGACATGTTTTATTAGCTCTTGGTGGTGACTAATAAACTGAGCTCTAACAAAGCCGCTTCCAGGAGAAGCACTCACCAGACTTATCATGAGGGAGGCCTGATGACAGGACTGGGCTACTGCTCTCTGTCTAATTCAGCAGGCAGGCTGAAGAGGGGAGGCATCCCTTCAGGGAGCACAGTGGCCAGCTCCTTCTGAGAGGCAATCCAAGATAGGAGTCCCCTGCCCCAGCAGAGCAAGAATGCCATTTCTGCAGTGATCAAGGAGCCAAGTATTCCACCAAGATTTTATTTTTCTCTCCTCACACAAGAGCCTCAACTGACCAACTGCATTTCAGATGAAAAGAAGGTAGCAAACACAGCCTCCTCTGACAGTTATGAGTCTTTTAATCTCTTCCTTCTGTTTTATTTGGTGTGTATGTGTCTGTCTGTCTGTCCGTCCGTCATTTTCAAAGACTTTCTAGCTCTGCCTGTGCGTTGACAGACTGGGTGACCTTGAACAAATAACTAAGAATTAAAGTAAGGACAGAGCTCGTAGGGTTGTGAATGTTAACCTGCAAAGGACAATACAAAACAGTGCTTGAGAACAAAACACTAAGTACGAACGAGACATTATTTCATCAGATCCCTTGGAGAGCCATACTGGGGCCTGTTTGTGAGACGGGATTTATCTACATGCCTACCTCTGCGAGGTCCACCACTTTGCACAGCTTCTCGGAACACGATTAACACCGGAAGTGTTGCCCTCTCCTGCCCTTCGGACACCTGACACATCCCTTCTCTCTGTTCTAACCTGTATTGACTTTGAGGAGGTTAGCCAGACGTACGAACAAGTCAGGAAGGCAGCATTTGAACAGGCGCACCAAGTACCCACTCGAACTTGCACATTCTGTGATAAGCTAAGCAGAACTTACACTTCAGGCACACGCTCACAGATGCCAAGACCCTCTCTAATGAGATAAATACCATCAGCATCTAAAGGAAGAGAGAGCCACACTAAAACACAGAGGGTGAGCGGTCAAGCGGCCTCTTGTCCCCCTGAACAGCTCTGTCTCAAGTCTCATCTCCAGTCCTACAAGGTTCTTAGTAGACTATCAATTCATTGAAAAGTATTCCACAGGAGACATTTCAGTACCTTCTATAAAGTCATCGCTACAATGATGATGACCATCCTTATTTTACTGGGGGGAAATGAAGACAAATCAGTTATGAAACTGATGTCCAAATGCTCGGCAGCAAGAGGCAGAGCTTAGAAGTGACTTTTAAAGTCTTTTTAAAGTATTGGGGTTTTTTTTTTCTCTGTTCCCTCAAACTTGTCACCATTCTGGCTTGGTGTATCCTTCATTTTTTTTTATATTTATTTATTTATTTTATGTATAAGTACACTATAACTGTCTTCAGACACACCAGAAGAGGGCATCAGATCTCACTGCAGATGGTTGTGAGCCACCATGTGGTTGCTGGGATTTGAACTCAGGACCTCAGGAAGAGCAGTCAGTGCTCTTAACCACTGAGCCATCTCTCCAGCCCCCTCCTTCATTTTTTTAAATTGTCCCTTTTGTCAAAGTTGACAATGTGATGACCCTACATGGAGTGGGAGGGAGGACGGGACTCTGCTCCTGCCAACCTGGGGATGGTCTTCTCTAAAGCTCTCCAATAAAGGCACCCCAGTCTGATAAGCAATGACTTCCCTGTGAGAAAGTCTCTGTTCTCCCTGTAGGGCATGGCATCACGCCAAGCTGGATTTTGTAGACTGCGGAAGATTTCTACATCCATCTTTCTTTGAAACATTGCAGCAGAACCCTCTGGTTTATCTTAATCTCATCTTCCCAAATCAATTTAAGTAAGATTAATCTTAGAAATGTTCGCTACATTTGGGGTCAGGCAGTGGCTCAATTAGCAACGTGCTTTCTGTGCAAACATGGAGACCTGAGTTCCCAACCCCGTCACCCACTTAAAAGGGGCACGGTGGCACATACCTGTCACCTCAGTACCAGCAAGGGAATGGGACAAGACAGACAGATCCTTGAAGCTCTCTGGCCAGGCTGCCCAAACTGATGAGCACATATTGCAGTAAAAGGCCTGCCTCAAAAAATAAGGTGGAGGGGCTGGGGATTTAGCTCAGTGGTAGAGCGCTTGCCTAGGAAGTGCAAGGCCCTGGGTTCGGTCCCCAGCTCCGAAAAAAAAAAAAAAAAAAAGTGGAAAGAGGAGAGAGAGAGAGAGAGAGAGAGAGAGAGAGAGAGAGAGAGAGAGAGAGAGAGATGTGTATGGAGACCTTACTTTCAGAAATCAAAACTCAGCCCTCTCCTTCCATCTTGTGGGTCCTGGGGATAGCGTTCCTGTTGTCTGGCTTAGTGGTGAGCACCTTTACACCATGAGCTGTCCTACTGGCCTTGACATCATTTTTATGTCCCTGTGTGTCAACTCACCTCAAAATTATGCTTTTTTTTAAAATATAATAGTTCATTTTTTAGTGTTTTATATATAATATATGTAATATATTTATATATTAGGTATAATATATACAAATTATTACATACATTTATATGCATATACATATACATACACACACATATGTCAGTGCCTTAACCTCTGAGCCATCTGTCCATCCCCAGTTTGCTACTTCTTAATCCCAAAGAGGAAATTTAATGTAAGCACTTTCATTAAATTTTAAGATTAATAACTATGTCTGTGGCTTCCAGGTCTTTTCTACCACCACATTTCTCAGTGAACAGCATTCTTCCAGAGTTAGTGCGACTTACTTCATAAATGGACTTGGAAAGGAAGCTTTGGTTTGTCCAGGACGTAGCCTGAGAGCTTGCTGCATTCTCCACAGATCCTTCAAGCCCAGCTTACTGTGCCACATGTGTTTATGTAAGCAAGTTGCTGAGAATAGATGTTCTGCCAATATCTGTGAGGAACCATCACTGACAACTTTGTAAAGGTTGCTCTGGGGAGATAGCTCGATTGGTAAAGCACTTACTGGGCAAGCGAGAGGATGTTAGTTTAGTTCCTAGAGTCTAAATAGAAAAGGCCAGACACGGTGACACTTGATTGTAACCCCAGTGATAGACAATAAACAGGCAGAAGCTGGTTTAGCTGTGGCTCTGCAGCCAAGCCTAGACAGTGAGTTCCCAACCAGTGAGAGTCCTTGCCTCAAAAACAAGGTGGGGGTGCGGGGAAGAGAGGGAGAGGCAGAGGGAGAGGGAGAGAGAGAGAGAGAACCATCACTTCCACTTTGTTTGAGTTTGTTCTTTGTAATTATTTGTCTGAGAGGGAGTCTCACCACATAGACCAGACTGACCTGAGACCCAGATCCACATGCCTCAGTCTCCACTGGAATAGACACATACCCAGCAGCCTCCCCTTACTTCTATACTTACACTAAGAACCTGAAAGAAGTCTGTTTACCTGAGGTGCAATCAGCAGGAGCACGAAGGACAGACAGGGCAAGAGTGCGGATGGATAGGTCACAAGCATACGAGAGAGGAAGGGAAAGAACCCAGTGGTTTTAGACAGGCCTATTTGAAGAACATCTCTGCAGGTTCAGGTCCTAGCGGGTATGTATGCCTCAGAGAGTGACACACAAACACTGACGGCAGTCGCCCCCTGGTCCTTGCTTAGTGAGACTTAGGGGTGTTGGAGGACCATGGCAGGTTGTTGGTCTCCGGAGAGTGTACTGTAATAAATCCCTACACTGCAGAAGTAGCGTCTGCACAGACCACTTCAGAAGTGAGTAAGGAGCTTTTGCAAGCCGGATTAGCTCCTGGGTGGCTGACATTACCAGGACATCCAGCCTAAACTGAGAGCTCCTGTGGGCCCATGGGGGGTAGGGGGCGGGGGTTGTGTACTTCATGCTTGCTCTCAGGCCTATGTGCTGAGGGCATTTTCTCAGTTGATGTTCCCTGTTCCAAAATGACTCTAGCTTGTATCGAGGTGACATAAAACTAGCGGGCACAATTTTTTTTTGTTTGTGTTTGTTTGCTCATTTATTTATCTTATGTATATGTATGTCTGTGTCGATATGTGTATGTGTGTGACTTCCTGCAGAGGGGCAGAGATGAAGTAATAGGTAGTCATGAGCTGCTTGATATGGGTGCTAGGAACTGAACTCTGGATCCTCTGAAAGAGGATGCTCTTAGTTACTAAGCCATCTTCCAGCCCCTCAAGACCGGCACTAACACAGGATTTCCCGGGCGGGGAGCGGGGGGTGCTGTCATGTGTATAGTGCTGTGTTTAGAATCAGCTGAAGCTCTACTCACCGGGTGTCATAACCTTCCCTAATTATGTCCACCCTCCTCAAACATCTGAGGAGCCAAGCACCCTCAGCTGAGCTGCCCATACTCCAGAGGCCCAGTCAGTACGGTAGGCCTTGGTTCCCTTCCTCATCTAATCCGATGTCTTTTAGCCTCTCAGTGGACTTCCAAGGTGAATTTCAAACTATTTAAAATACCAATCCAGGTCAGCAGTTAACTCTATAATGACCTTCTGGTGATAACATCTCTAGGTTTCAATGTTCCCATCAACATTGCTTGATGGGGAATTTTTGAGGACATCTTGGATGAGGAAGAGTATATAACAGGAAAATCTAGTGAAATGTCATGCTAACAGTGAGCATTGAAGCAGCACACGTGTGTATACATGTATGCATGTATGTATGACTATGATGTGCACACACATGATACTATGTGAGTACATCAAGAATATTAATTCATAGTCCTCACTGTGACTTTGGAACTGTCTCCATCACGTGTTGCAGAGGGGGCCGCTGAGGTACAGTGAGTTACCCAAGATCACACAGGTACTTAAGCAGCAGAGCTCTTTCAAGCCCAGGCTGTGTTTTCAAAGAAGGGGTGAGAGAGAATGTGGCGTTGGAGGCTACAGTGCCCTGCTAAGATGCATTGCCTTGCACCCTTAAGCATACTTTAGAATGTATAATATCCTTTCAATTTAAAAAAAAAAAAAAAAAAAAAAAACCTCTTTCATTGGAAATTTCCCACCGAAGGCTGTGGATTGTGGCACAGACCTTTACCTAGCACTGGGGAGATGGATATAGGAGGATCATGAGTACAGGTCAGCCTCAGCTGCATAGAGAGTTGGAGGCAACCCAGGCTACATAAAAAACAGAGATGGGAGTTGGGGGGGAAAGGAGGGAATAGAAGAGGAAGAGGAGGAGAAGGAGGAAGAGGAGGGGGAAAAAAGGAAGGGAGGGAGGGAGGAAGGAAGGACATTCATGGAGTTCTACAAATCATGGTACCATTGGTACTAAAGGCTTTAAATGAAGGGTTATTCGTTTTTTCACTCATCACTGTTCTTACATTGTGTCTAATGGTGCCATCTAATTTCAGATTTTTTTTTTTTTGGTTCTTTTTTTTCGGAGCTGGGGACTGAACCCAGGGCCTTGCGCTTCCTAGGTAAGCGCTCTACCACTGAGCTAAATCCCCAGCCCCTCAGATTTTTTTTTAATAAGCATGTTTAGTCTAGAGATTTCCATCAAATGACAGTGATTCGTTTCCCCAGGAATTGTGGGCTTTTTGGGTACCCAAAAGCAACTGTGTCACATTTTGCTGCTACTTCAGATCACGGAGAAGCCAGCACAAGCATCCGTCTTGTTGTAGCAGCCACCGGCAGCTGTGAAATTGCAGGTGCATTGAACTTACAAGGCTGGGTAGGGACGAGAGCGCCCACGGTCCCCCCTGACCGTCCGTCCGTCCGACAGGAGTGAGGTTACAGAGGAGTGTGCTCAGGTGAGGGATGTAACAAAAGTCGTGAGCTAATACTCTGTCGGCTGCCTCTGCTTCTGGAAAAGATAAGCTGGTGTCTTCCTTCACAACGTAATTCCTGTAGCTAATAAAATATCCGTGGAGCTCAGGCTGAAGGAGCCTTCAGGCCTATCAAGACCGTGATGACAGCCAGCTCAGGGCTGCCTGTGGCCCTTCTGTGCTACAGGCATAGATTTTGAAATTCCTTCCAAAAGAGCCTCCATGTGGTGAATCTTTCAAAGCATAGAACATTTCTGATATTTATACAGCCTGGCATGTGAAAAGAAATAAATTCTTCACGCTGCTTTCGAGAAGGACGGAGGTGCCCATCGGTGAAGTAATTCCTTCACTCTGTTTGAGCTCCCGGTTTGACAAGCATTACTTCCAGATCGGCGCCCACATGACTAACCGCTACTCTTCCGACACTTCCTGCACCCTCGATGAATTATTCTTTACTGATGTGTCTGTGAGAAAGGCGAGATTAGTAAACAGCAGATAAACGAATCAGGTGCTTATCGCAACAACAACTGCTGAAAATGGCTTAATGGATCAGCAGTTACCACAACAAAGTGACTTAAGAAATGGCCGGATGTGTGCGTGCCTCTCTTTTCATCTGGGTACATTCCCTTCTGAGATTCACTTGGTATCTACAGTGAGCGTTGCTACTGTGCGGGTGACGATATTATATAAATTAAAAGAGCTCCTACCCAGGGTCACAAATGAGGTGGGAATAGGCCAGCACTCCAACCTCGGACTCATTCTTGGACGCCACCACACAGTGAGCCTTGAGGAAAGGCCACAAATGGAGGAGCCTTTCTTGCACGTGTTTGTGAAGACACCCAGCTGTCCACAGCTCCTGGGGTTCAAACCACCCCAGACATGTCTGAGAACCTTCTTCCTTTGCCATGTGTAGGCACAAGGGGCCCTTCTCTGAGATGTTTGATGGGTAGCATCCTCCCCTCTGAGTGCTAGGCTTTCATCCGTGCAGCTGCAAGTAGGTGCTTGAGAAAGTGCCAGGCCTGGCCAGCTCTTGTGCTCGCTCAAAAGGGTTCAGACAGTAATTAACTCAAAACGTCGTTCCTGTGCCAGAACCCATTAGGACAATCAATATTGGCATCTGTCTTTGCATGCTTAATAAGAGCCCTGCTCCTGCGCCTATCCTGCAGAAAATACCTTCCCAAGGGCTTTACAGACATCGATAAGTGAAGTGTCCTCGAAGCGCCCCACGCAAGGTAACAGAGGGTAGAACTGAGCTCCTTGGTTCAGGGAGAAAGGTAGTTTGAGAGGGCAAGAGGGCAGATGGAGGACCCCACACTTTCAACCCGTCACCACCCCCTCAGCTTAGGAGATCCCATAAAGCACTATTGTAAAGCCCGCAGAATACAGTTTAAAAACCACCGATATGTCCTTGCTTGCCTTCCTTGATTGGCACGGTAGCTCAGTGTCTAGCCCTAGGCCTGACCTAGCATGAGCTGGCCTGCTGGAGGCCCATCTCTCACTACAGATTCACATTTTTTTCAGGTTTAATCACAACTGGGGAAAGCAAGGTTCGGGGAATTCTCGGCCTTGACTTTCCTTAGCTCAGGTAGGAGGGGCCAAGGAGCTGTCAGTCTGAGTCAGCATAAAGGCGCTCGTAATATGCAATGATTTATTAGGGGTTTTGGAGGTTTTTTTTTTTTTTTTTTTTTTTTTTTGTTTGTTTGCCTTAAGCTATGGGAGTGGAAGGGAGATGAGGCAGGGCTTGGCTCAGATCTCCTGAAAACCCTGTATCCTTCTTAGCTTCCGGGAGCAACAGTGAATCAGGGCACTGGGAATAACTGACTTGAGCACACTCTTGTATTATGTTGTGCCTGGAGCTTTAGTCACAGAAGTGTAGAAAGAGAATTGGCCTGGAGTCTGAAGCGAGTGAGTATTCTGCACAGCTGTGTGAGGGACTGGCTGACTAGACTTTTTTTTTCTCCTTTTCTTTCTTGATTTTATTTTTGTGGTTGCTTCTTTTCTTACTCATCATATTGTAAAGCAACCCAGAAACAACCCAGAAATTGACCTAGACCTTGGCAGCAGCACAATAATAAACACTAACAAATACTAACATGTACAGAGCTGAGGAGACTCAGGAAACTGAAATAACTGCTCAAGACTCCAAAGCTAGCGTGAGAGCGACAGAATTACAAGCACAAGGCACACGTGCGCATGTGTGTGTGTGTATTGAATGCATGTGTGTATATGTACATGTGTATGTGTGTGCATGTATGTGTGCAGAATGGAGAGGTTTAGCCCAAGGACTCTAGCCCAGAGAGGACTCTAGCCAAGGGAAGATGTTTTAGCAATCCTTGGGTGGGCAGGGCTGTGTGGCAATACTGGAAGGTCACAGCCACCTGCCTAAGTTGGAGGGTCATAAAATGACATATCCATTTGTACCTTATCGCCTTAGCCAAGAGGTTGCAAATTTAACCTCATCAAGTTGGACATTAATTGTTGATGGGTGGAAGGAAGAAAAGAGGATGCCTCATGCCTCTTACCAGTTCAACAGCATCTCGGTGCTATAATAAAGGATTTGAAACACACTCATCCCAGCCACAGCCCTGCTCTGCTAACTGAAGAACCAGAAAGAGAGATGCTGAGTTTGGTGAAAGCTCACCAGATTGTAAACCCAGAAGAGGTAGCAAAGTGAGATTCCTCCCTTACCTTCTAGCTGTAATCAGGTGCCTCCAGCTGTCTTACTCCCTTGGACTGTGTGGGGAAAAATGAAGGTGTCTTTTGTAACTAGTTTATTTCTTCTGGCCTTTCTCAATTGAGAGAGAGAGAGAGAGAGAGAGAGAGAGAGAGAGAGAGAGAGAGAGAAGAAGAGGAAAGGAGAGGAGATAGAGTGGGGGAAAGAGAAGAGATAGACTGTCGTATGTGTGTGTGTGTGTGTGTGTGTGTGTGTGTGTGTGTGTGTGTGTGTGTGTGTGTGTGGAGAAAGAGGCATAGCTCAGTGGTGGATGTGTATTGCCCTTTCAGAGGACCTAAATTGAATCCCAGCTCCCACATCAGGTAGGTTACAACCAAGGATTCAGATGCCCTCTTCTGACCTTGCTGAATCCTGTCTATGACCACACAGTCATGCACATAATTAAAAGTAGGGGGAAAAAAAAAAGCAAGAGCAAAAGTATATAGAGAAAAAAAAAAAGCCAGGGTGCTAGAATGACGACGTGGAAGGGACAGGACTGCCCGGATGTGACAGCATCTCCATGTGTGGGAGCTCATCTGTATACGCTGTTGTCCTGTTGCTCACTCCATTTGTTCTGGGTCTTCTGAAGGAAACCAGCACTCTCAACCTTTGAGCTCATTTCCCCTTTGCAGTTGGCAACATTTCAATATTTCTGTAGTCCAAAGTAAACACACCTGCCGGCTAGCCTTGACCTGCCACCTTCAATATCTTACCTCTGTTCGTTGAGCATTTGGTCCTGAGGAGTAAGTGCCTTGGTCATGTGTCTCCTGTCATATCTCCTCATATCCCTGTTCCATCAAATTCCAAGAGACAAATTTCCTGAACTCTCAGATTTTCCTCCAAAGTCATGTGTCATGGAGAACCTTAACATTGACACTACAAATTTATTGGCACTGCAATTTTAAAAAAAACCATTGAAAGACACTTTTGAGGATGAAATGAATTTTAAAGTGTGGCCTGGGGTTTTGAGACATAGAGAGTGTACCATTTGAGCACAGGCTGTTCTGGATTGGGCCAGCTCTAGAATACAGATTCCAGTTCTGTGGCAGTGTCCCTGAGCAGGTGACGTAATCTCTCTGTTCGGAACATTATGCAGCCAGAAACAAGCTATCTTAGCATTATACTCAGAAGGGCTCTGTTCTTTGTTTAGCATTCTGCAGTTATCAACTTGGAATTCTGGGTCCGTGGTTCTCAACCTTCCTAATGCTGTGATCCTTTAATACAGTTCCTCATGCTGTGGTAACCTCCCCAACCACAAAGTTATTTCATTGCTACTTCATAACTATAATTTTGCTAATCATAATGTAAATATCTGATATGTGACTCCCCCCCTCAAGGTGGATCATGACCCACAGATTGAGAACCACTCACTGTTCTGAGTAATTACTAAATAATGGGCTTGCCAAATTAGTTCCAACTAGATATTTTTATTGGTAAATATGTTTTGCGTACAAGGACATAAACTCATATCCACTGCAATCAGCAATATATTTTGACTATATATACATACATATATACATACATATACATATACATATACATATATATATATATATATATATATATATATATATATATATATATGGAACCGTTTTAGAACTATGGAAAAGTTGCAAAGGGTAGGACCGAAGATCCCATACACCATGGGCCAGATTTTCCATATTGTAACATCTTCCATGAATTCAACCCCTCATGCATCACAGCGGAAGACTTGTATTCCACTCTGTATTTGAAGTTTGCTAGTTGTCCCTGACACCCCTCTTCTGCTTCTGGATTCTATCCAGTTACCAGTTACACTTGTCGTCTTGTCTCTTGGACTCCTCTGGGCTATGATGCATCTGTGCATGTGTGTGTTTGCGTGTCCACACATCCACGTAAGACCATTTCATTAGAGTTTGAAAGAACAGTCTCCAGGTGGGGCAGACTTTTCTCCTCTTTGAGGAACGTCAACGCTTGAAGAAGCATTGGTACAATATTTCCTTTGAGTTTGTTTCCTTGTCGTTTGTCGCTTGTTCGTCATGGTAAGATGGCGACATAAGCTTCATAAGTGCATGGCTTTCATTGGGTCACAGAGGAGTACATGAACCATCTTCACCCATGCTGACGTTGGCTGACATCACCTGGGCAGGGCTGTTTGTCAGGCCGCACTCCTTCCAGACTACGCTTTTCGGGAGACAAGCCACTCCCAAGGAACTCACTCAGACTCCTCTGCCCCCAGGTCGTATCTTCATAAACCGCTTGGACTTGTGCCACACAGATCATTTGCAAAGTCCTGATTTATCATCCAGCCACGTATTACTATGTCAGTAAGACCCTGAGGATATTTGTTTTCTACCTTGGGTTATAATCCAGTGCGGCTACATTAATTTTGCTGGTCAGAATGTTCTGAAGTTGGTCTTTGGGAACTGTTCCATTGGTTCCTGGGTTTCTTTTGCATGCCTGAATTGTTGGTGTTGTTGAATTACCACTACTACTACTACTACTACTACTACTACTACTACTACTACTACTACTACTGTGTGCATGTGCGTGTGTGTGTGCCAGAGGAAATCCACCGGGCGTTGGCTCTTTCTTCCATGGGTTCTAGGTTACCACACTCGGGTTGACAGGTGCCCTCAGCCACTGAGCCGTCTCTGTGTCCATCCCTGCATTTCACTGAGCACCGCCTGTCTTTCAGGTGCTTTAAAGGATCCTAGGTAAATCTCTTATATCCTATCCCATTCTGTCTCCTCACGGACTCTCTGCTCCTTTGCACTAAAGAACGATATCGGCAGCATACGTGTGTGAACAGCTCGTGCTCCTTATTAATCTAGAAGAGTTCGGGGGTTTTGTTTTTGTTCTGACAGGGGTTTTTCTGTATAGCCCGGGGTTGGCTCTGAATTCATAATCTTCTTGCCTCTGCTTCCTGCATGCTGCTGTCGCTGCATGCCCTGTGTTAATTTAATCTTTAAAAATAGGGTCAAAGGCTTATACTTAACCAGGCAGAATCGATTATATTAAAGTCGATGATGATAAATATAATGCTGAGAATAATTTTAAGTTTTTTTTTTAAGAAAATATTAACCAACACTTAACTGTAAGTGAATTCCACAGGAAAATCTAGAATTCTGGATCTTCTCCCTTCAGGTGCCAAAGCCCACAGCATCCCGCTCATTACGGCCCCCACTTTACCAGTGTTGCTTTTATAATCTTTGAAAGTTTACTTTAAAAAAAAAAGTCACTTTGGGTTCAAAACATATCCAAGCAGATCACTTACTTAAATTACATAGTTTAGTCCATGAATTTAGATCAATTCTCATCCACTATTCAGATTTGGGAGGACATTTTTTTGTTTCCTCTGGCCCCTCCCTGTTCACCCTGATTGGATCTCACGGACGTAATGACGCAGTTGCTTGCGTAGGCCCTGCTGTGTCTCAGGTGGAAAGGGCTATCTGCAGGCAGTCTTAGCCTCCATACGTCCTGTACTCCGCAGTCTTTGTACATTTAATCTGTCTTCAGCTTTCTTAGACCTATTCTTTCTGGAGAGATTCCCAAATGTTACATTTCGACTTCAGGCTAACATCTTGCTTTGGGGATCTGGAAATATCTCTTCAGACTGGAGCCTACTGGCCATTCCTTCTGGATCCTCCTCTCTTTCCGTAGAAGGTCAAATTGTACTTCAGTGCTGTAAAACCTGCTCGGCATATCCAAGGCCCTTAGCGAAGGTCCAGTCCTTAGTGATGCAAAATCACTAGTATGAGTTCCCCTTTTTTCGTCTTGCCCTTACCCATAATCCATTACGTGTCTCTGGGTCATTTGTCAATCAACCCCAGTTCTTTGCAAACCTTAGAAACCGTGAGGCTCCATATTTTGTGGCTTTTCTATCTAGAAACAATTAACTTGAATTAAAATGTGAATCATGTTTTGTGGAGTTGGGAAATGCATCTCCCTCACTACCAGTAAAAAGCTACATGAAGGATGCCCTTCTCCAAGATGGTGAGAGAAGTGTGAATTAGTTTTCGCTGCAGCTGACTGTCTTAGACATGACAAAGTTAACATAGGTCTGTAGCAGTTCCCTGTGTGGTTGGTTGGTTGGTTTGTTTGTTTGTTTGTTTGTTTGTTTGTTTGTTTGTTTGTTTAAACTAGTGACAATTTTCAGACTGGAAACTTAGGGCCAGAGCTGGGAGTTGCAAAAATAGGTGCTCATTACCCACACATTACTCAAGTTTTACATGCTCATTCGATGGCTTATTTTACTGCCTTTCAACACGCCCGTGGGCTGATGTAGCGAAAACACCTGAAGCTCGGTGCTAATATGCATGTATTCATTTTTAGAGTTCTAGAGGCTGGAAAGTCTAGGATCAAGGAGCAGCCCACGAAAATCTGACAAGGGCCTACTTCATAGCTGGTATGGTCTGCTATAACATCAAGTGGGGCTTTCTTACAGAAGGGGCTAAGACCGTTTATGAGATCTCTGCTCTCCTGACCACCTACCCCTGCCCTACTGCTGTTTGGGGGCAGTGAGGACTCAGCACGTGAATTTGAGGAGGACTATAAGTTCTATTTATCGGATGAATACTTCCTGGGAACCATCATATGCTGGGAACAGTAGCTGACAGAGATATAACTGCAAACAGATATATATATTTTGACATTACAAAGGTAGTCTTCTAGGAAAAACAGCAACCAAAGGCAAGGAAAAACAAAACAATATAAGATACCATGTTAGGTACCACCGGGAGAAACCCAGGGTGTTAGGCAACTAGACTGAGGGTAAAGTGAGCCAGGAGAACATTCTGGAAGGAATAATAGTTTAGTTGAACTTTGGATAATAAATGGGAGTTAGCCAGACAAACATGCAGAGCAGGGGACTGATTGCAGAGATAGCTCAGAGGTTAAGAGCCTGTGCTGACTGCCGAGGGAGCTCTGTGCTGTTCCTGCACATGGTGAGTTCGATCCTCACTCAGCACCTACACGAGACGCCTCACGACTCCCAGCAACTTCAGCTCCATGAGCTCTCCCCAGACACTCTAGTGCACCCTCCTCTGTGAAGACATGTAATTAAGTTAAAAGGCTGTTTTTAAAGGGCACGGTGCTGAAGAGATGGCGCCGTGGTTAAGGGAACTTGGTGTTCTTGCAGAGGACTCCGGTTCAGTTCCTAGTTTCTACGCAACGTCTCGCAACCTCCTGTTAACTCCAGTTCCAGAAGATCCGACGCCCTCTTTGGCCTCCATGGATACCAGACATGCATACGCTGTGTCTACATACAAGTAAAAGTAAATGTCTTTAAGAAACGACCCTCTCCCCGCAAATACAAAACAAAACAATGGTATGTGGCGAGAAATCCAGCGAAGCCCAAGAGTTGGAAGCAAGCAGGAGAATCGTAGCCCTGCATGGCTGCAGTATAGCCTGCAAACTGTAAAATCTAGAGACGAATCCCTGGAGATAGGTAGATGCACATGTGTGAAATCGCACTTAATAGCTTTGGTTTCACCTTGGAGGTAGGAAGCTAGTTGCCTTGGAGGTTTATACAGACCGATTTCTTGGCTAGGTTTGCACATCTGGAAGGTTTCTCACCTGCCAGGTGGAGAGAGGAGAACGGCACTCATAAAGTGAGAGCGCTTGTAGGGGAAGCCACATGCACCTCGAGGAGGTGCTCTGGGAAGTAGTGCCGGTGGCGTGGGCTGCAGGAGAGGCCCTGTGGTTTATGCAAGAGAAACAGTCCAGACAAGTGTGAGACCAATAACCTGCACAAAAAATGGAAGGAAGGGGGTTGGGGATTTAGCTCAGTGGTAGAGCGCTTGCCTAGCAAGCGCAAGGCCCTGGGTTCCGTCCCCAGCTCCGAAAAAAAGAAAAAATGGAAGGAAGACTCTACTGGTGAATAAACGGTATTTTTATCTATGAGGATACTCAAAATATCACATCCAAGAAAAGGGAGTCTCTGTCCTTTTTTAATACTGGGATTACACTCCTAGGCCATGACCCCTGGCCCAAACTACCTGTCTTCCTCACTCCCTCCCTCCCTCCACCCCTCTTTCCCCCTCCATCCCTCCCTTCTCCCTTCCTTTTCTCCTAATTGTTTTTATTGCCCATCTATACGTAATCTAGTGTTCTTGGGTCTTCTTCAGTCTGCGTCCCCCTGCGTGTCCATGCTATGACAGCCAGGAACAGAGGAGGCCATCCTGGAGATATGGGTGAGGGGCAGCCTGCTATAGCTGAACAATGGTGTTGGAGAAGCAGAAGGATGACACTCGGGCATATTGTATTTACAGTTGCTCCTTTGTGTGGCCGAAACAGTGCTTTCTGTGCCCGGAAAATGGCATGTCTGAACGAATTAATAATCTGTTCAGAACACAAAATCACATGTTAACCTTTTCTCTTTCTTCTGCTCCAACCACCTCGAGAGACTAGAGGGTGACACAAAGGGGCTGGGGAAGGGCAGAGGAAGGGAGGCGAAGAGCGGAGGGGTAGCCAGTTTATTTCTAACCATTTGCAGCTGTCAGCTTGTTTGGGGACGTTTTTCTTTTTAGGCAGAGGAACAAAGTCCTGCTACACACAATTGTTTTCTTTGGCACCGCGAACAGACACTTTCTCGAGGCGCACATCTAGATAATATAAAACATCTGCTGGAAGAAATCTGCTCTCTGCAGCTGAACAGCCTCACCGTCTCGGAGAGCGTGGGGCTTCTGCAGATTAGAACACAGTTTTCAGGGGCTGGGGCAGCATGGCTGGGTAGGGAGAGCAAGAGAGTAAACAAAGAGGAGGAGATGTATATTCTTAAGAAACATCTGTTTTCATTTTTTTTCCCCCTCAACTGCAGTGATCCAACTCCATTTTGTCTTGCAAGAATTCTGGAAACAGTATGCTCTCGGTCCTGCTGCCAGACGTCTGTTTTCTTTTCTCACGTGTGTGGGATATTGTTTTTATTCATGAGCGATTGAGAATGAGTGATTTTTATGACTTGTAAAGGGATTTTTCACGTGCACACTCCCATTTCTGACTCCAAAGGCAAAAGGGACATCACAAACGCCCTCAAGTCTGTATGACACCATAAAGGAGAAAGGTGGACATATCCAGTTGTTGTGACTGACACGTGATCAGGGTCTCTGAAGAATCTGAGGTTTCCTGTATCATTCATAGCAAGTCCTTTGGACGGCTCTCACTCCCATATCAGTCAGCTTTTCTGAGAAGTCTTTGTCCTTTGGGGAAATGGCAGCCGCACCTGTCCTGTTTCATTTGTCTCCTCCGACACCATCTCAGCTGTGACAAAGAAGAACTGTCATTATAACAATAGGACTGTCTGACCCTGTTCACTGCGTGCTTCAACTGTGCATTTCACTGTCACCGTTCCTCGCGGAGCCTCCTAGAAGTTATAATAGCAAACCTGCCCCCAGGGTTGGTGGCCTGGAGGTTCCAAAGCTCACATCTGACTCCGGTGTGATCAGTGCCAAAGCCGGATGTTTAACCAGTGCCCTTAGCTCAGGCACGTAGGTTTGGAGAGGTCAGAGCCATGCTACCCTTTTCCACCTTCATTTTCTAACGAGTTTTGTTTCTGACATCCCGCCAGCTGGATGGAATACAGGGAGCCATGAGAACTCCATAAAGCTTCCCAACAGGGTGGAGAGAGACAACCTCTTGCATTTGCAGACTCGGATTCGGTTCCCTTTCATCATGGGCCCTGGAAGCTCCATCAGCCCCAAGTTGGCCCTCTTCCTTTCTAAGCTTTGGTGCCAGTGTCAGCTGATGACAGGGGAGCTCTAGTGTGCACTCTCTCAACAGCTGTTTCGTACCCACCCTGCCCAGGCTCTAGGCTGGCCAGTAAGGAGTCATCTGTGAGGGGACTGACACAGCCCTGTCCTTATGCAGGACACAGGCCCAAGCAGAACTCCTAATAGCCTTACCTCCAGAGCCCAGGCTTCAGCCCAGCACTGATTACAGGCCAGAGTCTGGGTTTTTTCTCTAGAGGGGAAAGAATGAAAGCTCATAGCTCAGAAACTGCCTCTTTGGGTCCTGTCCAGCCCTTTGTTAGCCTTCTGTTTTCCCTGGAGTGCGCCTGCTCTCTCTCTCTCTCTCTCTCTCTCTCTCTCTCTCTCTCTCTCTCTCTCTCAATAAACAGGATAAGAGGAGCACACAAGCCACATTTGAGGGCCTAGTGGAAGGGAGAATAAAGGAAAGGGGGGGGAAACAGGTTAGAGCTCAGAAATTACTGGAATTTTTATTTAATTTTCTTTGGGAGAGAGGAGATTTACTAAGTCAGAGATGAAAGGCAAATCTGCATGCCCCCCACCCCCACCCCCACCCCAGAAGCTCTCTTCCGTGCTAGGTTTAGCTCTCTCGCCAAATGTGGCCTGAAGATCAGAACGCTGTGGTTAGACAATTCATAAACTCAGCAAGGCATCCGTCAGATGCCGGCTCTTGACAGAGTACCAAGACCTCTGGAGCAGCCAGGGCTGAGGAGCTGTCTCGTCAGCACCCAGCCTGCAGACTCACCTCACCCTTACCCCAGTTCTCTGGCCTGCCTCCTTCCTGGCCTGGAACAAATCCCGGCAGGAACCTCAAGAGTGAGTGCCTTGGATTCTGACCTCTGCCCAGGCATGCGGGACTCTGAGCTCATCCTAGCCTGTCTGTATGAACCTACTTCGGGTTCACTTCAATACCGGCCCATCCGTAAGGAGGAAACCTCACCACATGACACAAGGGCATCAAGTCCTTTCTCTGCCCGTCACTTCTTTGTAGGTCATTCATCAGGATATGTTCTCTTCTCGGAATCTCGAAATCTCCCAGCTTTAATCTGAGAGCCACGGGATGTGAGGTAGCCTGCGTAGGCTAGAGGAAAGGCATACACTGTTCAGACTCAGTTGTCAACTGTAAATCACTCCGAGACCTGCTTTTCTATTTCACTTGTTATTTACCGGTCCAGGTTGATTGTCATGCATTTGTCTGCGCTATCCTAACACTAGTCAAAGTTTAACTCCTAGCACCTATGACGTGCAGTCTGCCGCAGTGAAGGCTGCTGGTTAACACTGCCCTGCACGGCTTTCTGATTAACTGCAATGACTGAAGCTTATCTTTCACCACCTGGAAACCTAGATCGAACAACAGAGTTAACGATTAAAGAAGAGGGGTTTCAGAGTCCTCCTTTCTACCTACAGGCTGGATAAGTGTTGTTCTTTACAGTGTTATCCTGCTTTCTTCCAAAAGCAGTGAGCGGCATCCCGTGTCGAGACGTAGACCAAGACTATCAGAAGCTCTCATTTCCCCTGGGAGCTTTCCCTCCTTCCCAGCCAGGAGGTGCTGGGTTCCCATTGTTACTGAAATAAGATTACTGTCCTTTCTCCAATTTCGATTGATGATATGTTCCCTCCTCCAATTGCCCCAGGTAATTTTTAAAAAGTAGAACCAAAGTGTTGCCTCTGTTCATAGAACTTATCTCAATGCAAGGCGTACACATTAAAAAAAAACTTACGGAAGGGGCTGGAGAGATGGCTCAGTGGTTAAGAGCGCTGACTGCTCTTCCAGAGGTCCTGAGTTCAAATCCAAGAACCACATGGTGGCTCACAACCACCTGTAATGGGATCTGAGGCCCTCTTCTGATGTGTGTGAAGACAGCTCATAAATCCTTATGAGCTCATAAAAGCTTATGGAGATCTACACGGTAAGCTGTAATGTTGTGATTAGTCGAGGAGCCGTCACTCTCGTTCCTCCAAGTTCAACTCCAAGTTCAGAATGGATACGTTGATACCAGGATGTCCTTCCTGCAAATAAATACACAAGAAGAATTCAGTCTCAAGTACAAAGTACGGCTACACTGGCTATGCTGAAACAGTCCTTGCTGTCCAGAACACAGTAATGACAATTTTCATATGCATATGTATTCAATCCCCACAACCATGTCTTAAACTGAAGATAGTATTAAGATAGCGTTGTATTTCTAGATGAGGTAGGTGACATTGAGAGCAGCCAGGCCGTTTGTATATGGCAACATTGCTCTTAGGTGCTAATACTGGAAATGATACTTGAAGGACCAGGTAACCAACAACAGGTAGCACCAGCGGGTGCTATAGGGAAAGGGGGATTCAGAGCCTAGAAGACTTCTCGCCATGTACATTCTAAGATTTCTCTCTGTGCTTTGACATGTTTTAACCCTATGAAAGCAGCACTTTTAGCAAATATAATTGACCTCACAACCTTCTCTTTTCTGCTAAGAATCTCCCAGGATTGGGGATTTTAAACCGTATTTTATGGAAAGCCTAAAACAGAGGGATCATGTATCTTACATACACAAGAGGGGTATAGGACACAACAGGAGCAGGTTGACTCTGGTCCTAACGGAAGAAGTGATACTCTGCAGACCACAAGGACTGTTCTCTGTCGACCCCAGCCACACTCGGCCGCCTGGTATGGAGGCAGACGTTGTTGCTAGGCAGCATCCATTTGATAATCTGGTAGCTTTCATTCTTCCTGCTGCTGGAATGGAAAAATATATATTATTTACATATGTATATATATTACAAAAATACATGTAAATATATGTGTGTTACATAATATTATATTACATACATATATGTGAGATAGACACACACACATACACACACACATACACATACACACTCAAGCAGACATTTTTCTACATCTTTCTGAAAGTGACCTAAGAGAAGTGCAGAGTTTATCAGTGCCCTGCTACTATGTAGCAAACAGTAACAGGAGGTTATAGGCTCCAGAACCAAATAGCTGTGTCTTTTTAGCTAAGTGTCTATGTGCTTTGCTGGGCTAAGATCCTGATAAACGATTTTAAAAGCTAAGATGATGACGATGATGGTGGTGGTGGTGGTGGTGGTGGTGGTGGTGGTGGTGGTGGTGGTGGTGGTGGTGACGACGATGATGACAAATACCACTGCTCAGGGTATCACTGGGATTAAATGATATCAGACCCCTCCCCCCAGCTGTCTAATAGAATTGATACAGGATGCAAACTTTCAGAATCTACCAATGGGATGGTCATATGAGCCCTTGATAGCTGGGACCATCTCTTTCATTTCATTTCCACTGCCGGAGAAAGCTTATTTAAAACCTGTACACTAACCTGACCATCCAAAAGATAGAAGAAAAAGAGCAGTGGGCTAACATAATGCCCCAGCTACCTAACGGCTCTAAAACCTTTGTGATCGAATTTGGCTTCCCCAAATCTCTATGAATTTTGTATTCTCAGTCTCACGCTGAGAAAAGTCTCATCTTTAGCTTAGCTGAGGACTCCTGAGAATTCCAGGGTCCCTAGGGCTCCCAGCTTCTCCTTGGCTTGCAGGGCTGGGCTGAAAGTTCCCACTGTGGCGTGCACAGAGCTCTTCTTAGCTTGGACTGTTTATCTCTTCTGTTTTTGAAGAATAAATTACATGAAAGAAAAGAAATGGTGGAAGTCTGACCTGACATTGCAGCCAAAACCATCAGATTCCGAGACTGGGGTCCTTCCTGCTGGACTTAGATTAGCATCCTTGTGGATGGTCTCGGACCAGACTCTGTTTCTTCTGAAGTTGGCGTGTGGGGTGTGGGGACTGAGTTCTATGGACAAGAAGAATGTCACATCCAGAATTCACCATATCCCCTGACAGCTGATGAGGCTCTTCTTCCAGACTAGATCCAGAGGAATGAAAGGGGGAAGACCCCGGAAAGAGTCCTCCTCAGAAAATGACAGAACCTGCTGCTGCAGGGCTGCAGACTGCTTCACCTCAGCACCACAGGGCTTCAGCATCCTGGATGCACCTAGCCTTAGACTCAGATTAGGGAGGTCCAGATCCTCCTCCTGTCTGTCCACTAGGCTGTGTTGGGTAGTTACTTGCATTCGTTCACTCATCTTTGAAATAAAAACGATAATTTAAGGGCTGCTTTACAGATGCAGTCTGTTAGTCCACTTAAAGTGTGCGGCATTGGCTCTAAACACAGTAAGGACTCCACTCTCACACTTCATCCCAAGTCCATGATCTTCAGGCCTGGGCAGGGAAAGTGCTTTTCTCTACGTTGGTAAGCTGACCTGTTTCTGGGGTCACATCTAATGCTATGGACACTTTTTTATTGTTATTGTTATTTTGTGTTATTTTTCTGCCTTTCTCTCCATCACCCTTCATTTGCTTATTTGTGTCCCTGTCCTGTTAAAGAGTAATTGAATACTGTCTCTAACCAGGTCCAAATTGCAAAGATATCTATACTTTGGATTTTAGATTTTTGGCTGATTTACTTGAAATCCCAGCTCCACTGCTATGTAAAACTATAGCCTATGATCCAGAGCCTCTGTATTGCTCATCTATGAAATGGGAATAATAAACCTACTTCCCAGCCAAGTTGTAAAGATGGCGTCTTCAGCCTTCTGAAGCTCACCTCACTTGTCTTAGAGGGAGTCCAGTCACATATGTAGGACCCTCAAACTTTTTTGGAGGATTACACACCCTCTTTCAACATTTATCGGTATGTCAACGGCCCCTTTTCACCAGGGAAAAAACTCTAAAACCAAAATGGCTGCCCCAACCCTGCCTTTCCAATAGTTTACTTCCTCCCTAGATCCCAGAGTCCATTGCCCTATTGTTCACCCACTATGCTGTGCCCACATTCTCCCCGGGTCTGTTGAGTGCGATGACTTTAACCTTTGAGAAAAGCTGCTGTCTGTGCAGGGTCCTGGAGAGACAAATCCCTTCACAACCAACTGTCAGGCATCGTCCCTCACTCCTATTCTGCCCTGGAGAGGCAAGAATACCAGGAGATCTCCATACCAGAACAGCTCACAGCAGATAACTGACCCAGGTCCCTGTGGAGCTAAGAACAGCAAAACCCAGGATTCTGAGAACCTGGGGCATTCCCACGACACCACTCTACAGTGAACTGGAAGCTGGTGTTGTGTGTCTTTCCTGGACATGCAAATTTTCCTTTTAACAGTGGCTGTATACTGCTGACCTTGTGCAGAGATAGGGCCAGCCCCATTTATGAGCTAAGGCTATGTTCTAGGCGCTATAGGAAGATCTTATACATTGTGATACCCTCCCCCACCCTGCAAGGAAAGCCTTGCTCTGACCCCTACTTTACAGCTGAGAGACCAAAGGTTAAATAACTGGCCCTGGTCATACAGCAGGGGAAGGGGCAGAACAGGAATTCAAACAAAGTCTGTTTAACTTTGAAATCCATTACAACTGACTTCCGATTAAAGCAGGGTAAACAGTGAGAGTTTTAAGTAGCTCTTCGGGGAGGGAGAGGGGACGTGGGGTTGCTAGCCTGCTGCTTCCAGCCAGCTGGAAACTGCGGACATAGGAGAGGAGATCTGAGTGACTCTTCCAGCCACCTGTCCTTTCCCTGTCGTGAAAACACAGCCCCTCAACACCTACCTATCTGCCTCAAAGAGATGGAACAAAACGAGTGGTGAACTTGGAGTCTGAGTTTGCCCACCTTGGAGACGGCACCTGGGAAAAGCTCTCAGTCAAAATTCGCAAACAGGAAGCTTTGTAGGATGAGTCTAATGTAGAGAGATGTTTTGTCTTAGCAGCAGGAATTTTTCCAAAAAGTCAAATTAATCATTAACCTATTTTTAAAGGTTTACACAAAACTCCAGATTTCTGAAATAACCTTGAGAAATCCCAAGTTCTGATAACACTGAGTCTCCATCCCCCTCTGGCCACTGCTGGCTGGAGTCTAGCAGCTGCCCACTTGGATCTGGAAGTGGAACAACACTTTTTAATCTGCTACTGTCCTTTATCCCTTGGGTCCTATGCAGTAAGGAGTTCCAGTACCCCCTGCCCACCACAGTATTCCCCTGCCACCATTTTTCTTATTTTAGAGGTAAGGGGAAAAGCTCCTTCTTAGTAGTCTCATGCCTTTTTGGTTTTGTTGCTCTAGGCGTTCCCTTCCCAAAGAACTTCCTCCAGATCTGCAAGAAGATCCTGTGCCGTCTTTTTCGGGTGTTCGTCCACGTCTACATCCACCATTTTGACCGCGTCATTGTGATGGGTGCAGAGGCTCACGTCAACACCTGCTACAAACACTTCTATTACTTTGTCACAGAGATGAACCTCATAGACCGCAAGGAGCTGGAGCCCTTGGTAAGTGACTCTGAAGTGTGTTGCCATGCAGAGAGAGCCGCAGCACGTCCCCCCCTCCAGCCGTTAGCTGGGGGTAGGAGGGAGCTGCAGAAATGGGCAGGGTTCAGAGGTCAGCAAAGGTCCAGGGTATCTCAAAACATCCACTGCAACCAGATGAGTGTCTTAAGGTGTGCTCCAGGAACACATAATGTGGTGACATTATTCCTATATAATAGTTTGGGCCAGAGAAGCTAGCTTTAATGCTCAACTCCGAATCATTTTTTAAACTTCTTAGAAGCACTTCTTTGATCTATCGGTATTGGTCAGATGGTCAGAAATATTGATTTCCTTAGTAAATGAACATTTATCATCCACTGGATGTTGGCCGCTAGGCACTCAAAGTTAAATTAAACGTCTTACGACACAGAAGTAAGCTCTAAGGAAGGGTTTCTTGTCATGGGGACTTTGCTCTTTAGTGAATTCCCTGGGGTGAAGCCGTCATGGGTATATCAGAGTCTGGGATATTTGAGATTAAGCTCTTGCATTATTACACAGGTAAATGGAGTCTGCTTTTCTTATTTTTTAAAAGAGATTTATTTATTTTATTTTACAAGTGTGCATTATTTTGCCTGCATGTGTATTAGTGCTTGCAATGCCTGTTGAGGCCGAAAGAGGGTCTCAAATGCCCTGGAACTGGAGTTACGGACGGTTGTGAGCTGCCATGTTGGTGCTGGGAATGAAGCCTGAGTCCTCTAGAAGAAGAATAGGTGCTCTTAACCGCAGTGCTGTCCCTCCATCCCCTGCATTTATTTCCCTTATAAGTCCCTTTCACTGTTGGCTTGAGTATGTGCTTGAGAAATCAAGGACCCTCTGAACCTTTACAAGCAGTTGACTTTAATGCGGATGCTTGCTCCTGGCTATTTCCAAGGACACTAATGAGTACCTGTCTACCCAGTACAATATAGTGCTCTATTTGAAAACCATGCTTTTTTGTCCCTTGAAAGAGTTAAAGTACAGTTTTGCTAAATATAGTTGGCAAAGTAAGTTTTATCCGAGTCTTTTTTTGGGTAGTAACCAAAATACAGAGCCAGGATGTCTGCTCTGTTCCCTACCCTTCTTTCTTTGACTGAACGTCTGAAATCGTGTTTCATTATTATCTGGGTACCTGATGTCAACGGCTCACGTAAACTACCACTGAAAAGACATTGGTATAGGCACATATCCCCACGACAAGAGCTAAACCCAGCCGTGTGGAGAAGCAACAGATCAGGAAGGAACTAGAAGGAGCTGAGAAACAGGCACAGGGTAGACTCACTTGAAGGAATTCACACTTGAGGCTACTTTAGCTGTTAGCTTGCCTTGTGATCTGTGGTCGAATAGCTTAATGTGGGAGGTGATTGGCTGAGGGCTCTGGATTGGCTGGGTCATATTGGCTGCATGTGAACAACTCATAGGTAAACAATTTGCCACCTCAGGTATTAACTAGCTGTTGGCAAGGGGTAGGAGGGGTGGCGTTTCCCTTCCAGCGTTTGCAAGTTCCCAGGTGTTAAAGAAACAATATATATTATATTATAATATGTTATATATATATATATTAGTTATATACATGCTGTATCTATATCTATTAAAAAGATGTTGGTGAACTGCTGTTACCTTTAGGAGTTTAGTTCATGGTCTACAATTACGCCATGGAATGCACACCAAAGAGTTTACTTTGCGTACAGCTGAAATAGCTCTCACATCATTGGTTAAAGAATAGATGGTCTTCTTCATTTTCTTCCACACTGGGTATGTAGAAAGCTGCCAAGTTATCGCTGAGCCACGCCGTAGGACTCCTACAGAAAGAAACTGGGAAGGCGCCGATGGTGGGCCTGCTAGTCTTTTAGTTCTGTATAGAGACAGCTGAGTGTGAATGACCACTGCGAGAGTTAAAGGTTGTCCAAACAACTCCAGAGCGTTTAAACACTGGAAACAGTTGACAAAGCTAATCTCAGAAAATGTCAAGGACCCTGGAAAGAGATGGGAAAGACCAGCTGCTAAAGCCATGGAGTCCAGTTCCCATCAGGAGCCACGCCCAGGTAGACAGGAACGAGGTCCCCGAGGGCCACCAGAAGGATGAGCTCTGCCGGCCACTCACACTTTGGTTTTTCTGAGTTAACGCATAATAGGCCAGATGGCTAGGCCTGAGCGTCAAGTTCTTCTTTATGCACACAAGCATAGAGGCTATTGTGGGGCGAATCAGCAAGGAGAGAAAGCCTTTCTTTGCTATCAAAACCTCTCAGCTGCGTTGAGGAGAGGCCCGAGGAGCTGGAGCACCTGGTAGTGCCAGGAGCTGCCTTACAGTCCCGGCCTCACAACCAGGCCCTGAACAAGCTGGTATTCTACAGTGCGTCTCTTTGGGGGCCTGGAAGAAAAGCCTTGATTTTTATCCTAACTCGGAATTGCTAACCGTGAGAGTGACTAGAAAAGTATTGGGTTTTTCCCTCAAAGCTTGTATTTCTTCAACTCATTTTTAAAATTGAGTTTTTTTCTTCCCACATTTACATTTCATTCATTTTAGTGACAGGAAAATTAATTGTAATCGGTGGTAGTAGTGAGTCGTTGTAAAATAATTATGTGAAGTTATGCGTGTGCTTGTTTACACAAACTCAAACCTGTTAATCACAGGATTAGATGAAGTGACCGTTTCTAGGTTTAATGATTATATAATGGTCAAGCATGACGTGACTGTAATGGAAACACTCTGGCAATGTGCTCAGAAGGACTGCTACAGTTCCGGGCACGTCTAACTTTGCTACAGTTCTGAGCATGTTAACTTATCTACACGGACAGTTCCAGGCCAGCCAAGGCTCCGAGAAAGAGCACTGACTTCTCTTCCCGAGGACCACACTTTGGTTGTCAGCACCTTCGTGGCAGCTCACAGCTGTCCGTGACTCCAGTTCCAGGAAATTCGGCCACCTCTTCTGTCTTTTGTGGACACTAGGCATGCATATGGTGCACGGATTCATATGGGGGGGGGGGGGATACACGTAGAATAAAGTAATTTTTAAAACCCACATTAATTATATGGTGCCAGGCTCTGATACTTAGCATGCCCAGGAGTGCCGAGAGTGTCGCACTGGTGAACTGACACCGATGGCGCTACGTTCGTTGACATTGCTAGAGTAACTGACTCTGTGTCTAAGGTTGCAAAGTACGTATTACAATCAGAGCTGGCGCATCAAATCAATACATTTGCATTTGTCAAGTATTTTCTTATGTCTTTCTGTTGTTTTGGCAGGGGCCATGTTTGTTTAGGTTCGCATCTGTTCATGCATGTGCGTCTGCCTACGTGTGCGTATACGTGAGGAGAGCAGAGGACAACTGTGGGAGTCAGTTCTCTCCTTTTACCACAGGGCCCCAGGATAGGGTATGCGACTTGGTTAGCAGAGCCCTTTACCCACTGAGCCATCTCCCTGATCCAAAATAATATTTTAGATAGTCCAACTACTTTATGTGTTCAAAGCAGATTGTTCAGATGTTATGTTTTCTGTAAGGGAGATAAGTTTGGTGGAAACTTATAGTCTGGAAAATATGAAATAATGAGTAATTCATCTCTAGAGGATGGATTTGCCTTCAAATTCTGGTCATACGTTCTTTAGGGTGTGATGCAGCTAGAGGTCAAAGGGCAGCACTTGTTCATCAGTTTCCCTCAGAACAGCAGCATTCCCGGAAGTCCCTCAACCTTCAGCGGGCCAGTCCTGTTGGGAATTCCACAGTGTGGAACTCGGAGCCTTACCTGGTCTCCCCTCCATGCGTCCACCGTGGACAGCCACAGTCTTCTGTGTGAGGGCTCACCTGGTTGCACTGGAGTTGCCAACAGAGCGCCTGGTACGTGGATTTTCTGGAAGATCCAGGACCTCACAAGGGTAGGAGACTCAGGACCATACACAGACAACCTTAGACTCAACCCCAGGGCTCAAACCCCAAAGGTTCACTTCGAGTGTTGCAATCTTGAACAAGACACTCCGTTTCTCCAAGCTATCGGTTTCCTTACTCACAGAGTAAAGGTAATGGAACTGTAAAAAAAAAAAAATTAAATAGATCAGGCACACATTAAGTACTTATGAAATGTTAGCCATTAAGTCAGAAAATTAATTTACAGTAGTTAGCACTCAGTAAACGACCCTACCTTTCCCTTCCCTGGCTCTTGGGCCCCTATATCCATCCTAGTGATTCCTTAGGTTGCCTCACAGCAAAACATAGTTAATTGAATTTGCATCTGTCTATCCACCCCTTGGTGTTGTCAGTTCTGTGAGGGTGCATAGTAAATAAGGAGGTTGCCTGAATTGTCTGTGTGCTTGGTACATGATAAACACTTGAATTTTTTTTTAATTTCGGAAGAATAGTTTAAGTATGATATCTCCGTGTTCAAAAGGATTCCATAGGGCCAATCCTCCTTGATGCTACCCTTATTTCCGAACTGCAACTTAGCCATTCATATACTAGGGCTGAGACTTCAATCTGACTGGTTTATAATGGAGACTAAAAGCACATTAAGATGCAGAACAGTGAAGGGATGTGTTTAAACTTGAGACCTGATGGCTTAAGATGGGGTTACAACACCTAGCCATTCTCTGCTTCAGATCACAAATTGATTCAGCAAGGAAATGTTGAATGCTGTCATACTGCCTCGGTGTCCTAGTGCAGGCAGCCAGGCCTCTCCGTCTTAGCTCGTGTTCTAAACAAAAGCCTCCGTCTCCAGTGAACCAGGGGAGTCATCCATCCTGTCAGGCTTCTGAGTAGGAAATCAATTTGGCATTCATACACTGACTGGGAAGAAATCACCCTGGCCAACGCAGTGAAGGCCATCAGGACTGTCCGTCTCTAGAGCTTGCCTTTGTAGCCCTAGGTGAGACTGGCCACTCAGCATCTACCACCCAGCCAGCAGCCTGGGGACCCAGAGAAATGTGCCATTTAGCAAGGGGAGAGAGGCTGGTAGGATGACAAGATAAGCCATCTTTCATGCACAGCTGCTGAAGATGACCAAATTCAAGCAAGTTCACACTGGGAGGAAAGGAAGCCCAAGTGATTGCTGGCAATTGGAAAATGGACCAGGCCCTTATTAAATAAGGAGATTGCTGTCCGCCCCGGCTGCCTGGGAGTCAGCTGACAGAATCGATCTACTCAGAATTATCATTAGCAAGCACAAATAGCAAGTGCTGTGTTTTGATAGCCTTTCACTAAAACCAAAAGCAAACTGCAGAGAGGGCTGTTAGCACTGTCCAAGCTGTGAGTGAAGGGCTGATGGGGCTACTGTCAGAGACTGGTGAAGGACTGGAGGGAACTAGTCCACCCTACTGTGCTGCTGACCCCTGAATGACCTAGCCCAAGGCCTTCCTAGACTCTCACTATCTATAAAGAGCATCCTGGGGGTGCTAAAAGCAGAGGTTAGCCCAGGTCAGGAGATCCTCAGTTAAGACAGGAGGGTTGTCCACACACCTCCTGTATCATAATCTCTTGGGGGTGGTATTTTGAAACACCCTATATGAGCCTGGTCCTGGCTACATGGATTACACTGTTGAAATCAGTATTTAATTCCAATCTGTCCCTCTCTCCGACTGCATTGTGTAGAGGATTCAGCTGAAAAATCTTGCTAAAGCACAAATTCTGACTCTGTGGGTCTGACAGGATGGGACAGGAGAATGCCTACATGGAGTTTGTGGGACAGCTTGGTACACGTTAGTTTCCTCTTTTTACCATCTGAGGTTCTGAGATCAAAACTCAGGATGTCAGCTTTGTGGCAGGCACCCTTACCTGCTGAGCCATCTCACTGGTCTTGCCACCAAGCTCTTCACCGTCTCTCCTTACTGTGTCAGTCCATCCGTTAGGTAGGTGCCCAGCTGCCCAAGGACTGCTCATAGTTTTCAGCACCAAAACTACCACATTAACATAGGAGCTTTGAGAGACAATGTGACCAAGGTTGTAGAAAGCCTAATCATAAATCCTCTGGGCTCAAGCGTGGACCGACCTTGTATTCCCCTAGGAGGTGGCCAGCCCAGGCCTGCCCTTCTCTTGGAAAAGCCTTGGGGAGTCCAGTAGACAAGGCTGGCCTGCCACACAGGATCAGGTCAGCCTCGTGAAAAGAGGCAGAGCTTTTCTCGTGAGCCAAGTTACTCCCTGAATAGCTGGCATTGAAGAGCCATTGTGGGGCTTTTGAAAGGATCTTTTCTTTCTGAGCATCATCTGGATAGAAGCCTCCAGACGGCCGCTTGTCAGGCGGGTTCCATGACTCCCAGCCAAGTGGCTCGACCTTGAACACAGCCACTGGAGAAGAAAGAGCTGCAGCCTGCAGTCTGGCCTATGTAGTGACATTTCCAGTCTCACGTTACCGCATTACTTATTTGACCCTGCATGAGGCTTGTAATGCCTCTGGGTCTCAGTTTCCCTATCTTGATCTCTAGAGTGCTTGAATGGACTGAGATTCTGATCTTTTGCCCTGTATATTACCAGGTTTGTCATCTTTTGTCCAAGATGACTTTCCATCTTTGTTTAGAGAGGTCATCCCACCTGGAGGCTTATCATAGCAGCAGAGAGATGTCCTTGGCCCAGAGAAAAGCTGAGTCTGCATTCACAAGACGTACTTTGCTAATTCAGATGATACTCGTGTATATGTGTATGAGAGAGAGAGAGAGAGAGAAAGAGAGAGAGAGAGAGAGAGAGAGAGAGAGAGAGAGAGAGAAGAATGACATCAGTTGGTGCCTGTTCACAGCTACCCAATGCCAAGGGGTGATCCAGAGATCATTTGAAGACCTTTGGCAGACTCTGTGTGTCTTTGAAAAATAGCAAAGAATTATGGTCAACTAATTGCATTATGCGAAGTCAGCCACGCATCTTTACTCAACTTGTTTATCCTTCCCTATTGAGGTGTCCTGGGAGCTTTGGGTTTTGGTGTATAGGATGGTAGGCTCTTAGTTGCTCTTGGGAGGCAGGGGATGTCACATTGTTTTGTTTTTAATGGAGTCAAGGGTGAGATGTGATCTGATTTATTTTATGCCCTACTTCATTTTGTTAGAGTTAAAATGATGCAAACTGAAGAATCGTCAGCATATGGTATTCAGTAATAGAAACAAGATTTAAAGCCGCGCTCCAGAATCACTAATAATCCTATGTCCATCAAGGAAAAAGGAAATACAACAAGAAGTGTCAGCGGTGATTCTCTCATTGTTATTTGTTTTGAAAGACTTGGGCTTGGTTTTGAGGGAGGTTTTTGGTTTTGGTTTTGACACAGGGTCTTACTATGTAACCTAGGCTGCCCTGGAACTCAGGGTCTTCCTGCCTCGACCTGTCATGTGCTTAAACTATTGGCATAGGCAGATAGCAGCTCAGCGACAGTAATTTGTCTCTCTTTTTTTTTTTTTTTTGGTTCTTTTTTTTTGGAGCTGGGGACCGAACCCAGGGCCTTGCGCTTCCTAGGCAAGCGCTCTACCACTGAGCTAAATCCCCAACCCCAGTAATTTGTCTCTTAATGGAATTACAGAAAATGCTACATTTTTTATGCTTAACCCCTTGAATATTTCAGGCTTTCAATCACAAATAATTTGTGTAATCGGAAAAAAAAATCAAGTCTTATGTCATAAAAGGCCTTACCACCAAAGACTAAAGCTTCTCACAGCCTCTCTGCCAAGGACCAAGACTTGGCCTCTCTCCTAGCTGGCCACTCACATTAATTAAAATTAAATGAAAATAAAAGGTTCAGATTCCTCCTCTTGGTCTGAAAAGACCTCTGTTGTTTTCCAACTTCAGGTTTTAAAGAGAACAAAAGGGATTTGTTGGAAGCGATTCATCTAAATCATGGAATAACTCCTACAGATGTCACTTAGCAAATGTAAGCTTGTGTGTGCAATAACTACAGAAACTTTGCTGAAATTATTCTTTGTTGCCATTAATTTTTATCCCTCTTTTCTAAGGTATTAATAAAGCAAAGAATCAGAAGTGACTAAGGATGTCGTCTCTACCCTGGTGTCAGTCAGATCCACATTTTACCATTTTCCTTCTTCCTGCAGGGGCCATGCTCAGCCCGCCTCACAGTACTCCTATCTCTGATTGGCCCATTCTTTGTATGGACTGATGATATTCTAATCACAGCAAATTCTCTGTATTTAACCCAAAGTCTCTCTCTCTCTCTTTTTTTTTTAAACATTAATACAGTCCTGTGATTATTTTAATTTTAACTTGTGATCCCATCTGCTTCTCAACCACTAATGGTCTTCTAGTTCTGTAAATCTACCCAATCCATGACAGCAGCCTGCCGGTGCCTGGAATCCCGTGCCCTACTACCAGTGTTCTCTGGGTAGCCATGGTTTATCAACTACTTTAGATTTGAGCTAAGAAAGAGTACCTTCTACGCCATCCAATAAACATTTATCAGCTATAATATGTATCGAAACCAAGGGTTCCTCTCTTCTAGGAAGTACCTAAGTCGTAGTTGGCCTCTCTTCATGGTTACTCACATTAAAAAGATAACGAAGGGTTCCTCTGGGTTCCATTGTGACTTATTATAATACCTCTCAAAGTGCATTTCCCAGAAGCTCTAGATCTAAGTAAGGGATGTCAAGTGTTATTATGGAAAAAGGAGGTTCCATAGTGAGCTGTAGCGAACTGTTTACGGGGCGGGTCGGGCTCTTTTAATGCACTAGCATGCATGGTGCTCAGCACAGAGCACCGTGTGGGTCCAAGGCTCCTGGAAGACCCCTTGGGGAATGCTAACTCTGCTGTCTTATGTGATCTAACAGCTACTGAATGTTGGTTAATGGGCCTTTTAAACAGACAAACAGCTGCAAGTCGGACACCAAGCCCAACATAGAAGAATAATAAACACGATATATATTCATTCTTTAAGAAAAAATCACAAGAGCTGGCCTCCTGAGATTTTTCAGTTAGAGTCTTCTCTTTGTAGTTCAGACTGCCCTGGAACTCATGATCCTTCTGCCTCCGCCTCTTGAGTACTAGGATTATGTATCCAGTTTGCTCTGGTTGCCTTTCTGTTCCTGTAATAACAAACACTGTGGCCCAAAGCAACTTAGGAAGAAAGGGGGATATTACATTTACACTTCCTAATAACCATCTATGACTGAGGGAAATTGGGATAAGAACTCAAAGCAGGAACCTTGAAGCAAGAACTGAAAAACACCATGCAGGAATGGAACTGGCAACTTACTCGTTCACTCCCCCTGACTCAAATTTAGCTAGACAGCCCAGACCCACATGCCTAGGGGAGGTGCTGCCCACAGTGTGCTGGGTCCTCCCATATTAATTATTAATCAATAATCATGGGCAACAGGCCAATCTGATCTGAGCGATGTCTCAACTGAGACTCTTCAGGTGACTTGTGATTGTGTCAAGTTGACAGATAAACCTAACCAGGACAGGCTAGAAGCTCATGGTTTTAAAGAGCAATGTTCTTTAATTTGTGGCTTTAGATGCTTTCTTAGTTAGGGTTTCCATTGCTGTAAAGAGACACCATGACCAAGGCAACTTTTTTTTTTTTAAATAAGGTTTCTTTATTTTTAAGAGCACTGGTGTTTTGCCTGCATGCATGACTGTGTATAGGTTCCAGATCCCCCAGAACTGGAGTTACAGACAGCTGTGAGCCACCATGTGGGTGCTGGGAATTGAACCTGGGTCCTCTGGAAGAACAGCCAGTGCTCTTACCCACTGAGCCATCTCTCCAGCCTCCAAGGCAACTCTTATAGTGGACAACATTTAATAGAGGCTGGCTTACCGATTCTGAGGTTCAGTCCATTATCATCAGGGCAGGAGGCATGCCACTGGCCAGGCAAGCATGCTGGAGGAGCTGAGAGTTCTACACCTTGTTCCGAAGGCAAACAGGAGAAACCTGGCTCCCACACAGCTACCAGGAGGGTCTCAAAGCCCACCCGCATAGTGACACACTTCCTCCAACAAGGCCACACCTACTCCAACAAGGCCATTCCTCCCAATAGTGCCAATTCACGGGGCTAAGCATATTCAAACCACCACGGATGCTATCAAGAACATAGCAGTTGCCAGCCATTGGTGACGTTAGCTGAAATCAAAGGGAAAGATTCAAAATAAATTCTTTATCGAAACACCTACCTTTATCTCAAGGGCTCAGAGGTCATATGTGTCTAGCCATGAATGTCACGGCAATGAAACGGTCAGTCAGGCATCAGTGACCCCGAGCTCCAGTCCTCAAGACTAATCTCTCCCTATACAATGGCTGTCAGATGTGTCCCAAACTGTCCCTTTGCTGCCTCACTGAGCCATCTCCATTTAGTTTCTTAAGCTCCAGATACAGTCTGTTTGTTTTTGCTGAGCCACTTCTCTCCGAGTTTGTGGATAAAACTCAAAAGCATGTGCTCAGCATTTCTCCCTGGGTTTTCCATCAGATCTTCTATGTCAGGGAAGCGCTCAAAGTATTAGGAGTTCTGGGATATCAAATAGTTATTGCTTTCTTATTTTTGCTGCGGTCTTCGGTGTTGGAAGTCTCCACAGACGTCAGTCACAGCAGGGATTAACTCATCATCCTCAACATTTATATGAAAATGGAACCGGCAGTGTGGCTCCGTGCCCATCCACAAGCCTGCCAAATGCTGGCTGTTCCGTGTGATCTGGACTAGTTCGAATTTCCCAGCCAGATAAGACTAGATTGTTTGGCTCGAAAAGTGTCGAGTGAATATTAACTTGGGACTTGAATGAATAAAGGCTTTACTTAGGGAAATACAACTCTGGATCTTCAGCTGTCCCTGCCCCCACTGTGATAAAACCCCAAAGATAAGTCTACAGTTCTCCTCTAACCTAGGGACTACCGTGGGCCCACTTACGTGATCTGAGGACCTCTTCCCATGGAGTAATAGTAAACATAAAGGTCAAATATACGTCAACCACTGCATAGGACTAGAACACGATACTTTCCTATCCTAGCTCTGCCACATTAGTATGAATTGATTTCTATTACACTATGACTGTTAGCTGGAAAAATAAAGAAAAAACAATAAATGCATGCAGTTGTATTTGGACGAAGGAAGAGATGTGTAATCACTCCAAAAAGAATTTCTGAGTCCTTTGTAGAAGTTAGGTCTGGTTCTTCCTCCCAGCCCCATGCTCCCAGAAAAAAGACTCAGACTTAAAATATATTTATAAATACCTTGGCCACATAGCTAGGTTCTTCTCTGACTACATTTTGTCACGTGGTTGATCACCCGTGCTCAGTACCATGCATCTGTCTCATCACATCATCCCGGGAGGATATTCCCCTGCATGGCTCTATCCCAGAATTCCCTCTGCCTCCCAGATGCCCCACCTCTTATTTCATGCCTATGCCATAGGCCATCAGATTTATTATTGACAGATGCCACATCCACACAGACGTAAGATATCCTCTCTACAGTCCTTTGAATGGGCCACATGCCTTCACCTGTGGGTTGTTATACACACAGGTCACATCCTACCCGAGTCCTATTCATTCTACAGGTCTTGGTTTAATTGTCACCTCCCTGGGGACAACTGTTCTTCCCTTTATGGAGCAACCAAGACAAAGGCACCTCCGTGAGTTATTAAATCTAGCTCACACTTTTGCTCCGTCATTTAAAGAGAGAACTATGGGGATGTATTTTTAAACTGTCACAAATATTAAAATTTGTAAGCCAGGACATGCGCCTTTGACCCTTACATTTCGTTTCTGCCCCCATTGAGCTCATTGCTTAAGCAATCCTCTGGCTCAGTGAGAACTCTCATTGTGTCACTGTGGAAAGAAAGAAGCTACCACTGTCTCACTCCCCATGCCATCTGCAGTAGCCTGCTCTGCACCCCAGAAGGCAGCTCTTCCTTCTCAAGTAGGATCCTGCAGGCTTGCATACTCACCTGTGATGCACACAAGGCAGCGGATGCTGTGAAAATACACTGCTAGCTCTCGCTTTTCTGTGGATCTTTAAACGCGCTGAGCAGAGGAAACCAGACACCCAAAGTACATGGCGTTTGAGTCTATTTGCATCAAATTCCAGAACAGTCTAATGCGGAGTGTCAGGTCTCAGATCGGTGGTTGGCCGGGGCCACAGCTGGACCCCGTGGGGGTTGACTGCAAAGACATAACAGAACGTTGAAGTATGATGGAAATGTTTTAATTGTGGCATGTTTACAGGGAGCAAACATCTGTCAAAACTCATCAAACCCTACGTTTAAATAGAAGCATTTTACTGTAGATAAAATGTGCCTGAATCAATTTTATTTTAAGAATATACTTGGTAAATGCATCCAACATGTTTTAAGGCTTCAGTCTTCGCAAGAACAATGTTTTGACAGGCCTCTGCCCAGAGATTTTGACTTCCTTGACTCCTGGGTGGTTAGCAAGACTAACAGGAGAGTAAATGCTTCTCCCTAAGGGACAATTAGACACCTCCCCCCTTTGTTTTGTTACAATAAAAAAAATAGTTTATGTGTTAGACAAATGCACAAGAAGCCCTCTGGCAGTGAAGCCCCTAGTGTTTTTCAGCTTTAGATCCTTGAGTATATGCATATTTCAGAGCTAAAAACAGACACTATGGGCCGGTCCTATGGCCGCTAGCTAGAAAGGCCTCCGTGGGCAGCTTCAGAAGGTGCTAAATTCTGGTCCGGGCTCTCATCACCTCAGTTCTCTGTCCAGCCCCCATGCATGCCATAAGTGAGGATTATATCCCCAAGACTCGGGTCCTCAGTGCCCGCCCACCACATCTGCACCAGGTGTGCGGGCAGGTGTTTACAGGTGCGTTTTCCCTGTGCCCCTGGCAGGAGCCATGAGTAGTCGTAAACCTCTCTACTGCACATCGCCTGGGAATATCTCCAATTTCTCAGGTCAGTTAAAGTAGAGCCCTCCCGTTGGCTCTTGTGGAGCCTCAAGGGTGAGCATCGGGGAGACTGACAATGGGGAGTTTATAAAGGATGGATGTGGGGGGGCCCACTGTTAAAAATGCCAATGCAGTGAGTGGGCCAGAGACGGGGCTCATAATGTGCGTCCTCCTCCATCTTTTTTTTTTTTTTTTTGAGGGAGAGTCTGTCACTAAACTTGGAACTTACCCATTTGTCTAAACAGACTAAGTCCCCAGAACCTGCCTGTCTTCTGGTATCTTCGCTCCTATTCCCAACCTATGTTACGCTTATAAATCAAGCACTCTACCAACTGAAACACCTCCCTCAGCACCACCATGGAAGGTTCGGAACTCCCTATCCTCCTGCCCCCACCTCCCAAGTGCTGGGATTATAGGCTTGCGCTACTGTGCCCAAGTTATATTTCGCTGGAGATTGAACCCAGGGCTTCGTGTCTGCCATGCAAGCACTCTACCAACTATCTACATCGCGAGTCATGATTCTGTATTTCCAGTAGCTCCTATGTCCTTGTAGTGCTGATAATTCATGCATCTCACTCTGAAACTTGTAACAACTATTCCCAAGTCCTGTAGAACTCAGCAAGATACCTGAGCGTGAGGATGGCCTCTTCACATTTAAAAAGAGAATATCTGGCCCCATTTCTCTGGTCTTCAAGCTCAGATTTCCTTTCCCATTCTCTCTTCTCTCAGATTCAACTGACACTCATTACCTATGCGACTGGAGTTTCTGTCAGCTTATGCTGACACAGTTATCATTAGATTACTACCAGCCATCCTCAGGCCTCAAAGCTTCTGGCCTTGAAGTTAAGAGAGCACGCAGGGCCAGGCTCTATCATTGGCCTGAACCTTTGTACCCTGTGCACATCTGAATGATCCTACGTTATCTTCTGGTAAAATAATGGGAGAGTAGGGGATATATAAGAGCCGGAATTTTTTTTTAAAGGTTGAAAGGCTGTGGATTGTCATTCTCTAGACTCGTTACAACCATTGTCCTTGTTAACTGTAGTTACCTACACTGGCCCACCCAAGACCAACCCTATAACAATCAGTTGAGCAAGGACTCACTAGACCCTCCTCTTAGCCTCTGAACTATTATTAACTATTGATAGATTCTGAGAGAGGAGGAAGCGCTGTCTTTCATCGTGTACCCATTGTTGAGCCCACCGGGCTCCAATAAATAGTTCCAAACCCGTAGTCACACAGATGGCAGATGGCCCTGGTTGTTCTCAGTGGGTCACAAACAGAATGAATAGATGTGATCAGGAGAGAGAGATTTGGGAGGAGGCCCGTGAAAGCAGTCTGATGTGTTGTATGCATGCCCGAAACTTCAAAAATAATTAAAAATATTTTCATATGGTAGAGTGCTGAGTTAATTTTCTATTGCTGTGATAACAACACCGTGACCAAGGCAACTTATAAGTGAAAGGGTTTAATTTGGCTTACAGTTTCAGAAGATTAGAGTTAGGTGGAGCGAAGAACAGCTAAGAGCTCAGACCTTGGTCCACAACCATGAGGCAAAGAGGGGAAGCATGGGAAAAAAGCCCAGCCCCAGTGACATGCTTCTTCCAACAAGGCCACACCTACTCCAACAAGGCCACACCTACTCCAACAAGGCCACACCTACTCCAACAAGGCCACACCTACTCCAACAAGGCCACACTTCCTAATGCTTCCCAAATAGTTCCACCAACTGGGGACCAAGCACTGAAACGTGCAAGTCTATAGGTGCCACTCTCAATCAAGCTCCCATAAAGATCAAACCATGGCTCTTAAAACACATACCCTATACTGTATGAAGCCCGAGTCCTCCTCTCTTGTTAGAGCAGACATGCTCTTGTATTAATTCATGGACTCTATGTAGGCTCGCATTAGGAGAAATAGTTCCTGTTGCTACAATAATTTGTAAATCACAAATAGGGTTGGGGAAGGAAGACCTAGATTCCCTCTGGTTCAAACACCACGATGGCACAGGCTGTCACTGCCTCTCAGTATACCTTTTCCCAGGGCAACTCCCACTCGAGTCTTCACTGTGGACAGAGGCCCATTGTTTCCAAACCAAAGGAAATCACGACTGCAATAGTTTATGTGAATGTTCCAGAAGCTTAGCTAGCAGCCACTCATTAAGGTCGTCATTCTATTTTTAAATCTCAGACCGACTTCCCTTCTAGGAATGACAGTTTGCTTAGGAGCCATCCATTTCCACACTTACTTTAAAAGGGCCTTGGTTGGCACAAAGAGTTCTCTCCCATTACAATTTGGCGATGCATGGCTGGTATCTGTACTTACAAGGTTTATCTTGAAAGCCCATAGGTTCTAAAATGATTGTGCATGTGTGCATGCGTGTGTCTGTGTGTGTGTACACATGTGTGTGCACATGTGTGCTCGCGAGTGTGAATGCATGCATGTGTGTGTATTTGTGTATGCATGCGTATGTGTGTGTGCGCACGTGTGTGTGTGTGTGTGTGTGTGTGTGTGTGTGTGTGTGTGTTACGGAGACAAGAGACAGAGATGACTGGGTGCACAGGGTTTAGATGAAGCAGCCGTGACAATGGCCATTTGATTGAGTTACACCTACTGCACATCATGCTGTTTCATACTTAAACCCCATTGCTGGTCTGCAGTGACTGTACTGCTGCTGACACAGAGGACAAGGAGCACACTGTTCCATTGTCATCAGCTTCCCTTAAGCCCAGTGTCATTGCTGGTTGGCGAGAAGAGAGTTGGCCCCATCACTGCCAGGCCCAGGCCATAAGCAGCTGCTGTTGCTGTATATACTCCAAAGAGTAGAGCCTCAGGAGCCCTGCGCACCACCCCTGCCCTGAGGAGCCGGTGGAAATTACCAGACAAATCAAAGCACATGCTGAGGGATTTTATCTTATTAATCTTTGGAAAACATTAGCAAATAGGATTAGAGGAAGATGTTTGGCCATACCCATGCTCAGCTTTAATTTTACAGCGTCTGGATTGGAGAGGACTTTCACTAAGGTTAGTGTAGTACGGACTCCCTTCCTCCAGGTTGCAGCAGCCTCTGCGCATGCGCTGCAGAGGACTCTTACTAGATGCTCAGGGCTGCAGATATTGTCGTCTGGTGTCACCAACGTGAGTTGTAACAGGTTCTCTTCAGCATAATTATTCAGGTTTCCTTCTCTGCTGCGAAAAGTGCTTGGTGTTTTGCATTCCAAGTTTTAGAATTCTTGAAAAGATTTCTAAGACTGGAAACAATAATAGAGGGGATTGAATTATTAGAACATGGGTGTTTTCTTGAAATGTGCATATACATAAACACATATACATATACCACATACAAATCACACATGTCACTTACACATACACACACACACACACACACACACACACACACACATCTTTTAGCAATAAAGCTTCTAATCTTTAAAAGCTCCTTTTCTGGAAATCGTTGTTGTTTTCCTAATAAAATTTTACATAAAATATTTACAAAAGCCTTATAATTTTTAATTAATACATATTTTGATTGTTTTGAAATAGAGTATGCATCAGATAATGTTTAGCACCTTAACCACTTTCAAGCGTCTAGCTCAGAGTAATTAATTACACTCACTGTTCACACTCATGGCCGCCATACCCTTCTCCACACCTTGTTTTAAAATCAGTAGGCTTCTTTGTGTATTAGTGTGTGTGTTTGTGTATTGTGTGTGCCATGTATATGTTCATCTGGATGTGTGCACATGTGTGTGGGTACATGTGTGCATGTGGAAGACAGACATTGATGATGGTGTCCTCCTTTACCTCTTCCCTTTGCTTTTGTAGTTACTTTACACATACGAGTATTTTTCCTTTATGTATATGTACCAACTGTGTGTCTGGTGCCTTCAGAGGACAGAAGAGGGCATCAAAATCACTCAGAATTGGAGTCGTAGGTGATTTTGAATCATAATATAGATGCTGGAAATTGAACCCGGTTCCCCTGGAAAAGCAGGGAGTGCTCTCAACGCTGAGTCGTGTCTCCAACCCCAGCCTCAGTCCCACCACCATATCTTTTGAAACAGGATTTCCACTGAACCTTGAGTGCCAGGTTCTCATTGATTCTGCTGGACTGGCTGGCCCAGTGAACTACTTGTATCTATGCCAGCCCTTCCATATCTGGAGTTACAAGACTCCACCACCATACCCAGACGTGTACATGGGCCCTGGGGGTCTGAACTCAGGTCTTCACGCTCTCACAGAGGGCACTTTGCTGATTGAGCCATCTGCCAAGTGGCCTCAAGGCTTAAGGTAGTGCACCCTTAACAATCCTAGCACTTAGGAGCCAGAGGCAGGAGGATGGAGCTTTCAACAAAAGCAATCAGTGATTTATGGCTTTATTGCTCTTGCAGGGGAATGAGGCATGAAGAAACGGGCAAAGGGGAAGAGAGGAGAAGGTCTTTTCTTTCTCTCCTAAACTGAAACAGTTGGTACAGCCAGCTTTCTCTCCTTGGTGGGCAGTAAAACAGGGTGAACTCAATAACACGCACTGTTCCCCTATCCCTAACAAGTTAAGCTTCTTCCTTTGTAATATCACAAAATTTATGTTTCTTTCATGAAAAACTAGTTTCAGAGTTCATTAATGATGAGTCCGACCTTTGCCACACTCTCAGAGCCATGGGTGCCTATGTGCCACAAACACGTGTAGGTCATTCTGTCCCTGCTTCTGATGTGTGTTCCTGCAGGGACAGCTTCATTGGTCTCTGCAGCCAAGAGGACTGTTTGGATATCTCTTGATGAACCACTTTTGAAAAGATAAGTTGGACATCCACTAATCTGTGGACTTTAAAACCACAAGGTCTCCCCAGGGATGGTAGTGACATAGTATACGGTTTGGGCAATGAACTTCTGGGGTGGGCTACATGCTTCTGGGCCCCATGGTCTCGCTCTCCACTCATTCTGCCATTGAAGTGCGGATGTGGTCACAACACAACACAGAATACCTGGGTGTGATTGGGTTCTCAGGAAACCTGATTCGTGAACATTAACATTTGGGTTCTAGGGGCTGGAGAGATGGCTTAGCAGTTGACAGTTCCTTCTGTTCTTTGAGAGGACTTGTTCTGCTCCAATACCTACATGACAACTCAAAACTGTCTAACTCGAGTTCCAGGATCTGGCCTCCAAGGACACTGCGCGCGCGCGCACGCACACACACACACACACACACACACACACACACACATACACACACAGAGAGAGAGAGAGAGAATGCATTTATATGAACATAGACAAAGTACTTTTACACAGAAAAATTAATCTTTTAAATATTTGAATTTCATATGATAATCACACGCTGTGAATTTGTTCTTTAATTTTTTGAACAGTATTTGAAAATACAAACAGCATCCTTAGATTGTAGGACATATAAAAGCAGGCATGGACTGGATTTGGGCCACACATTGTATTCTTCTGGTCCCCGTTGTAGAGGGAAAACAGGTTTCCAAGGTCTGTCCACAATATGTGAATGATCTGGGCTTAAAATCTAGCCCTGCCAAGAATTAACCACGTAACCTCAGACAAGACACTAACCTCTCCAAGCTCAGCCTCTCTATAAAAATAGCTCAGCAGCCGCCTACAGGGAAGAGAGTCTGTGCCCAAAAAGTGGGCAAAATGGTGACTTGCTCCAAAGGGCCCCAGGGCAGAGACTGCTCCGAGGTCAAAGCACTTGCTATTCAAGTGTGAAGACCGAAGTTTAGATTAGGACCCACATGAAGTTGGGGCGGGCATGGTAGCCAGCTGTAACCCCAGCACCCTGGAGGCAGAGGTGAAAACAGGGACCTATGGAGTAGGCTGTCTATCCTCGCTAGCAAAACTGCATGCTCTGGATTCAGCTCTGATATGTAATAATGTGGTGAACGAATAAGGAAACCTCAGGCATGCACGCATGTGCAAAACATAGGTGCATCCACACCAACACACCACACATATAAACACAGGAAAAAGGCTCCCAAAAGAAACCAAAAGATGCCGTTCTGCAGGAGCTGGGGACATTGCACAGGGAGTCCCCGACTTGGGGTTTCAATTAGAATTTTTGTGATCTCCTGGTAGAAAGCATACTTGGAATTGTGAGGTTTGGTCTTCTTTCAGGTTGGTGATAGGATATTCTCTTTTGAGGTTAGGCAGCAGAGGGAGCCTCAAGTCTGTGCGAGCATGTGTGTACTTGTGTGCATGTGTGTAGCCGTGCACACAGCCCTCCCCTTCAACGCACTGTGCTGCTAGTCCAGATGTTCAGTAGGTCAGGTGTGCGAAGCGGATTTTACCATGTTTACAGATTAGGATGGGTTCACTGGGAGCTAATCCCATTGCAAATTGAGAAATACATGAAGGTCATGTTTTATTAAAATGAAGGTTTTCAGTTTGTTTTGGACTCTATGCTCCGTCTAAACCACAGTTTCTGCCCAAGGGAAGGGCCTGCTAAGAAACTACAAATTCGCAAATTACAAGCTCATTGAGGAAGAGACCCCTCCTCCACATCTCACCAGGCATACAATACAGGTCTTATTAAGCGGTGGCAGACTCATCCTGGGGCACATTCAAGGCTGCCTGGCTTCTATGAGACTCTTTGTTTTTTTCCAAGGGAGGTAAACTCTTCCTTCAGGCACCCATGACCTGAAAGTTCAGAAAACTTACAAAATGACTGATCATGGCATTTTTGAAGGTCATTAAAGTTGAGCCCATTCATTAAAACCCTCGTGCCTACAGCGACCCCACAGGGGGTGAAACCCTGCTTCCAGCCACTGCCTTTCTGGATGTTGATGGAAGGCCAGCGACAGAAACGGTGATACCCATGCCAAAAGCTGGCAGGCTCCACAAGTAAGCATTGAGCAATGCAGAAATCTGTTTCACTCCTCAAAGGATATCTTGAGCCATCTTAAGGAGTCAGTCCAGGTTGGGGCATCTTGAGCCATCTACAAGAGCCAATCCAGCCATGTGGGTGAATGCAGGGCGTGGGAGGAGGAAGCTAGACTTGTGACAGACACCAAACTGTTGTGTTCACTTTTCCTGGGGAGATGAAAACAAATGTCCAAACACCCCAGAAGGGAACCAATGTCAGATCAAAGTACCATCTCACCAAAGTCCAGCCTGCTGAGACCAGTGACTTTGCCAAATTTGCTTTCTTACGGAGTCACGGGTGAGGGGTCACTTACAGGAGTGTCTGACAAACAGCTGTATCTCTGCAAAGTCCCACACCGCCAGGGATGGCAACTTCACGGCGACTACCAGGGAGTCCTGCTTTTAGTTGAAGTGTTCCCTATGCATAGTGTAGCCCATCCAAACATCTCTTGTAGCTGGGAGAGGCATTAGGAGCTAGAATCTGAGGTAAGGGTAAGGGGCTTCTGACCTGGGTCAGTGACTTCTTTATCACCATATAGACCTGTTTTCCACTATGTTGTTCTGTCCTAGTTGCCACGTGAACTGATTTGAATGAGAATAGCCACCAAGCATCCATAGGAAGTGGCACTCTTAGGAGGAATGGCTTTGTTGGACTAAGTGAGGCTTTGTTGGAGGAAGTGTGTCACTCGGGGGTGGGCTTTGAGGTTTCAGAAGCTCAAGCCAAGACCAGGTGTCTCTCTTTCATCCTGCTCTCTGCTGATTCGGATGTTGACCTCTCAGCTCCTTCTCCTGTGCCATGTCTGCCTTCACGACACCATGATGACCGTGGGCTAAACCCCTGAGCTATAAGCCAGCCCCAGTTAAATGTTTTCCTTTACAAGGGTTGCTGTGGTCATTGTGTCTCTTCACATCAATAGAACCCTAACTTGGCATCTTGTTACAACTGGAGGGATAAACACCATACAACACTGACCTTTAGGGAAACTCTAAGGGAACTGAGTAGACAGAAAGGGGAATGGGAGAGAGCGATAAGGGATAACCACTGCGGGCAGCTTCTATGCTATGCTGGCTCATAGCGTTGCTTAGAGCAAAGATTGTGTCTGGTCGCTGTCCTGTTCTGGTCAGGGAGTAATGACACCACAGAAGGATGAGTTAGCAGGGGAAGAGCAGGGTGGGCGAATCTGCAGAGAAAGTCACGATGCTAGAAAGAATGCCCCTGTCAAACAGGGTGCTTCAGGGGTCTGTGGGGACTCTTGACACCAGAGTACGATGACACCAGAGTGCTGGCTGCTCGACTTGTTGCTGTGACAAAATACTGAACAAAGGTGACCTAAGGAAAGAAGGGTTCGTGGGGCACTCCATCGTGTAACAGAGTGGGTCAGCAGGAGTCTGAGGCAGCTGGGCACCCTGCAGTCCCCCTCCGTGAGGAAGCAGAGTGTAAGAGGTCTCCTGCTCTGAGCTGGTTTTCTTTTCATTCAGTCCAAGACCCCAACACGGAACAGTGCACCCCACAGCTCAGGTGGGTCTTCCTGCTTTAGTTAACCTAATTTAGACAGTCTAGATAATGCTCAAAGGCATGCCCAGAAGCTCTAGATAATTCTGACCTAATCTAGATCACTTTTCACAGGCGTGGTTTGTCTCCTGCGTGGTTCTCCAACCTGTTTCGTTGACATTGCAGCTATCGAACTCTGGGACCCACGTCCTCCTGACAGGAGGCACCCAGCCATGTGCTCATAACCCCGTGGTTCTGTGGGAGGGGTTCAGAAATCCGCGCCTCTTCCTTTTCCGTGAATCAGTGTAAACCAAGGGCTGACTGTGTTTACACAAAGCAACTTCTCTGTGATGTTTGTAGGGCTTGGGGAAAAGAAAAGCAGTCTGATTTTTGTATAGGTCATGAATAGCTCTCCTCCGTGGGTGGTGTGAATATGTGTTTATCTGTCCATAGGTATGTCTGTGTGGATCTGAAGGCCTGCGTGTATGTGTCCATACTCAGACCCACCTTTGCGTAGAGGAAACACCGTCCGTTTAAGTAATGTGCTAGAAACACAATTAATCAAATAAATATTGTTCTTTCAGGTCAGGGAGCTCTAGCCTGACACACTGCTATTTTTACTTTGTTTGGGTCACTCACCACCCACATCCCTAAAAGGCACCAAAAAGGACATTTTTTTAATTCTTCTGCACTGGCTGAATCTCATCCATACTTGTGAGGGTTTTGAAGGTTTTTGTTTTGTTGTGTTTGTTTTAAGCTTTATAGTCTGAGCGTTCTCCTGCCTTATTCAACAATCTCAGACTTTGGAATGCTCCCACAGGAGGGGAGCAGCCCGAGCTTTGGGGCTCTTGGAAGTAATCCCACCCCGTGGCTAGCGCAGATGCAGCGTGGCTGCCTCTCAGGCTCTACCGAGAGCGATGCTGACTGGAGCTACGGAAGGCGCGATGCCTAGGTCCGTAGCTGATGGACGCCTTTCGAAGGCAGACTTAGAAGTTTTAGACTTGTGGTCCTGAGAGCTGTGTACGTGACTATGCCAAGATGCTGACCCTCGGGTCCCCCTGCAGAGTGAAGAGACCACACACAGCGACATTGTTCTGCAGGCTGCACAGTGCAGTGTCTGGCACGGGGGTGGGTGGGTGGGAGATAGATGTGCCTGGGGCGGACATGATATGCTCGCTGTATTGTTTTGCTATCACCCCGTCCTTCTTACACCGCTTCATTCGCTGCCCACCGGTCTGCCAAGTGTTATCTGTGCAGATACGGAGATGGATGTTTGACATACACAGTGACCACCATCAGCTTCCTACTGGTTTTTCCACCACCCATCCCCTCCAAGTTCTTATGAAATGGGCACAGTCGAATTATAAAAATCCTGTGCAGAATGTTTAGGCCCCAGTCATCTGGTATTACCTGCTGCTCAGTTTGACCACAATTGAACAGAGGATTCCTGCCAGAAAGCCTGCCTGTCTGAGGGCCAGAAGGAAGATCTTTGAGCTCAAAGGAGAGAATAGCATAAATTCATAAAAGAGTTTCTGATCTCTCTCTCTCTCTCTCTCTCTCTCTCTCTCTCTCTCTCTCTCTCTCTCTCCCTCTCCCTCTCCCTCTGTCTCTCCCTCTCCCTCTCCCTCTCCCTCTCCCTCCCCCTCTCCCTCTGTCTCTCCGTTATCATGAAAACAGCCAGGTATGCCTCACCCTGCATGGGGGACAAGCAAGTTCCATGGACTTACCCATCTGTTCAGAGAAATGCTTTGGGAATCGCCGAGGGAGTTTGCCCAAGGACCAAAGTCATTTCCCCTGGTCCACATAGCTATTTGGGTTCTAGAAAGTGAGAAGAGAAACCCTCACCACAGGAAATGAAAGCTAGCCTCATTGGAGAGCTGTGGTCCCACCGCAAGGCCTCTGCCTGCATCAAGGCTGGGTGTGAATTTCCTTGGCTCCTGCATCCACAGTAGTCCAGCTTTTCCGAGGGGAACTGGCTGGGGGGTTATTTAGGATGTTTTAATTTTGCTTGTTTCCCTCCCTTAGCTTATCTTTCTTTTTCTGGGGATGTAACCATAGCCAGCAGCCTAAGGTTCAACCTGCCTCTCCCTTGACCATCATCTCTACCCACCTGAGGGAGAATCAACTTCCAGGCCACATGGTTACCAAAGAGCCACTTAAACACCTTCTCCTTCCTCAGCCCAGGATCCTCTTCTCTTCCCTGGGAGTTGCTCTGTCTGCCATCAAGGTGGGTTAGAAGCTTCAAAGACACCCAAGCAGGGCATGGATGACCTGGATTGTTCCGGGCATTCAAATCCTGAAGGAACAAGTACAGAGACCAGGCCTGTTCCAGGCTGCTCTGGTGGGAGGAATGCAGACCACGAGGTCCTTGAAGACCAGGTGCAAAGCTGCTAGCACATCAGCACAGAGAGACAGAGAGGATGTGGGGACTGCTCCTGTGTCTCTTTGGGCCTCAACTGTGTCCCCCTTGGCAATGCTGCTGAAGAAGCCAGCAGGAGCTGAGGAGTAATGTCTCTCAATCTGTGTCCACATTGGAATGGCAGCAAGGTAGTTCGATAGAGCAAGGGCTTCTGAGTCTGTCGACCTTCGTGAAGAACTGTTCTGATTCTATAGCACCCAACATCACCTCTGCCTATTGTCCGTGGTGCTTTAACACCCATGTCCCCGTGTCATCCTGTGTCAGATGCACCCTTCCCCCCATCTGTAGTCAGGAATGATCTCCCTCTGGGTAGTATGGATGAGTTCGGCACCACAGTGTCTCTTGCTGATGCCAACTAAGTACTCCTCCATTGAAACCGCCAGGTCGAAAGGGACTTGCATTGACTACAAGTAAGAGACGAGGCCACTGCAGACTTCAGGTCTACTGAGTGCAGAAGCCCAGCCTGAGGGGAGTGGGTGTGGCCAGGAGCCAGCTGCAGGGGGAAAGTGGGTCAGTCTCGGTGAGGACCTTACCTTGGCAGCTCTGGGCAATAAGGGATAGAATGGAACTCTCGTAGCAGAAATGGGAATTTTCAAGATGGTCAATGATTTTAATCTACATGCTTTGGGGACAGAGGAGGGCTAGCACATAGTAAAAGAAATGAACCGGTATAATCTGGACACGACATAGGAATTTTTGAGTCTCTAAGAAAGAGACCATCTGTCCAGTCTACCCTCTAACCAGAGGCCCCAAGTTTGACATCAGAATGGAACTCTTCCTGGTCGTGGGGTTCCATTTTGTTTTGTTATCAAGACAGGTCTCGCTATGTTCCCTGATTGTCCTAGAACTCACTGTGTAAACCAGCCTGGCCTTGTGAACACTCAGAGTTGCGCCTGCCTCTGCTGGGATGAAAGGAAGATGCTAGGACTAAAGGTGTGCACACCAATACCTACCACATGGTTCTGTGTCTCCCACAGTGGTTCAGCAGCAATGTCTCCACTGTGCTTCTGCCATAGCTCAGGCCCTTTCTCAGAACTGGAACTCCGAGGCAGAGGAGGGAAGGGGCCACAACCTGCATAGGCACCAGAAGCTGGGGATCACCACACAATAGGTGGTTTAACACTCCATGTCATTTCTGTGACTTCAAGAAGTTTGAGAGCGGCAGAGACAGGAGTATTCACCTATCCCAGGTTGCCGGCAGTTAGCTTTTCCCTTTGGATCGAGTCTAGCATTATATTACGTATATTACGGACTTCTTTGGACTTATAATGCTACCCTATTCCAAACCATGGAGTCTTTAATGGCTGCAATAGGGGCAGGGCATCTACTCCGGTCATCCAGACCCAGGTGTTCTCACACAGAACCCTCCATACCCGACATCCTTTCTGCTCTCTGTTCTTTCTCCCTAGTTGTTTTCCCTGTTGCTAATATGTCTTCCTCCTTCCTCCTCCTTGTTCCTTACAGTTAGCAGAATGTTGTGGAAATTAAAAGCAAGCGTGGGGGATGGTAAGATGCTGTTGTGTCCCTGGGGCATTTTAAACGCCACCAATGTCCTAAGCTGCATCTCCCTCGAGTGGGATGATGGGAGCAGCATAGGATATGCTTGTTTACTGTTCAAGCAACTCAGTCTGGATCGAAAGCCACGGAGAAGCTGTGTGAGCTTGGGCAAGTGGCTTCAGTTCAGAGCCAGTGTGATCTAGGTTAAGTTTTAGATGAGGTGGATGAAGACACCAGACTGATTACTGAGGACTGAAGAGGTTATTAGCCATGGATGGACAGATGGATAGACGGTGAGACGGGCAAACGCATGGCAGGGGTTCCAAGGAAAGCTGAGGCCCTAGCACTAGAGAAGGAAAGAATGGTGGGGGTCTCTGGAGAGAATCAGAACCCACAGGACAGAAAGAGAGCGAGCCCCTTATACTTTGGGAGGTGGGCACAGCAGGAGCCTGCAGCCAAGTTCTCTCATTCCCAGGCAGGAGGCAGGAAAGGGAGGTGATAGGATGGGGTACCCCTTTCATGTAAACTCACTTTCAGGGTGAGATGTCTGCTAGCTTCAAACCCACGATGTCCAGACAACTTCCAGAACAAAGAGATGATGATGGTGGTGGTGGTGATGGTGATGATGATGATGATGTTTAAATCACAGAACTCATAGAAATGTGATTGATGGATGCCAAAAATCATCTCACAGTACTATCAAGCACATAGTACTGTTTTAAAAGTTGAGATCAGACAAGGGATTGTGTAACTTATGCAAAGCTTAGGTTGTTTTCTCCCCCTACCCCCACCACCTCTCTACCCAAAAAAAAAAAAAAAAAAAAAAAAAAACAGGCAAAATTTATTGAAACATCTTTTCTAAAATTAAATGTGACCTCCCCCAGGTGTTAGTTTACCACTGCTCTTTAAACTAGAGCTCTTTTATAAAAAACAAGAAACTATGTAAGTATTAAAAGTGTTTAAAAAGTCAGAGACTATGTCAAGGACAAAAGTATCAGAAATTGAAAACACAAAACTAAACATAATTTAATTTACCCAGCTAAGGCTGGAGAGATGGCTCAGTGGTTAAGAGCACTGTTCTTTCAGAGGTCGTGAGTTCAAATCCCAGCAACCACACAGTGGCTTGCAACCATCTGTAATGAGATTTGATGCCCTCTTCTGGTGTGTCTGAAGACAGTGACAGTGTAGTCATATATAATTATAGGTACATTATTATATAATAAATAAATCTTCAAAAGAAAGAGAGAAAATTTACCCAGCTATAACTCGCATTAGACATAAATTGTATTTATAACTGCCTCAAACCATCTATACTGTGTAAGACTTGGAACTATATCCTTCATCTCACAACAGCATACACTAAGGTATACACAATACACCATTTAGATGGAGGCTAACTGTATGATGAATTCCAGCACTAGCCCAGCAATGGGGACCCAGAACGGAGTGAATGATGCTTTCGGGGAGTCATGTGAACTGTGGGAATTCGCCAGGCATAGAAGAAATGGTGACATTTATAGGGTAGAATAAATGGCCAGGGAGAAACTCCAAGGCACCAAGCTTGTGGAGACCTGGGGAAGCAGATCGGCACGGCTGTCTGTAAGGTGCAGCCTGTGCACAGGTGGTGGGACCTGCCATGACCAGCTTCCTCTGCCAGGTGGCAGAATGTGGATGTTGGTTGCTGGCTGTGGAGAATGAGGCTCACCCAAGTGACAGATCCAAAGCCTACCTTTATTTCTTCCATGGGAAGAAATGGTTCCTGTCAGAAAGAACTGTAGGGATAGAAATGGAGAAGAACCTGAGGAAAAGAAGGTCCAGGGACAGGCCCCAAGTTGGGATCTGCCTCAAGGGGAGGCCCCAAGGCCTGACACCATGACTGAGGCTATGGGGTGTTCACAAAAAGGGACCTATCATGACTGCTCTCAGAAAGACCCAAAAAGCAGCTGAGTGAGTCAGACCCAGATATTTGTACCCAACCAATGGACAGAAGCTGCCGACCCCTGTATTTAAATTATGGGAAAGTTGGAGGAAGCTGAGGAGGAGGGCAGTCCTGTAGGAGGACCAGCAGTCTCAATTAACCTGGACCCCTGAGATCTGTCAGACACTGGATCACTAACTAGGCAGCACATACCAGCTGAGGTGAGGGCCTCTAACACATATACAGCAGGGGACTCCCGGGTCTGGGTTCATAGAGATGATGCACCTAACCCTCAAGAGACTGGAGGCCCCAGGAAGTCTAGTGGTCTGGTGGGGTGGGGACATACTTGTGGAGACAGGGGTGGAGGGTGTCAGGGGGGACGTATGGGGTGTGGAACAGTCGGAGGATAGACTAAGAGGGAAATAAAATCTGGAGTGTAATAAATAAATAAATAAATAAATAAATCGTTTTTAAAAATATTTTTAATGTTCTAAGCATTATTACAAAACTGTTAGTAGATTCCCTGCCCTTCACATCCCCCATCCCCTGGTCCTCTCTTTAACTTCTCCCCCAGTCCCTTTCCTGTGTCCTTTACCTTCCCATCAACCTTCCCAATATTTTTACCCACTCTTGGTCTCTCTTCTAACCATTTAGACTTAATCTGTGTCACACACACACACGTTTATACATTACAGGCTAAGATCTGCATGTAGGAGAGAACATGGGGCTTTTGTCTTTCTGACATCTTGTCAGAAACTTTTAAGAGGTCTCCCCTGCAGAAATCACCCTAAGCGTTCTTCAGGTTTTGGTAACCTGACTTATACATATTACATTCCACTCTGTGAGAAAGACACTGAGCCTGCTCCCCTTGAGGAAGGAATGAAGGAATGAATGGTTTTGGGTAAACTAGATTAGCCTTCAGGAGGGTTCAGTGAGGAAAAGTGTGATGTGAGAAAAATCTCTTTAAATGGTTTGATGGCGCCACCAAGTGGCAAAGAAGTAGAATACAGCCTTGGAGCGCCCCCCCCCCCCGCCGTGTGTGTGTGTGTGTGTGTGTGTGTGTGTGTGTGTGTGTGTGTGTGTGTGTGTGTGTGTGTGTTAAATTCTCTCATCCTTACCTCAGTTTTCCCTTCCTCCTCTCCTCCCAACCCCCACCCCCACCCTCCAGCCTCCCCTCTCCCTTCAGAAAAGGCAGGCCTCCCAGCGATATCAGGGAAACATGGCATATCAGCGCAATAAGACCAGACACATCCCCTCATTCAGGCTGGATGGGGAACCCAGTCAGAGGAAAAGAGGGCCTGTGCCTGGCATGCGTGTGGACGTCAGAGGACAACTTGAGCGAGTCAGTTCTCTCCTCCACTAATGTGAGTCCTGACCACAACGTTTTTCAGGGGTGGCAGCACTCTAACCTGTGAGCCGTCTTACCAGGCCATACCTATACATTTTCAAAGGTTAGATCCAAGAACAGTGACCTTCAGTTTGTGGGCTGTCATTAAAAACATGTTTCCTTGTAGGAATTAAAGATGCATCTCAGAAACAGTTTTTCTTCTGCCTGTTGGGGCTCATACCGTGGTGCAGAAAGCCCCACTACTAACTCCTCACAGCCTAACTCAGGCACTTTGGATGTGTTCTCTCTCTCTCTCTCTCTCTCTCTCTCTCTCTCTCTCTCTCTCTCTCTCTCTCTCTCTCTCCCCCCCCACTCTTCAAAAAAAAAAAAAAACAAACAAAAAAACACTCTTCTGTGTTAAGCTTAACTGTCCTAACGCTTTTCTCTGTGTCAACTAATAACTCAAATTGATATCAGCCTAGCTGAATCAAGCAGTTTTGAAAACTCAGGAATTACCTGCAACCATTTATAATTAATATATAAGTCAATGCATTCCCAAGTTATCACTCAAGAGCCTATCTATTCCTGATTCAGAGGTTTTCAGCTACAGCCCATGCCATGTGGAAAGCCCTGGTCTTCACAGTCACATGGGCTTGCTTGGATCCCACACCTGCCCCTCTCCGTGTGGCTTTAGTGAGTCACCCTTCTTTTTCCAACCTCCCCCATTTCCGGTACGGTTCCGTACAGTTCCGGTACAGTTCTGGTACGGTTCCGGTACAGTTCTGGTACAGTTCCGTATGGTTCCGGTACAGTTCCGGTACGGTTCGGTACAGTTCCGGTACAGTTCCTATACAGTTCCGGTACAGTGCACATTCATCTCTCAGGGCTGCAGCCAGGGGTTGCGGGCCGCTCCTGCAGAGCAGCACGTAAGAGCAGGGGAGACCTCGGCCTCTTACAACCTCTCTCTGCTCAGGCTGTCGTTCACCTCATAGAAACCAGTTTAGCTCCGAGACTAGACTCTTGCCGGACAGTTGTGGTTCCCTCTCAGAGTTCTATGTACACAATGACACAGCTGCCCAATGCACTGAGCCCTCGGTGGGCTATTATCTAAAGTCCCTTCCTTTCTTTCAGAGCACTGATCCATTGCACATAGTCGATTTAGAGTTAATTATAAACCTGAAGTCCTGTTTAGCCTCTTCCTCTCAAATACACAATCTGTTGTCAAGCATTAACTCAGAATACAAGGACCTTTTAGTTTTTGATCTTCATGTCCTTGCTTCTTTAAACCCCAGGGTAACCTCAGTCGCCACTCCCACCCACCCCCCACCCACCCCCCAGATATTGGGATTACAGTTGTTGTACCACTGTGCTCAGTTCACAGGAACCACTGGAAACTTGAGGTGGGAACAGTAGGTTTCTCTTGTGTTTGCTGTGGTTATTTCCTCTCCTCGCAGAAGGTGCACGGTTCTTTCTGATTTGTCTTTGCTGACCACACCTTGCTACAGTCAAGAGTGTTCTGCTCCTGCATAGCAACATCCCTCTACCTCTACATTTCAGATCCATGTCAGAGTGGATATTAACAGAAAACTCTTCCCAAACCACTTCCTGCCAGCAAGGGGTGACTGATGTCATGTCCATGTTTCTGAAACCACATCTATAGAAAAGGATCAGAGAAGGGAATTAAGATGTGCTAAGTCTATGCATATAGTAATGTATTTAACCTTCCCTTGATCCACTCAGTAACACAGTACATTGTACAGATGACGAGACCGAGAACCCATGTGTTACTTGATTACGCAAACACATATTGACCCTGATTATCAGGCACTGGGGATGCAAGGACAAACAGCCAGCAGAGCCCATAGGATCTTGCCTGGGATGATCCAAAGAGCAGAAATGAAAGGCTTTTCCGTAGGCATAGTGTTACTCTAAGTCTACCCTTCTATTATTCAAATGCTGGTTCCCCAATCCTACTATCTGACATTCTAGACACAGCATTGTAAGGCTTAAGAGTCTCCTGTCTCATGTTTGTGTAAACAAGGATCACTATTTAGTCTCTGCCTTGCCAATGAAATCTGGAAAGGCCAATGGCTAGTCAATAGAAAGAATAGGACAGCACATCAGCCAGCCAGAGGAGGAGGGAGAGAAAGAGAGGATTCAACATGAGGAAGAGTTCCAGAGAGACATCAAGGCAAAATGCACCTGAAGCCCAGACAACTAGACCATTACAAAAATGCCAGTTTCTCAGGCATTTTGGCTGAGGTAGCCAGATTCGATTAGAGGATTAGAATGGACTTATAATACCTAGTTATTGTACTTCAAGGTGAAAATAAATCTCAGTCTCTCTGTGTCATTATTACTAGCTAGGATTTTTTTTTAAAAAGGCGCTGTAATTATTGACTACATACGTTTATATTAAAATTACCATTGTACCTTTGACCGGTGAAGAGGGGTTCTGTGGCTGTTCAAGGGGGGAAGAGTGGGATATATCCTGTGATGGAGTTAGAGAAAAAATGTCCCCCAAAACAGACATTTTACCTAAGACGTGATGCTCTTCATGTGAGTGAATAGCAAGGGAGAGAAGTGAGATTGCAATATGTCTGACCTTGTTTCACTAGACCAGGTCTTTGTTGGCAAATTTGTTTGCAGTAATGTTATCATTTCGGCATGCGATCCACCACGTTTCTTCCTCCCTAAAGACCCTAGGTACCTGAGAACATCGGGCCCCACCTCCTCGTATGTAGTTCACACAGTAAGGCAAGTGAACAATCACGAGGAGCTCAGCAGATGCATTTGTATACTGACTAATGCACTAGGGAGCTCCCCTGTTTAGCACGGAATGAGAGAGTACCTAGATCACATACCGTGTTCTTCCTTTAACCCGCACAGTCTGTATGGTTTTCGAACAGCCACACTAACTCCTTTGACTCAGATGTTTGCCGTTTGGTTGTCTGGGATGATCCAGGGCAGCATTCAAGAGGTACGGCAGCTGCAGTCAGTTCTGAGGCAAATGGAACTCAGAAGCCGCTTACTCACCTAATTAAAATTACTTAGTCTCGTCTTCCCCAAGTGCTGACAAGCTCAAGGCTCTTACTCCGCCTGCAGCCCACGCTGTTCTTAACGATGAAAAGAACTCCCTTGCACCAGCGTTGTGGGAAATATGGGGCGTATAAGGATGAAAGCCCCCATAGAGATGCAATGAGTGTTAATTTCTTCCTGGCACTCAGTGATTCTCAATCTAGCGGGAAAGCCTCCTCCAACAAATCCACATGCCCTGATTCTTCCCAAACAGTCCCACCAACTGGTGCAGAGCATTCAAGCACGTTAGCCTATGGGAGCTGTTATCGAAACTACCACACACCCAGAACCAGTACACCCTAAACAAAGTCAAGAGTGCACAGGTGAAAGGCATGGCCACCTCCACAGGTGAATATGAGGTCTTCCAGGCAAATGGATGTCATCATGTCTGAACTGGAAAGATAAGTGGCAGTTAGCCAGGTAAGGAGGGTAGAGATGGGACTGGGTGAGAATAGGCCAGCCTGTGCAGAGTCTCAAAGGAAGGGAAAGGATGGCCCGTTTGTGAGCCCTGCATTCCCTTAAGAGCCGGGAAAGTAGTGCGCATAGGTAGATTGCAGGCCACACTCCCGTGTTTCTTCCTCTTCCTTAATTTCTCTCTGACTTGTACATGATCACATTCTTCATTTTTTCCCCATCTTTGAGTCCAGTGGGAGATGTTTATGAAAATAGCAACCCAAAACCCTTATCATACCAGTTGGCAAGTGATGCTTGACCTCCAAAAAATCCACGTGCCCTGATTCTTCCCAAACAGTCCCACCAACTGGGACAGAGCATTCAAGCACATTAGCCTATGGGAGCCATTATCATTTGAAACCACCACACAACCAGAACCAGTACACCCTAAACAAAGACACGGAGAGACAACTGGAAGGGGTGGGGATGAACACTGGAGGTCATTCTTCATGACCTCCTGAGAGGAGGGCCGTTATTTAATGCCAAATGTTCAGTGTCTCCAGATCTTGCCCTCTCCTCCCTTCTTACCTCCCCACCCCGAAAAAGCAAGTAGCTTGGATTCTTGGTAAGAGGGGAAAGTATTTTAGACAATTCAAGAGAAAGTCGGTGAGAAGGAGAATGAGAGGGAGGATGGAGGGGGAGGGGGAAGAGAGAGAGAGAGAGAGAGAGAGAGAGAGAGAGAGAGAGAGAGTGTCTTAGCTAGCTCAAGCCTACAGACCAAATGGAATATGTTCTCATGGCCCAGGCAAATGTCCCCAGTGTGTTTCCACCATTGCCCTACTCATTGTCCCCTAACGGCCCTTCTCTTCTTGCTTTCCAGAAAGAGATGACAACCAGGATGTGTCACTAACACTCCACCCCATCTTCTGGAAGGAAGGAACACTGTTTCTCCCAGGAGTCCCCATGGGACAGAAAGTGGTCCTCTGTGAATGAAATGATCCCGGAGCAGGAAAGCTGCAGCCCCACAAGGACTTCTGAAAGACGTTCCTTACCTACTTCACGTGCTCTTAACCCTCTAAGTGCTGCTAGCCAGGACCTGTGGGCCATACAGACCACAGCATGAAGGACCAGCCTTAACCCCTTGGGCCAAGGACAGTGCAGGAGAGGTTGCTGCACTTCCGCCCACATCACACTTCTGCCCGTGACCGGTCCTCTAGGCTTTACTGGAATTCAGGTTTTGAGACTGAGGGGTTTTGTTGTGGTGGTTCTTTTCCATTTATGTCTTGTCAGACTTCTGGACTAACTTCTCTGTCACTTATTTTTCTAAGTTCTAGGCACACGCGTACCATATAGACAGTACGTTTCCTATCCCATCTCTCCTCGACTCCCTGCAGGCTCCATAACCTTATATGGAGCTTGGAGCTGGGGAAAGGCCACAGTTCTTCTGGTAGCATCCGTGCCATTTCCCTCATGGGCAGTTTCACCAGAAACCGCTGACTCGATGGGTGACATGATCTGTGTCCCTGGACAGGCCATTCACATGCTAACCTTTGGAAAGAGTCTGGTGACTGGAAATAAAGCTGGTGTGTTATCAGTTTACCCTAGTTGGAATGCATTTGTTGTAGCCACAGTCATTTCTAGATGCTTCCATTTAAGATGTGCTTTCCCATTCCCCAGAAGAGAGGAAATGGTTTTAAAATGACCAGTAAGGTCCTTGAGCCAGATTAGTGCAGTGTTTGTTCTTTATTGAGGGCTAGTGAGTCCCGGCTGATCCTACATATTATATTATGGAGGTTTCAGCAATAAGACAGCAGACAGTTGGTACGTGTATATTAAATACCCTTGACTTACATACAGCCTTCCCAACTTGTCCCCAGAGATTCTGAACCCAGCTGGTATTTCTTCTCTTCTCTACTTTCCTCTCCTTCCCAGTCTTCCCATTCTTTCATGTGTGTTCTCTCATCTGTGCGCACCTCTCTCTCTCTCTCTCTCTCTCTCTCTCTCTCTCTCTCTCTCTTATTGTCCCTCCATCTCCTATGCTATATGACACAGAATTCATTTCAGTCCGGCGGTCTTCCTTCAATCCATTCAATCTGTCCCTTCCAACCCCCAGAATAACCATCAGATGCTACGCTGTCTCCTGCCTTTGGAGGTCCTAGTAAACGAATCACTGCCTTCTCTGATTTCTTCACAGAGCTGGTTCTGACAGCTTGACTAAGAAGTACCCATACTTCCCCTGATATTTGATTTTAATAAAGTATCCTGGTGGAGGGAAGTAGATATGAATGTATTCTTGCAGTTGGTGTAATAACAAAAGCCGACTAAGTTAGTCTGATCTTATTTAGTCTATATAATGTGTTAAAGCCACTCGCAGCCACCACAAAAGCCTAGAAAACATGACTTCATTTATGTAAATGAAGAAGCTGACCGTATGGACTCGGTGGCATGACAGATGCAGAACAGCCCTTACGTCCTGTCTCGTAGACGTTGTCTTCTGAAGCCCAACACAACCACTGCTATATTATTGACTTGTTCCAACCTACTGGGATGTTTTTCTTTTCTCCCTAAGTAACTTTAAGAGGCCAAGATAGGCAATGTTGTTGTTTTGTTTTGTTTTGTTTTTTGTCAATATCAGTTTGGGCTAAAAGCATTCTCTGGCTGCCCTAAAGGTCCAGAGGAAAAGGAGCCCTGAATTCCTGACCCAGGCAATACATAATACCACACATGGGTGTGCAGAATGGTGGGCTGAGAAATGTCAGCCCAGTCCGCTTAGCCTCGGGGAGTCTCTGCAGCCTTGTACCTTGAATGACTGCAGGACTCACGCAGTAGAAAGTAGAGTATGCTCCTGCATTTCAGTGATGCTTAGTCAAAGAGGAAGCCTGATTGAAGACATTTGTCATTTCTGAAGTTATTTTCTGTCCATTGCTTGGGTGTGTGAAATCTCCGTCTAACTTAAAACATCCAAAAATATTTTTTTTTAAGTCTTGGAATGATCTTCTTTGGCTTTTATTGCTACTTGCACTAATCAGCTCTTCGGGTAAAATCTAGCCAACTGCTCTGATTTTTTCAAGTATGAGGTGTTCATAGTCATATAGAACTTTGTTTGGCAAATTCTAAAAAAAAAGTCTTCATGACTGTCCGTAAGCCTTTGGCCTGCCCTGCTCTCCCATGCATCTGTAGTGGGAATGGAAGACCCTTGTAGCCCCTAGGACGGCTCCAAGCCTAGTTCTGTCTCCTAACCTTGTCTAACATTTATCTTAATTGGGGGGAAATTAAAAGTTGAAAGATCACCACGAGCACCCTATGTCCATGAGTGTACCAAGTGTTAGCATATTGCCTCGATTTCCTTCTTACTGTAAATGCACTCATTGCTGAACCATCAAAAATATAATAAATTACAGTCATCATAAAGTTTTAAAATGCTTTCTCATACTCCTCCTGTTAGTAATATATATATATATATAGTATATATATATATATATATATATATATATATATATATATAGTAATATCCTATCCATCTTCAGTGTCTCCAACTACAGGGGCCTGACCATTAGCAAAGTGCATATTTGGTAGACAATCCATGGTTCAAATTCTGCCTCAAAAAATTCTTTATAGTTGATATTTTTTAAAAAAAAAATCTAGCTATAATCACAAACTAACTGCACATTGCATTTAATTGTCTTCCATTAATGTATTATCATCTCCTCTCTCTCTCTCTCTCTCTCTCTCTCTCTCTCTCTCTCTCTCTCTCTCTGTGTGTGTGTGTGTGTGTGTGTGTGTGTGTGTGTGTGTGTGTGTGTGTGTGTGTTCTGTCTTTCATGACTGGCATTACTAAACAATGCATGCTGGTTTGAATATGGAACATGCCCACGTTCTGAAAGATTATTTTGTGCTCATTTCCTCATTGTGAGATGTAGGTTAAACAGGTCAAGGGTAAGAATGTTCAGCGTGGATACACCTCCCTTGCATCATGTAAGAAAGTGTGAACATCTAAATGAAGATGAATCAGTGCATCCAAGGGTTATCTGTCTGAACCAATCAAGTTCCACAATTCATTGTTAAGCTCTGAGATTCAGTGCACACACCATGTATAGAATATGTGGTTCAATGTGCATACTTCACTTCTTAATGTCATCAGAGTCCACAATACCCAATATTAAATCCTTTGCTGTGAAAGGAATAGCAGTGTGACAGGGTCAGACCCTTCCACATAAAAGGAAAAGGAAGCCAGAATTTTTCACTTGCAAACAATACCTAAGCATGCTGACTCATGGAAATGTGTATGAGCCTACAGCCAGAGGTAAAATGTATACATGTATGTGTGTGCACGTGTGCTCGTGTTGGTTTTTTCCCCTTATTGACTTCTCATTCAGACTCATGCTTTATTCATTGAGCTCAGCTCATATGTTATGATGTAGTATCTCTTTACATAGCCCTGGGTATCCCAAAACTCCCTTTGTAGACAAGGCTGGCCTTGAACTCACAGAGATCCTTCTGCCTCTACTTCCGAGTGTTGGAATTAAAAGCATGTGCCACCATGTCCAACTGCTCGTATATTCTTGTTGAGGGTGACTACCAATTATTTTGGGGATGTGAAACACAAGTCTGGGCATACTCTGAGATCACAAGCATATGTTTTTATCCTAATAGATACTTATATCAACCATCTCATAAGATATTTCCTACCTTCCCTCTCAAGTAAAGGTATGAACTTGGGATGCACTCTGGAAACAGAACATTAGTCCTTACACTTCTGTTTCCCAAGACAATCCAGAGCACCTCATCCAGGCTTCCCTTAACCTCTGGCTCTTTTCTGTTCAGCCAGTGGAAATAATGAAAAGGATATATTAAATTACTGATCTAGAATCTTTTTCTGCTTCTTCAACTGTTGATCTTCTCTTCCCTAAATGTTTTCTATTTCTTTTCTCAACTAGGATGAATGGACCGAGCTTCAGAGCTTTCTAATTTATTCTTCCCATCTCCCAACCATAGCATCGCCATTCCTAGTAGAACCTATTCTTTTGTGGATATTCAGGCTCAGAAGTTTCACAGACTTCACAGCCTTTGAAACCCAACCCAACCCATCCAACCCAAGCCAAATAGTCCTTCTGGGCTCCAGGCTTTGTCTAATGCCATGTTATTTAGGAAGATCCAGACACTATACAGTGGTAGCACATGCTTAATAATGAGAGCTTCATTTGCATGTTAGTGAAATATCTGAAGCCTAAACCCGTGGTCCTTCAGAATCATCCCAATAGTGTCATCATCCCCTCAGAAGTTTTACCATTCTACAATTAAACATTTCTCTGATTGAGCTGGGAACTCCAGAGTCCTCCCTCTGTCTGTGTTACAGACATTGCACACTGTGAATCTGATGGGTTATCTCAAGCCTTCTCCAAACCCTGATATGTTTTTGCTAGCCTCGCTGTAAGAGAAATCTTTAGGTTTTCTTGCTTGTTTCTTATTTATTTCTTGCTTATTTCTTGCTTATTTCTTGACCATATGGAAATCTTTGACTAGGCTATTTTGACCTTTCTAATTTTTCTTCTTACTTTTAACAACCCTCATCACAACACACTGTTTGGGTTTTGTTGAAATTTGATTTATTCCAGCCCATTTCCTCAATCAATGATCATTGATGGAAGCACATCACTTCCAATAGTCCCTTAGCCTAAAGGATACCACACTAAAGGAAAACACACACACACACACACACACACACACACACACACACACACACACACCATGTCTTCAAAAAATGGCAGAGGTATCATTTGGATAATTGTCATTATCATTTGGATAAGGTGTCATTCTGGTCTGATTATTTTGGCTTTAAAGAAACTAGTGATTCCTGTCTAGAATTAGTCAAAGTATATTTTGGAAGTAATGTTTTTTTCCTGGCTTTAAAAATGTTTATAAAAAAAACTTTTATAACAAGCTATTTTCCTCCGGATGAATTAAATATGGGTAAAAAATTTTTCAATGATATGTAAAGGTTTGTGTAACATAGAGGATGAGTCATTCCTAAAGAAGCAAGCTGCTCTACTAGCTTCTAGTGTTCTGCTTTCAAATTTTTCCTGTCTCTTTTTAAATACATCTGAAAACTGTTAACTATATTTTTGTTCCACTTGTGATTCACTTGAGGGTTTGACTGTAAGAAAGCAGACTAACATAATTAAATCAATTAAAAGAGCTAGATAAATCTAAGGAATATTTATGAAATAAATTTCTGTGTGAGTTTAAGAATTCAAAGGTCATGAATAAAAGCTACATAACCATCTTTTGGTCTGTCTTCTTTGCATGCCTAAGTTAATAGGCAGGTGGTCACCTTGCAGTATTCCTGGAAGGGGTCAAAAAAGGAAAATTGTTGGTTTTAGAGAAGCTAGTTCAAAAATGTTTGAAAGCACACATGAACACATTCACATTTCAACTGGCCTTTCAGGTTAGTTCCAGTTCAAGGGTCTCTGGGACCTTTCTAAAGTGCATAGTGTCTTCAGTGTTCGGGACTTACATTCACACTCTAGGGGGCAACCGAGTGCAAGAGCAATGGACTGTGTATTCCGGGAGTCTCTTGGACAGCCCCGGCCAACAATTCAAAAGAGGTTTCCTTAGGTTGTCTTTGGCTCTTGAAGGGCACACCTTCAGCCTCGATGAGAAAGCTTATTTAAGCTATGTGTGCATTTACACACAGAACTGTGTGGATCATCAGGACATACACATATACATGTTAGTTTTAAAACGCTAAGATAAAAGCTATTTGCCAGATTCATACATGGTGGTTAATAGTATGATTCCTTGTGGCTTTTTCAGACATTCTTACCTTTTTCCCCACCTCCCTCCACTATATTTACTTCCACCTCCTTCTGTATTTACTTCCCTTCCTTTCCCTAAAGATTCCCCCTCTCCGCCCCCCTATCAGTCCACTGCTATCCCCCTCTTTATTGCTCCTCACCCCCTTATCCAGGCACTGGTCCCATTTTACTTTCCTGGTTTCTTGTGCTTCATTTCAAGACCAGTGTGGGATATAAGAGACATTATTATAAAGAAAGGGAGGTGTAAGAAAGAGATTGTTGTGGTCCATTTTTGATAGGATGTGTGTTAGAGTTCATCAAAGGTAGGCAAGCAGAAGGCACTGGCCCCTCCCTCTCCTAGCTGGCACCTAGCACCTGCATGTCTCAGGGACGCTGGGATTTAGAAATTTCCACGTGACTGAGCCCAGAATAGGAAAATGGGGGTGGCAGCCTCAAGTTCTAAATTGTTCAATGAATGCGGCTTTGTGTCCTAGGCCAATAAGATGAGGAGTTTGGGAAGGAGGCAACTTCTGGCCTACAGGAGAAGAGAAAAGAAACTTCTCTTAGTCATAGGATTTTATTTTTCTTATAAACTCAATTAGGACTGGCTTACAAGTTCAGAGGGTCAGTCCATTATCATCAAAGCAGGAAGCATGGCAGTGTGTGGGCAGACACTGCACTAGAGAAAGAGCTGAGAGTTCTACATCTTAGACTAAACGCAGCCAGGAAAAGACTGGCGTCCTCAGGCAGCCAGGAGGAAGCTCAGTAGATTTTAGATTGTAATTTTTTTTTCTTTTCTTTTTTTCAGAGCTGGGGATCGAACCCAGGGCCTTGCGCTTGCTAGGCAAGCACTCTACCTCTGAGCTAAATCCCCAACCCAGATTTTAAATTCTACTGCCTGGCTCCAGATCAGTAGACCACAGGCCATGTTTCACTTGTTTTCTATCCTAGTGTCCCTTTCTCCAGAATTATATAGCAAAACCTGCTTCGTTTTCACTAGTCTTTTGAATTTGTTGTTACCTTATTTCCAACAGAGGAAAGAATAAAGGAAAGGTAAAGACAGACAAGAGACTATTTTGCCTCTTTTCTCAGTAGTCTTGGGAAATTTATAGATTTCTGTGGTGGTTTGAGAGGAAACTGTCCCCATTGGCTCACAAGAAGTAGCATTAGGAAGTGAGCCCCTTTTTGGAGTAGGTGTAGCCTTGTTGGAGAAGCCTGCCAGGCTTACAGGAATCAGAAGCTTAACCCAGGCCTAGTGGGATTAATGGCTCTCCCTGCAGATCCGGATGCAGGTCTCTAAGCTCCTTCTCCAGAACCATGTCTTCTTACACCCTGCCATGCTTGCTGCTGTGAGAACAATGGACTAGAGCTATGAACTGTAAAGCCACACCTGTTAAATATTTTTTTTATAAGTGTTGCTGAGGACATGGTGTCTCTTCGAAGCGATAAAAATCACAACTAAGGCAGTTTTCATAGTGTGTCTGGAATTCCAAGAGCCAGTGAGAATTTTTAAAGTATATGTAGAAGAGGTTCCAGAATCAGCTTTGTGACTTTCATTCTCTCTCCTGTCCTCCAATTCCAATTTCCCAGTTTATCCCCGACTTCATAGCAGACCATCTGCTGCACCCTCTCCTTCCTCTCTGCCTGCATCCCCAGAGGACCAGCGTCCCTCCCCTGCCCCATCCATGTGTCTCAGCTGAGGATTCCAGAAAGCACTCCCTGGAAACCTGCTGGATACACTCACCATAGAACCACTCTCCCTCCTGACCTCCAGTTCTAATTCCCCAGTCTAATCCATTCCCTTATATTAGATCACCTGCTGTACCGTCTCCTTCCTCTCTGTCACCATTCCCAGGTTACTACCCACAACATCTTGGCACACCCAGATTTCCTCCTTCCTCACCATCCTGGCATCATCCCCACTTAGCTCATCCCCATTCCTTCCTACCAGTTTCCAAGCCTAGAAACACTTTCTACCTGAAATCCCTAGTGACCACACATGGCAGGGGCTCAGAAGCATTCCCTACCAAGAAACCCACAGCTACCACATCCTCTTAAGATCCAGAGAGAACTAAAGAGGCCACAAAACAGGAAACTAACTCAGCAAAGACAAAATCAGATGTCAACATCTACAATGGTCATCATCTCAAACCCAGATGCCTACATACCAGTGTTAAAACACAGTCAATCACAGCCAGGACAATTTGCCCCAACTAGGACCCAGCAACCCTACAGGAAGGCTGTGAGCAAAGCAGCATAGCTGGAACACAAGACAAGCACTGCAAAGTGGCTATTTTGAATAGGCTCAAGGACCTTACAGAGGACATGACTGAACCCAATAATGAAATATATGAAAATACAGTAAAATGAAATGGAAAAAAAAGTTTAAGACATGAAAGTAGAAATGGGCTGCCTGGAAGTGAATGATACCGTCCCACAGTTCCATGCACCCAAATCCCGTGGGGGAAGAGAGCAGACCACCCAGGAGTGCAGACATCCCGAGGCCGCAGGACAGACTGCCACCTCTGCACACCTTGGTCCACATCCCTGGTCCAAGGGGAAACTGGGACACAGGGACATAGGAACAGACAGCTGCCGGTACCCTCGGTTCTGGTCTGCACCCATGACCAAACTGATCTGGGCAAACAACTCCCTGCACCCAAATCCTGTGTGGGAGAAAGCTGGACCCTCAGAAGTGTGGGTGCTCCTGAGAAGTCAGGGGAGAATACCCTCTGCCCATAGTCCAGACCTAAGAGAGAATCGCATAGTGCCAACTGTGCCCAAGGGGTGCAAGGACCTACACAAGCAATCAGGGGCAGGACCCTTTGATTCCTGCCCATGCCTAGAGCTGGAAGATAGTCTCCAGGAGCACCAACACAGCTGAGAGCAGAGCACCTGCTCTCAGGAAAGGCTGAAAGAAAACAGAAAAACAGTTCTACAGGAGTGCTGAAACAGAGGCCTACAGCAGGGCCAAGTCACTCCCAGAAACAGCAAGACAAGCAAACACCAGAGATGGCTAGAGGCAAGCACAGGAACATAATCAACAGAAACCAAGACTACTTGGCATCATCAGAGCCCAGTTCTTCCACCAAAGAAAATACTGGATGTCCAAACACAACAGAAGAGCAAGATTTAGATTTGAAATCACATTTTTTGGGTAATGATGAAGAACTTTAAGAAAGATGTAAAGAACTCCCTTAGAGAAATGCAGGAAAGCACAAGTAAACAAGTAGAAGCCCATAGAGAGGAAACACAAAAATCACTGAAAGAATTACAGAAAAACACAACCAAACAGGTGAAGGAATTGAAAATGGAAATAGAAACAATAAAGAAAGCACAAAGGGAGACAATCCTGGATATAGAAAACCAAAGGAAGAGACAAGGAGCTGTAGACACAAGCATCACCAACAGAATACAAGAGATAGAAGAGAGATTCTCAGGGGTAGAAGATAACATAGAAAACACTGACACAACAGTCAAAGATAATGTAAAATGCAAAAAAGCTCCTAGCCCAAAACATACAGGAAATCCAGGACACAATGAAAAGATCAAACCTAAGGATAATAGGTATAGAAAAAAGTGAAGACTCCCAACTTAAGGGGCCAGTAAAAATATTCAACAAAATTATAGAAGAAAACATCCCTAATCTAAAGAAAGAGATGCCCATAAACATACAAGAAGTCTACAGAACTCCAAATAGATTGGACTAGAAGAGAAATTCCTCCCCTCACATAATAGTTAAAACACCAAATGCACAAAACAAAGAAAGAATATTAAAAGTAGTAAGGGAAAAAGTTCAAGTAACATATAAAGGCAGACCTATAAGAATTACACCAGACTTCTCACCAGAGACTATGAAAGCCAGAAGATCCTGGACAGATGTCATACAGACCCTAAGAGAACACAAATGCCAGCCCAAGTTACTGTATCCAGCAAAACTTTCAATTAACATAGATGGAGAAACCAAGATATTCCATGACAAAACCAAATTTATGCAATATCTTTCTACAAATCCAGCCCTAAAAAGGATAATAGACGGAAAACTCCCACACGAGGAGAGAAACTACACTGTACAGAAAGCAAGAATATAATTTCTTTGCAATGAAACCAAAAGAGAGACGAAAAAACATAATTCCACCTTTAACAACGAAAATAACAGGAAGCGACAATCACTATTCCTTAATATCTCTCAACATCAACGGACTCAATTCCTCAATAAAAAGACACGGACTAATAGACTGGATATGTAAAGAGGACCCAGCATTTTGCTGCATGCAGGAAACACACCTCAGAGACAAAGACAGACACTACCTCAGAATAAATGACTGGAAAACAATTTTCCAAGCAAATGACCTGAAGAAACAAGCTGGAGTTGTCATTCTAATATCAGATAAAATTGACTTTCAACAAGAGTCATTAAAAAAGATAAGGAAGGCACTTCATACTCATCAAAGGAAGAATCCACCAAGATGAGCTCTCAATCCTAAATATCTATGCTCCAAATGCAAGGGCACCTACATTCATAAAAGAAACCTTACTAAAGCTCAAAGCACACATTGCACCTCACATGATAATAAATTTCAACACTCCACTCTCATCACTGGACAGATCATGGAAACAGAAATTAAACAGAGACATAGAGAAACTAAGAGAAGTCATGAACCAATTGGATTTAACAGATATTTATAGAACATTCCATCCTAAAACAAAAGAATATACCTTCTTCTCAGCACCTCATGGAACCTTCTCCAAAACTGACCATATAATTGGTCACAAAACAGGCCTCAACAGATACAAGAAGATAGAAATAATCCCATGTGTCCTATCAGATCACCACAAACTAAGACTGGTCTTCTATAACAACAATAATGACAGAATGCCTACATATACATGGAAGTTGAACAGTGCTTTACTCAATGACAACTTGGTCAAGGAAGAAATAAAGAAAGAAATTAAAGACTTCTTAGAATTGAATGAAAATGAAGATACAATATTCCCAAACTTATGGGACACAATGAAAGCGGTACTAAGAGGAAAACTCATAGCGCTGAGTTCCTGCAAAAAGAAACAGGAGAGAACATAGGTCAGCATCTTGACAGCACACCTTAAAGCTCTAGAACAAAAAGAAAAAAATAAACCCAAGAGGAGTGGAAGTCAGGAAATAATCAAACTCAGAGCTGAAATCAACCAAGTAGAAACAAAAAGGACTATACAAAGAATCAACAAAAGCAGGAGCCGGTTCTTTGAGAAAATCAACAAGATAGATAAACCCTTAGTCAGACTAACCAGAGGTCACAGAAAGTGTATCCAAATTAAGAAAATCTGAAATGAAAATGGAGACATAACAACAGAATCTGAAGAAATTTTAAAAAATCATCATATCTTACTACAAAGGCCTATATTCAACAAACTGGAAAATCTGGAGGAAATGGACAATTTTCTAGACAGATACCAGGTACCAAAGTTAAATCAGGAACAAATAAACAATCTAAACAACCCTATAACTCCTAAAGAAATAAAAGCAGTTATTAAAAGTCTCCCAACCAAATAGAGCCCAGGTCCAGATGGGTTCAGTGCAGAATTCTATCAGACCTTCATAGAAGACCTCATACCAATATTGTACAAACTATTCCACAAAATTGAAACAGATGGAGCACTACCAAATTCCTTCTATGAAGCCACAATTTCTCTTATACCAAAACCACACAAAGACCCAAGAAAGAAAGAGAACTTCAGACCAATTTCCCTTATGAATATTGATGCAAAAATGCTCAATAAAATTCTTGCAAACTGAATCCAAGAACACATCAAAATGATCATCCATCATGATCAAGTAGATTTCATTCCAGGGACGCAGGGATGGTTTAATATATGAAAATCCATCAATGTAATCCACTATATAAACAAACTCAAAGTTAAGAACCACATGGTCATTTCATTAGATGCTGAGAAAGCATTTGACAAAATTAAACACCCCTTCATGATAAAAGTCCTGGAAAGATCAGGAATTCAAAGCCCATATCTAAACATAGTAAAAGCAATTTACTGCAAACCAACAGCCAATATCAAATTAAACGAATTGCTACTTGAAGCAATCCCACTAAAATCAGGGACAAGACAAGGATGCCCACTCTCCCCATATCTATCCAATATAGTATTTGAAATGCTAGCTAGAACAATAAGGCAATAAAAAGAGATCAAGGGGATACAACTTGGCAAAAAAGAAATAAAGGCATCACTATTTGCAGATGATATCATAGTATACATAAGTGACCCCAAAAATTCTACCAAAGAACTTCTCTAGCTGATAAATAACTTCAGCAAAGTGGCCAGATATAAAATCAACTCAAACAAATCAGTAGCCTTCCTTTATACAAATGATAAACAGGCTGAGAAAGAAATTAGGGAAACAACTTCCTTCACAATAGCCACAATTAATATAAAATACCTTGGGATAACTCTAACCAAACAAGTGAAAGATCTGCATGATAATAACTTCAAGTCTCTCAAGAAAGAAATTGAAAAAGATCTCAGAAAATGGAAAGATCTCCCATGCTCATGGATTGGCAGAATTAACATAGTAAAAATGGCCACCCTACCAAAGGCAATCTACAAATTCAATGAAATCCCCATCAAAATCCCAAAATAATTCTTCAAAGACATGGAAAAGGCAATTCTCAAATTCATGTGGAAAGGCAAAAAGCCCAGAATAGCGAAAACAATTCTTAACAATAAAAAAAGGCTGCGGGAATCATAATCCCTGACCTCAAGCTCTCCTACAGAGTAGTAGTGATAAAAACTGCATGGTATTGGTACAGAGATAGACATATTGATCAATAGAATAAAATTGAAGACCCAGAAATAAAACCACACATGCACACTTGATTTCATACAATGGAAAAAAGAAAGCATTTTAAATAAATGGTGCTGGTCTAACTAGCTGTCTGTATGTAGTAAAATGAAAATAGACACCTTCCACAAAGTTCCAGTTCAAGTGGTTGAAGGACCTCAACATAAAACCAGATACACTCAATCTAATAAAAGAGAAAGTTGGAAAGAGTCTTAAAGTCATTGGCACAGGGTGAAGTTTCCTAAACAGAACTCCAATGGCTCACACTCTAAGATCAAGAATTAATAAATGGGGCCTTGTGAAACTGGAAAGCTTCTGTAAGGCAAAGGACATAATCAATAAGACAAATGGGCATCCTACAGATTGGGAAAAAATCTTCACTAACCCCACATCTGATAGAGGACTAATATCAAAAATATATAAAGAACTCAAGAAACCAACCACCCAAAAAAACCAAACAACCCAATCAAAAAATGGGGTATAGAACTCAACCAAAAATTCACAACAGAGGAATCTCAAGTGGCTGAGAAACACCTAAAGGAATGTTCAAAGTCCTTAGTGAACAGAGAAATGCAAAATGAAATGACCCTGAGACTCCACTTTACACCAATCAGAATGGCTAAAATCAAAACCTCAGGTGACAGCACATATTGAAAAGGATGTGGAGAAAGAGGAACACTCCTCCATTACTGGTGGGATTGCAGACTGGTACACCCACTCTGAAAATCAATTTGGAGTGTCCTTAGAAAAATGGAAATAGGGTTGGGGATTTAGCTCAGTGGTAGAGCGCTTGCCTAGCAAGCGCAAGGCCCTGGGTTCGGTCCCCAGCTCCGAAAAAAAAAAAAAAAAGAAAAATGGAAATAGATATATCTGAAGACCAGCAATACCACTCTTGGGAATATAGCCAAAAGATGTCCCACCATGCCACAGGGCACATGTTCATCTATGGTCACAGCAGCCTTATTTGTGATAGCCAGAAGCTAGAAACAACCCAGATGTCCCATGACAGAAGAATAGATACAGAAAATGTGGTTCATTTACACAATGGAATACTACTCAGCTATTAGGAATGAGGACATCTTGAGTTTTGTAGGCTAATGATGAAACTAGAAAATATCATCCCGAGTGAGGTAATTCAGACCTAAAAGGACATGCATGGTATGTACTCACTAATAAGTGGATATTAGCCAAAAAAGAAAAAGACAGTCTACAGAACTCAAAACTGTCAATAAAGTGAAGGGCCCAAGTAGGCATGCCTCAGTTCTACTTGGGAGGGAGAAGAAAGCAACCACAAAGGAGGAGGGGGGACCTGGGAGGGAAAGGGGATGGGGGATATATGGAGAGGAGTACATGATGTGGTATTGGGTGGGGGGAAAAGGACTGAAGCCCTGAGGGCCAGCAGAAAGAATGGACACAAGTGACTTTGGCAGGTAGAAGGTTGGGAGGACCCTCCAGAATGTACCAGAGACCTGGAAGGTGAGAGACTCAGGACTCAAAGAGAGGGACCCTAAATTAAATGCCCTACAGTGGAGAGAGGGAACTTATAGAACCCCACCTCCAACAGAAAGACAGGGCACCAAGTGAAGGATTGGATGGCTATCCCACAGTCAAAACTCTGACCCATAATTGTTCCTGTCTGAAAGAACTGCAGGGATGGAAATGGAGAAGAACCTGAGGAAAAGAAGGTCCAGTGGCAGGCCTAAAGTGAGATCCAGCTCAAGGGAAGACCCCAAGGCCTGACAGTATTACTAAGGCTATGGAGCATTCACAAAACGGGACCTATCATGACTGCCCTCTGAAAGATGCAACAAGCAGCTGAAAGAGTCAGATGCCTATATTTGCACCCAACCAACGAACAGACGCTGCTGACCACTATGGTTGAATTAGGGGAAAGCTGGAAGAAGCTAAGGAGGAGGGCCACCTGTAGGAGGATCAGCAGTCTCAATTTTCCCTGAACCCCTGAGATCTCTCAGACACTGGATCACCAACCAGGCAGTATACACCAGCTGATATGAGGCCCCCCAACACAATATAGCAGAAGTCTTCTGGGTCTGGATTCAGTCAGAGAATGTCATCTCCGTCTCCGTCCCACAGAAAGGAGCGACACCACGACGTTCTTCTCAAAGCAGTTTATTCAGGAACCTTTCTTTCTGCATGCAAGCAGCAATCTCTCTTTTCCTTTTTTTTTTTTTTCTTTTTTTTTTTTTCGGAGCTGGGGACCGAACCCAGGGCCTTGCGCTTGCTAGGCAAGCACTCTACCACTGAGCTAAATCCCCAACCCCTCTCTCTTTTCCTTTTTCTCCTCCCCTCCTCTCTCTCCCCAGCCCCGAGCACACTCCCTTATATCCTCCCTCAACTCCACCTCCTCAGTCCAGACTGCGAAATCTCAGTTCATAGGTCCACATCACATGGCCTGATCTTGTGTCATGATGCGCCTGCGCAGCTCTCACAATGGACGTGGCTAGTTTCAGGTGTGTGAGGAAGTCAGGTGCTAGTCACGAGACTTAGCTGCAGTCCCGGGTGCCATCTTGGGACTGCCGCCACACCCGCTCCCCACCAGAGAAGATGTACCTAACCCTCAAGAGACTGGAGGCTCCAGGGAGTTTAAAGGTCTCCTGGGGTGGGATGGGATAGGAACATTCTTATGGAGACAGGGGCGTGAGAAGGAGGTTTGGGATGTGGAACAGTCAGCGGGTAGAATGAGAGGGGAATAAATCTGGAGAAATGCTAAGATAAAAAACTCAGGTGACAGCAGATGCTGGTGAGGATGTGGAGAAAGAGGAACACTGCTCCATTGTTGGTGGGATTGCAGACTGGTACAACCATTCTGGAAATCAGTCTGGAGGTTCCTCAGAAAATTGGACATTACACTACCTGAGGACCCAACTATACCTCTCTTGGGCATATACCCAAAAGATGCTACAAAATACAACAAAGACACATGTTCCACTCTGTTCATAGCAGCCTTATTTATAATAGCCAGAAACTGGAAAGAACCCAGATGCCCTTCAACAGAGGAATAGATTTTAAAAATGTGATACATCTACACAATGGAGTATTACTCAGCTATCAAAAACAATGACTTCATGAAATTCATAGAAAATATATTCATAGAACTAGAAAATATCATCCTGAGTGAGGTTACTCAATCTCAGAAAAACACACTTGGTATGCACTCATTGATAAGTGGATATTAGCCAAAAAGCTCAAATTGCCCAAGATGCAATTCACAGACCACAGGAAGCTCAAGAAGAGTGACCAAAATGCAGATGCTCCCACTCCTTCTTTCTTTTTTTTTTCTTTTTTTTTTTCCGGAGCTGGGGACCGAACCCAGGGCCTTGCGCTTGCTAGGCAAGCGCTCTACCACTGAGCTAAATCCCCAACCCGTGCTCCCACTCCTTCTTAAAAGGGGGAAAATATTCATAGGGGATATGGAAGCAAAGTTTAGAGCAGCGACTCAAGGAATGGCCATTCAGAGCCTGACCCACATGTGACCCATATATATACAGCCACCAAAACTAGATAAGATTGATGAAGCTAAAAAATGCATGTGGAAAGGGACTGGATATAGATCTCTCCTGAGAGACACATCCAGAGCATTTCCAATACAGAGATCAGTGCTAGCAGCAAACCATCGAACTGAGAATAGGACCTCCTTGGGGGTAATTAGAGGAAGTATTCAAAGAGTTGAAGGAGCTTGCAACCCCATCAAAACAACCATGCCAACCCAGAGCATCCAAGGACTAAACCATTACTAAAAGACTATACACGGACTGACCCAGGGCTCCAACTGCATATGTAGCAGAGAATAGCCTTGTTGGGGCACCAGGGGAAGGGAAAGCCCTTGGTCTTGCCAAGGTTGGACCCCCAATGAGGGGGAACATGTGGGGGCATTAAGGGGAATGTATAGGGGGAATACCCGTATGGGGGAGGGGGAGGGGAAGGAATGGGGGCTTATGGACAGGAAACCGGGAAGGGGAATAACATTTGAAATGTAAGTAAAGAAATATATCTGCTCTTCCTGGTTGCTGCCGCCGCAGAGAGCTCATGGGCAGCACCCCGCGAGCAAACTTGAGCCTTGGGACCACAGGTAAGACCAACTTTTCTGCTGCAAGTGACCTGCCTGGTGAACTCAGGACACACAGAGGCAGAATTCCTCTAGGACCGGGCACTCCCTGTGTTTACCAGGAGTCCCACAACCACGGATCCCGGCCCGCAGCAGCTCTCTGCTCCCAGACCCCGTGAGAGAGAGACCTCACCGCCTGGTCAGGTGGGCACTCCTGAGGCTGCAGAGCGGAAGAGACCACCAACACTGCCCACCCCTGCCCACATCCCTGGCCCAAGAGGAAACTGTATAAGGCCTCTGGGTTCCCGTGGGGGAGGGCCCAGGAGCGGCAGGACCACTGCGTCTGAGACTCCGCCGGAACCTGAAGGAAACAGACCGGATAAACAGTTCTCTGCACCCAAATCCCGTGGGAGGGAGAGCTGAACCTTCAGAGAGGCAGACAAGCCTGGGAAACCAGAAGAGACTGCTCTCTGCACACACATCTCGGATGCCAGAGGAAAAAGCCAAAGACCATCTGGAACCCTGGTGCACTGAAGCTCCCGGAAACGGCGGCACAGGTCTTCCTGGTTGCTGCCGCTGCAGAGAGCCCGTGGGTAGCACCCAACGAGCAAACTTGAGCCTCGGGACCACAGGTAAGACCAACTTTTCTGCTGCAAGAAAGCTGCCTGGTGAACTCAAGACACAGGCCCACAGGAACAGCTGAAGACCTGTAGAGAGGAAAAACCACACGCTGGAAAGCAGAACACTCTGTCCCCATAACTGACTGAAAGAGAGGAAAACAGGTCTACAGCACTCCTGACACACAGGCTTATAGGACAGTCTAGCCACTGTCAGAAATAGCAGAACAAAGTAACACTAGAGATAATCTGATGGCGAGAGGCAAGCGCAGGAACCCAAGCAACAGAAACCAAGACTACATGGCACCATCAGAGCCCAATTCTCCCATCAAAACAAACATGGAATATCCAAATACACCAGAAAAGCAAGATCTAGTTTCAAAATCATATTTGATCATGATGCTGGAGGACTTCAAGAAAGACGTGAAGAACTCCTTTAGAGAACAAGTAGAAGCCTACAGAGAGGAATCGCAAAAATGCCTGAAAGAATTCCAGGAATCATAAATAAACAAGTAGAAGCCCATAGAGAGGAGTCACAAAAATCCCTGAAAGAATTCCAGGAAAACACAATCAAACAGTTGAAGGAATTAAAAATGGAAATAGAAGCAATCAAGAAAGAACACATGGAAACAACCCTGGATATAGAAAACCAAAAGAAGAGACAAGGAGCTGTAGATACAAGCTTCACCAACAGAATACAAGAGATGGAAGAGAGAATCTCAGGAGCAGAAGATTCCATAGAAATAATTGACTCAACTGTCAAAGATAATGTAAAGCGGAAAAAGCTACTGGTCCAAAACATACAGGAAATCCAGGACTCAATGAGAAGATCAAACCTAAGAATAATAGGTATAGAAAAGAGAGTGAAGACTCCCAGCTCAAAGGACCAGTAAATATCTTCAACAAAATCATAGAAGAAAACTTCCCTAACCTAAAAAAAGAGATACCCATAGGCATACAAGAAGCCTACACAACTCCAAATAGATTGGACCAGAAAAGAAACACCTCCCGTCACATAATAGTCAAAACGCCAAACGCACAAAATAAAGAAAGAATTTTAAAAGCAGTAAGGGAAAAAGGTCAAGTAACATATAAAGGCAGACGTATCAGAATCACACCAGACTTTTCGCCAGAAACTATGAAGGCCAGAAGATCCTGGACTGATATCATACAGACCCTAAGAGAACACAAATGCCAGCCCAGGTTACTGTATCCTGCAAAACTCTCAATTAACATAGATGGAGAAACCAAGATATTCCATAACAAAACCAAATTTAGACAATATCTTTCTACAAATCCAGCACTACAAAGGATAATAAATGTTAAAGTCCAACATAAGGAGGCAAGCTATACCCTAGAAGAAGCAAGAAACTAATCGTCTTGGCAACAAAACAAAGAGAAGAAAAGCACACAAACATAACCTCACATCCAAATATGAATATAACAGGAAGCAATAATCACTATTCCTTAATATCTCTCAACATCAATGGCCTCAACTCCCCAATAAAAAGACATAGATTAACAAACTGGATATGCAATGAGGACCCTGCATTCTGCTGCCTACAGGAAACACACCTCAGAGACAAAGACAGACACTACCTCAAAGTGAAAGGCTGGAAAACAACTTTCCAAGCAAATGGTCAGAAGAAGCAAGCTGGAGTAGCCATTCTAATATCAAATAAAATCAATTTTCAATTAAAAGTCATCAAAAAAGATAAGGAAGGACACTTCATATTCATCAAAGGAAAAATCCACCAAGATGAACTCTCAATCCTAAATATCTATGCCCCAAATACAAGGGCACCTACATATGTAAAAGAAACCTTACTAAAGCTCAAAACACACATTGCACCTCACACAATAATAGTAGGAGATTTCAACACCCCACTCTCATCAATGGACAGATCATGGAAACAGAAATTAAACAGAGACGTAGACAGACTAAGAGAAGTCATGAGCCAAATGGACTTAACAGATATTTATAGAACATTCTATCCTAAAGCAAAAGGATATACCTTCTTCTCAGCTCCTCATGGTACTTTCTCCAAAATTGACCATATAATTGGTCAAAAAACGGGCCTCAACAGGTACAGAAAGATAGAAATAATCCCATGCGTGCTATCGGACCAACACAGCCTAAAACTGGTCTTCAATAACAATAAGGGAAGAATGCCCACATATACTTGGAAATTGAACAATGCTCTACTCAATGATAACCTGGTCAAGGAAGAAATAAAGGAAGATATTAAAAACTTTTTAGAATTTAGTGAAAATGAAGGTACAACATACCCAAACTTATGGGACACAATGAAAGTTGTGCTAAGAGGAAAACTCATAGCGCTGAGTGCCTGCAGAAAGAAACAGGAAAGAGCATATGTCAGCAGCTTGACAGCACACCTAAAAGCTCTAGAACAAAAAGAAGCAAATACACCCAGGAGGGGTAGAAGGCAGGAAATAATCAAACTCAGAGCTGAAATCAACCAAGTAGAAACAAAAAGGACCATAGAAAGAATCAACAGAACCAAAAGTTGGTTCTTTGAGAAAATCAACAAGATAGATAAACCCTTAGCCAGACTAACAAGAGGACACAGAGAGTGTGTCCAAATTAACAAAATCAGAAATGAAAAGGGAGACATAACTACAGATTCAGAGGAAATTCAAAAAATCATCAGATCTTACTATAAAAACCTATATTCAACAAAACTTGAAAATCTGCAGGAAATGGACAATTTCCTAGACAGATACCAGGTACTGAAGTTAAATCAGGAACAGATAAACCAGTTAAACAACCCCATAACTCCTAAGGAAATAGAAGCAGTCATTAAAGGTCTCCCAACCAAAAAGAGCCCAGGTCCAGATGGGTTTAGTGCAGAATTCTATCAGATCTTCATAGAAGACCTCGTACCAATATTATCCAAACTATTCCACAACATTCAAACAGATGGAGCACTACCGAATTCCTTCTATGAAGCCACAATTACTCTTATACCTAAACCACACAAAGACCCAACAAAGAAAGAGAACTTCAGACCAATTCCCCTTATGAATATCGATGCAAAAATACTCAATAAAATTCTGGCAAACCGAATCCAAGAGCACATCAAAACAATCATCCACCATGATCAAGTAGGCTTCATCCCAGGCATGCAGGGATGGTTTAATATACGGAAAACCATCAACGTGATCCATTATATAAACAAACTGAAAGAACAAAACCACATGATCATTTCATTAGATGCTGAGAAAGCATTTGGCAAAATTCAACACCCCTTCATGATAAAAGTCCTGGAAAGAATAGGAATTCAATGCCCATACCTAAACATAGTAAAAGCCATATACAGCAAACCAGTTGCTAACATTAAACTAAATGGAGAGAAACTTGAAGCAATCCCACTAAAATCAGGGACTAGACAAGGATGCCCACTCTCTCCCTACTTATTCAATATAGTTCTTGAAGTTCTAGCCAGAGCAATCAGACAACAAAAGGAGGTCAAGGGGATACAGATCAGAAAAGAAGAAGTCAAAATATCACTATTTGCAGATGATATGATAGTATATTTAAGTGATCCCAAAAGTTCCACCAGAGAACTACTAAAGCTGATAAACAACTTCAGCAAGGTGGCTGGGTATAAAATTAACTCAAATAAATCAGTAGCCTTCCTCTACACAAAAGAGAAACAAGCCGAGAAAGAAATTAGGGAAACGACACCCTTCATAATAGACCCAAATAATATAAAGTACCTCGGTGACTTTAACTAAGCAAGTAAAAGATTTGTACAATAAGAACTTCAAGACACTGAAGAAAGAAATTGAAGAAGACATCAGAAGATGGAAAGATCTCCCATGCTCATGGATTGGCAGGATTAATATAGTAAAATTGGCCATTTTACCAAAAGCGATCTACAGATTCAATGCAATCCCCATCAAAATACCAATCCAATTCTTCAAAGAGTTAGACAGAACAATTTGCAAATTCATCTGGAATAACAAAAAACCCAGGATAGCTAAAACTATCCTCAACAATAAAAGGACTTCAGGGGGAATCACTATCCCTGAACTCAAGCAGTATTACAGAGCAATAGTGATAAAAACTGCATGGTATTGGTACACAGACAGACAGATAGACCAATGGAATAGAATTGAAGACCCAGAAATGAACCCACACACCTATGGTCACGTGATTTTTGACAAAGGAGCCAAAACCATCCAATGGAAAAAAGATAGCATTTTCAGGAAATGGTGCTGGTTCAACTGGAGGTCAACATGTAGGAGAATGCAGATCGATCCATGCTTATCACCCTGTACAAAGCTTAAGTCCAAGTGGATCAAGAACCTCCACATCAAACCAGACACACTCAAACTAATAGAAGAAAAACTAGCGAAGCATCTGGAACACATGGGCACTGGAAAAAATTTCCTGAACAAAACACCAATGGCTTATGCTCTAAGATCAAGAATCGACAAATGGGATCTCATAAAACTGCAAAGCTTCTGTAAGGCAAAGGACACTGTGGTTAGGACAAAATGGCAACCAACAGATTGGGAAAAGATCTTTACCAATCCTACAACAGATAGAGGCCTTATATCCAAAATATACAAAGAACTCAAGAAGTTAGACCGCAGGGATACAAATAACCCTATTAAAAAATGGGGTTCAGAACTAAACAAACAATTCACAGCTGAGGAATGCTGAATGGCTGAGAAACACCTGAAGAAATGTTCAACATCTTTAGTCATAAGGGAAATGCAAATCAGAACAACCCTGAGATTTCACCTCACACCAGTGAGAATGGCTAAGATAAAAAACTCAGGTGACAGCAGATGCTGGAGAGGATGCGGAGAAAGAGGAACACTCCTCCATTGTTGGTGGGGTTGCAGACTGGTACAACCATTCTGGAAATCAGTCTGGAGGTTCCTCAGAAAATTGGACATGGAACTGCCTGAGGATCCAGCTATACCTCTCTTGGGCATATACCCAAAAGATGCCCCAACATATAAAAAAGACACGTGCTCCACTATGTTCATCGCAGCCTTATTTATAATAGCCAGAAGCTGGAAAGAACCCAGATGCCCTTCAACAGAGGAATGGATACAGAAAATGTGGTACATCTACACAATGGAATATTACTCAGCTATCAAAAACAATGACTTTATGAAATTCGTAGGCAAATGGTTGGAACTGGAAAATATCATCCTGAGTGAGCTAACCCAATCACAGAAAGACATACATGGTATGCACTCATTGATAAGTGGCTATTAGCCAAAATGCTTGAATTACCCTAGATGCCTAGAACAAATGAAACTCAAGACGGATGATCAAAATGTGAATGCTTCACTCCTTCTTTAAAAGGGGAACAAGAATACCCTTGGCAGGGAATAGAGAGGCAAAGATTAAAACAGAGACTGAAGGAACACCCATTCAGAGCCTGCCCCACATGTGGCCCATACATATACAGCCACCCAATTAGACAAGATGGATGAAGCAAAGAAGTGCAGACCGACAGGAGCCGGATGTAGATCTCTCCTGAGAGACACAGCCAGAATACAGCAAATACAGAGGCGAATGCCAGCAGCAAACCACTGAGCTGAGAATAGGACCCCCGTTGAAGGAATCAGAGAAAGAACTGGAAGAGCTTGAAGGGGCTCGAGACCCCATATGTACAACAATGCCAAGCAACCAGAGCTTCCAGGGACTAAGCCACTACCTAAAGACTATACATGGACTGACCCTGGACTCTGAGCTCATAGGTAGCAATGAATATCTTAGTAAGAGCACCAGTGGAAGGGGAAGCCCTGGGTCCTGCTAAGACTGAACCCCCAGTGAACTAGTCTGTTGGGGGGAGGGCGGCAATGGGGGGAGGGTGGGGAGGGGAACACCCATAAGGAAGGGGAGGGGGGAGGGGGGAGGGGGATGTTTGCCCGGATACCGGGAAAGGGAATAACACTCGAAATGTATATTAGAAATACTCAAGTTAATAAAAAAATAAATAAAAATAAAAGAAATATATCTAATAAAATTTTTTTAATTAAATTAAATTAAAAACAAAGAGGTGAAATTTTCAGGCAAATGGATGGAACCAGAAAATATCATCCTGAGTGATGTAAGGCATACCCATAAAGACATGCATGATATGTACTCACTTATAGGTGAATATTATCCATAAAGTATAGGATAACCATTCTATAATCAAAGGGAGAATGCTTGAATCTCACTCAGAAGGGGAAATAAAATAGACATCTGAGGTCGATGGAGAGAGTGAACTGTGTGAGAGAGGGGGAAGAGTGGGGATCAGGTGAGGAGAGAATGGGAGGAGCACTGGGAGAGGACTGGAATAGAGAAAGGAAATGATTGGGAGGGGCATCTCTGGGACCAGCTGGAGACCTCAGATGAGGGAAGCTCCTTAGAGTCTAGGGTGACCCTAGCTGAGACTTCTAGCAACTGGGGATATGGAGATTGAAGTGGCCACCATCTATAGCCAGGCTGGATTTCCACTGGAGGGAGGGGGACACCAACATACCTACAAAACCTTCTACCCAAAAGAGGGAATGACCAACCAACGAATGCCTGGCACAACTTGAGACACTTGGAGAGATAGCAAACCCCTGACACTATAAATGATACTCTTTTAGCACAACTGTATTCTAAGAGGCTTCACTCAGCAGCTGATAGAAAAAGATGTTGAGACCAGAAGCCAAACATTAGGTAGAACTCTGGGAGCCTTGTAGAAGAGTGGGGGACGGTATTGAGCAAGTCAGAGGGGTCAAGGACACCAGAAGACGACCTACAGAGTCTAAAGGGGGTGGTTCTGATGTTAAGGTCCTGTTTCCCAGTTGGTTCTTGAGTTGTCAGTCAAGAAGGCCAGGGTGCCAATTGCTCTGTGGAAGGTACAAGAGAGACTTACAGGTCCCAGGAGGGAAAGGAGATGCAAGGAAGGAGAGAGGAGTTTCTGCCATGCTTCAGAGGGAGAAGAACAGCAACCATGTGAGGTCTCAGGGAGAGCTAGGACCTGTGGCCACTACTACAAGTGGGTGGTCAGGGATGTTTGACAGGGGCTAGGTGGGACCAGCCACTGAAGTTTAGGGCAGGTGGAGAGATGGAGATAATAAATTGATAAGGACAATGCTTTTCCAGCGCCCAGAAATTATGTCAAGAAGGTAAGTTGTAGAGGAACAAACTGTGTGTGTGTCTTCTGTCCGAGGATTGAGGGGAAGCTGGATGGGGGCTGATAGCACAGCCACCTTCCTGGAGTAAAGGCAGCAGTATAAAACTATACGCAACAAGAGTCAACTAACCTGGGCCCATGGGGACTGAGCCACCAACCAAAGAACCTACATGGGCTGGACCTAGGCCTCCTACACGTTTGTTGCATTGTTCAGCTTTGTCTTCATGTGTGTCCCCTACGTATTGAAGGGGGGCTGTCTCTGACTCTAGGTCTGCCTGCCTTTGGATCCTTTCCCCTTAGCTAGGATGCCTTATCGGGTCTCGATGGGAGAGGATGCGCTTTGTTTTGTTGTGACTTGATGTGCCAGGGCCAGTTGGTGCCTATGGGGAACTTCCCCTTCTCCTGTGAGAAGGAGAGGTGACAACAGAAGGAGACATGCTGTGAGGGTGGGACTGGGAAGAGAGGATGGGTGGAAGGGGTTGGAGCGATCTCACAATAGTAAATAGTGGCACACCTGAAAATCCTAGAACAGAAAGAGGTAATAACACTCAAAAGGAGTAGATGACGAGAAATAGTCAAACCTGGTGCTGAAATCAATAAAAATAAAAGCAAATAACAAAAAAAAAATTGTGAGGAATTGATGAAACAACTAGTTGGTCCTTTGAGAAAAATCAGTCTGAGTGACAAGATTAACTAAGATTTAGCCAGATTAACTAAAGGGCAGAGAGAGAAGATGCAAATTAAGTAAATTAGAGACTAGAAGAGGGATATAACAATAGACATAGAGGAACCAAAATAATCACACATACATGCTTTAAAAACCTGTACTCCACCAAACTGAAAAATCTAAAGGAAATGGATTGTTTTCTTAGTATATACCATCTACTAAAGTTAAATCAAGATCAGACAAGTAATTTAAGCAAACTTACAACCTTAGTGAAATAGAAGCAGTAATTAAGAGTCTCCCAACCAAAACAAGCCTAAGGTGAGATGGTTTTGTGCAGAAGTCAAAGAAGAATTAATGCCAATACTTATCAAATTACCCCACAAAAACTGAAACAGAAGGAACATTGTACAATTCTTTTACCAGACCACAGTTATCCATCCACAGTTATCAGATCACAGTTATCAAAACTACAAAAAGACCCAACAAAGAAATGTACAGACCGGCTTTCCTTATTAACATAGTTGCACATCTCCTCAATAAAATACTTGCAAAGAAAATAAATAAAAGCATTTAAAAAAAAAACCATCCACCATGATCAAGTAGGCTTCATCCCAGAGTTTCAGAGCCAGTTCAGCATGGTAACTGATAAATGTAATCAGTAATATAAAGAGAAAGAAAGACAAAACCACGTGAATATCTCCTTAGATGCAGATAAAGCCTTTGACACACAGTACCATTTTCTTGACGAACATCCTGTAGTGACTAGAGAGATAGAAGGACCTTAATAAAGACAGTTTACAGCAAGCTCACAGTCAGAATCAACCCAAAGGGAGAGAAACTCCAAGTATTCCCACTAACATCAGGAACAAAACAAGGTGCCCAGCCTCTCCATACTTATTCAGTACAGTACTTAAAGTCTTAGCTCTAGCTAAGGATCCAGTAGATACAAATGGGAAGCAAAGAAGTCAAAAGAATTCATACCATTTGTCTTTTGGAGCCTGGGTTATGTCTTAAGATGACTTTTTTTCTAGCTCCATCCATTTACTTGCAAATTTCATGGTTTTGTGAATTTTTTTAAGAACTGAGTAATATTTGTATCAATGTACCACGTTTTCATTGTCCATCCACTGATGGACATCTAGGATGTTTCTAATGTCTGGCCATGAGGAATAGAGGAGCAATGAACACGATTGAGCAGATAACTCTGTAGTAGGCTATAGAGTCCTTTGGGTATATGTCAGAAAGTAGTATAGCTACTATTTCAATAAGCAGGTTAGACTCCATATAATCGCAGAGATACAGGACTAAGGGTAAGAATGGCTGTCCCTAAGAATGAAATTAGAATAGATCGTTATGGATGAAGGAGGTGGTGGCTGGAACAGAGAGGAGAAGGGAAAAGTAAATCGATGGAGAAGATACAGGTAGGACAGCTAAAACAAAGGACCACTTGAGGAATCATATGGGAAGCTGATGCAGTAAAACATTTCTAATATTCATACACACACACACACACGCACGCACGCACGCACGCACACACACACACACACACACACACACGAAGGATATCTAAATAGGACTGGCATTAGCAGGAGAAACAGAAACCCAACTTATTATCTCTTCTCACCAAATGAAGCCTCCAGTTCCAGGAATCAGTTACATCTAATCAAAGATGGTCAAAGAGGTCCCACAGGAACCCTCAAACAACCCAGGCTGTTGCCAAAGTTATTGGTTGCTCTCCACAAACTGATGGTAAGGCTATTAACACTGATGGTTCTTGCCAGCCTCCTTCGCTAGCTACTTACAGCACAGCCCTTTTGCAGGTGTAATGAAGAGTCTCACTTGCAATGGAAGATTATTCTGGGTAATCCTGGTAGGCCCTAATGTAATCATAAAGTCATTATAGAGAAAGGCAGAAAGGTTCAAGAGGTGAGAAGGTGAGAGGATAGAGGAGAGGAAAGAGAAGATGATGGGATGTGGAACTAAGCCTGAGGAATGGGGGTAACTATAGAGCCTGGAAATGCAAGGACATAGGTTCTCCCTGCATATTCCAGAAGGAACCCCCTGTGCCAATGCCATGATTTCTGTCTGTAATATGACCCCAAGAATGATGAAAAATATGTGTTATTTTTAATTCAGGTAATTTCAAAAATTTTAATAGACTAATATAGAACACAACAAAGATAGAATAATTGAATAAATGCAAAGTGGCTTCTTATTTACAAATCTCTTTAGCTTTCCGTGGGGTTGTGTTTAGATACACCCATCGCAGAGTGAATACACTGTAACAAAACACATTTAACTACTGCAACATACTGAACATTGCAACTGGATCATGCTTGCACATGCTCACAACGCATTAGTTTACCATAGGAAAAGTCACCAAATACCATACATGCAAACATACACATAAACAGATATAAGTATACACATATATAAAAATGACATACATATATACACGTATTTACACAAGCATACACACATAAACATTCACATGTATACTCATGTATACACACAAACATACAGGTGTACACACATACAAAAACACATAAACAGACACACATACACACAAATACATATGTTTATATGTGATACATATAAACATGTACATACATAAACATACTCATTTATACATAAACATTGAAATGTACACATACATAAGTACATACATGTACACATACATACACATGTAAATGAACTGAGATATACAAACAACAAATACATAAAAATACACATCTACAAAGACATAGATATACACATAAATATACACATGTACACACACCACACAATCATACAATTATGATTACATTAGGGTCTACCTGGATTACCCAGAATAATCTTCTATTGCAGGTGGGATTCTTTATTCCACCTGCAAGAGAGATGTGTTGTAAGAAGTTGGTGAAGGAGGCTGGGCTGGCAAGAACCATCAGTGGTTTTTTTGTTTGTTTGTTTTTTGGTTTTTTTTAAAGCACTTGTTCTTGCAGAAAACTCAGGTTTGGTTTCCAGCACCACATGACAGTTCGAAGTAGTCTGTGAGTCTCTGCTTCCCTTGTCTGAAGTTCTAGGGCTACCAGTGTTTACTACTGAACTTAACCTCGTTAAATTACTTATAAAATGCTAGATAGCGTAACTGGCTTAGAAGATAGGGTGAATGGGAGAGGACAAGTCAAGATAATGTATGTGAATCCTAAGTTGACAATATGTTGAGTTTAATGCCCTTAAGTTATTTTTTCATAATATGAAAACAACGCATACATTCCTGCAACCCCCTTAACCATTTCAACAACATGCTGTAAGAGCATAATAGTGCCAAAATTGGGAAAGAGGAATTAGAAAGGTACATACCACCAAGAAAGGACAAAAGTGTAGGGTGATGAACAAGACTGTTACATTGAGCTGATGACTACCTAATGCATACATGAGCCAAACCACAAAATAAACCTGATATACACGCTCAAATACAACAGCCAGAAATGAATTATTTTAAAAATGAAGAAAGGTACTTCTTCTTCATTGTTATTAGTTTTTGTGTCTTCATGTGTATGAACCTGGGTGCATGCAGGTGTCTGAAAAGGCCAGAGGACTTGGATTCCCTGGAGTTACAGTTACAGGCAGCCAACATGTTGCTAGTAATTGAACTCTGATTCTCTGGAAGAGCAGTTCATGCTTTTAACTGCTGAGTCATCTCTCCAGCCCAAAAGATCAGACTTCAGTCATGAGACATTACATTAATAGACATACAGAAAAAGAGAATGTGGATAGGTTAAAAAAACACTAGGCTTAAAGGTCATTTGATCATCTGACAGTTCAAAACACTGTTAAAATATTCCCTATGTTGTAAAATATTCAAGTAAAATTATCCTTACCTCTGTACTTTAAAAATCGTTATTTCCTGGGAACCCAATTACTCTGACAACTTTAATTGCAAAGTGTAAATGAATGTAACTTTCGAGCTAGTACATTTAGTTTGGGGTTTAGTGCTATGAACAGACACCATGACCAAGGCAACTCTTATAAGAACAACATTTAATTGGGGCTGGCTTACAAGTTCAGAGTTTCAGTCCATAATCATCAAGGCAGGAGCATGGCAGCATCCAAGCAGGTATGGTATAGGAACAGCTGAGACTTGTTCTGAAGGCAAATACGAGAAGACTGACTTCCAAGGAACTAGGATAAGGGTCTTAAAGCTCAAACCAACAAAGATACACTTACTCCAACAAGACCACACCTATTCCAAAAGGCCACACCTCCTAATAGTGCCACTTCCTGGGCCAGGCATATTCAAACAACCACACACAAATCCTAATTTCTGATTTCGTTTTTGGTGAACGTTACCCACCAAAACCATACTTGGGAAGAATAGGAAACATATATTGGGAAACCCTGAACCACCACTGTTCCAAATAAGAACACACATCTCTTGTTTTAGAGATCTTCCAACAAAAGATATGCCATCCTGTAACAGAGGTCAAACTTCAAGTGTTGAGCTGCCAGCAAGGAATAAGACACAACTTAAAAAATCACACTATATTAATGTATGCATATGTGATGTGTCAGTGTGTGATATACGATTTTTAGAGTTCAGTGATAGATTTTATGACAGTGAGGGTAGTTGGCAGAGTGCCACAGGTATGGAGGAGGGCTTGGAATGGGACAGGAACCTACCTGGGAGGACTAGGCAAGAGCAGGGATAATGTTTCCGCTGATTTCCCAGCCCTGCAGGTAACAGTATCAATCACTCGTGCAATCTGATTTATTCTTTCCTTGAACGTGGAGGACTGATCCAGCCAAGGCTCCAAACACTCATGATTCCTGGCCATATACTATTGTTTTAAGACAATTGTTTTTAATTGTTTTTAATTGACTTTGATGTCATTCCTTCGAGCACCAGAAACTCATTCTGGAGACACTGAAATCATGTGGGTGATGTCATTTTCTAAAATTTACTTTTATGTGAATGTGTACTTTGCCTGAATGTATGTATGTGTACCACAAGGATGCTTCATTCCCAGCAACAACAGAGGAGGGAGTCAGATCCCTTAACTGGTGCTTCAGATGGGGTGAACCTCCATGTTCCTGCTGAGAACTGAGACTGGGTCTTCTGTAAGAGCACAATGGTCTTACCCATTGAGACATCATTCCAGTCTAGATGAAACCTTAACACAAACAACTGGCTGGAGTTAAAATATGTTTAAATTGATGTAAAATAGGATCATTTGACTTTAATTCTCCCCAAACCATAACTCTAACCTCCTAATCCAAAGCCTAATCCTAACCCTCTGACTCTAACCCTAACTAACCAGTTGCCCTAACCCTAAATCTCTCTAAAGCTAACCATAACTCCAACACTAACCCCTAACCCTAACCACAAGCCTGAAGGTGAATCCTTGCAATTGGCTTCATTCTTTCTCTGTCTAACCCTAAATCCTAGTCTCTAACTCTAATCTTAACACTAACCCCTAGCCTTCTAACCCTAACCCCAAGCTTTTTTTTTCCTAACCACAAGCTTACACCTAACCTTTAATAACGTTAACCCTAGGATTTTGTTAACCATGCAAGGTAAACCAGTTTGGATGCAGTAAATAGTTATATTGCCCAAATACTCTCATGTTGATAATTATTACATATAAAGCCAGTTATAATACCCGATGGCAGTTTAATCTCTGAATACATCTCCTTTCTGGAAGCCTTGTTCCCCATGTATGTGTGTGCCATGAGTAGATGCATTCGTGTGTGTGTGTGTGTGTGTGTGTGTGTGTGTGTGTGTGTACGCACATTTCTTTTTCCTGACTAGTGATCTATCTATGCTAGCCAGGGGATACTTGTTTTGGGTCAGTTTTCTGTGCTGGTTTTGTATCAACTTTCTCTGCCTTTACCAGGAGACCTCTTCTCCCACTGAGTCTTGGGATTATCCTTCAGGTTTTTGCAAATTTGGAAGGACTCAAGACAGGGGATGACCAATCCCACATGCATAGTTACCTAGGAGATTCGGTGAACTTCCTTGTGACCCAGGAACGGGTATGTTTGTTATGCTTCCTTATGGGGTCATTGCTGGTCATGTGTTGTTCCCCTTGACACTGCCACAGTGTTGGGTGGGAAGGAACAACTGTTTCTTGTCTTCAGAGTCACTACCATCAGTTGCTCATACAATCCCTGAAGTAAAAGCTTGGCAAGGTCACAGGAAAAGTAACTGAAAAATGAAAAATGATGAATCTGAGGTGTGTCAGGAAACAAAGGCCAAATCAGGCAATTTCAAATATGACGAAAACCAAGACAAACAGAACAGAAACAAAATACTTCCAAGTTCCAAAAGCAAAGAAGTACTGAGAACACTCAAAACAGACCAAAAACACCTTTAGAGATCTAAAAGCAAGCAGGCAAGCAAACAATACCAAATGTCAAGACCAAAATGTGTGCAAAGACAGCAAACTGATCATGTAAGCCAAGTACTTTGAAAGCAGACCAAAGATATTATTTGTCTAGGTGGGGTCTTTTTAAGCAGCTCAGAATAAACAAACGGACAGCTGACCAAACCAATAGAGGTCTGAATCCCCAAAAGGAACTCAACGGTCCATCTGAAGAAACGACAGCAGTTGGTCTCCACGCAGTGGGTTCGCTCCTGGCTTCCGTTCTGGCGATTCCACCAGTGAAAAGTGTATAGTTCCTTCCGTAAATCCCAGGACGCGGGATCGTCATTGTCAGCACAAAACCCACAGCACCTACTGGAACGGCCCCAGACCTTAGCACGAGCGACTCCACGATAGAAGAGCCATTTAGGCTGTGAGACTCCACACGTTGACAGCACCACCTCAGTCAAAACTAAAACGAAGTCCTAATCCACTGAATGACCGCGGCTCTGTGAAAGAACCTAAATGTACTGACCTTGCCTTTTGACTTTTAGTTCTGCTTCTGGCTAACTGTTCTTGCTGACTGAAGTAGGTGGACTCAGAACATTGGTTTTGTGCTTCATAGGTCGCACTAAGGCAGGCTTGGGGCCTGCACTGGGAACCCAAACACCCAGTGTAGTCACCTGCCGGCTAATCCGTACTTTCTGTTGACTTAAACATGGAATCTATGTTGCTACATTCTTTTATCTGACAGAGAAGCTTCCTGTTTTTTTTTTTGTTTTGTTTTGTTTTGTTTTGTTTTTTGGTTTTTGTTTTTTTTTGTTTTGTTTTTTGTTTTGTTTTTTGTTTTTTGTTGTTGTTGTTTTTTTGTTTTTTGTTTTTTTTTGTTTTTTGTTTTTTGTTTTTTTGCTAGGGGCTGAACCAACAACCTGAGACCTAATTTGTAGTCGTTGCATATAACGGACACGAGGTGGCACAAGCTTCCCTCAGCATAGGAAGGAGGACTATGAAGCACAGCAAATCCTGTGGTTTTCTTAGCCAATCTCTCTCTCTCTCTCTCTCTCTCTCTCTCTCTCTCTCTCTCTCTCTCTCTCTCTCTCTGTGTGTGTGTGTGTGTGTGTGTGTGTGTGTGTGTGTGTGTGTGTGTTTTCCTAATTTTTCTTTATATGTATACTTCCTGTAATTTTTAAGCAAGCTCTCTACAGAAAGACACTTGGACTCAAAAAGATAATAACAACCACCACACTAGGTATCTGATACATAGGAAAGCCACTGACCTTGAAGGGGAAAGGATGTTACTCCATTATCGCTGGTCTATTTTCATCCCGGAAGAAGCTGCCACAAGTTGTTATTTCTTTTAATTGGTTGTATTTGGATTTTACAGAAACCTGATTGAAATCTTATTGAAGTATAATACCAGAGTTTCTTAAAAGCAACTAGTATCACGTTTTTGTTTTGCATAAAATATGCATTAATATGAATTGCCGTCTATTGGCCCAAAGCATCTCTACAAGAAGAGACTGCCCAATACAGACAGTAAGAAAACTAGTTGTGAGTATGTGCAAAGAGGGGTTAACAGGAAGGACAGCCTTTCTCAGACAAGCCCTTCAGCACTGGACATGTATACTCTCGCTACTGCTCACCCACGCTCCTCCCCGATGTTCTTCACCAATGTTCCTCACGACACTCCCCCTGAGCCTGGGTTCTGACCTGTCACAGGCAGACAGCAACTCTTCAGTAATTAAATCAAACAGCAGGGGGATACAGACTTTGAGGACATGCTGGACCATGGAAAACACTACTCTCAAGCTCTCTCCTTCTGTCAGCCCGAAGCTCCCTATGAGGAAGCTTTGACCCAAGGCACAGAAATCTTAGGGAGCTTCGGGCTGACAGCAGGAGAGTCCTCAAGACAACGGAGGACCCAGAAGGCAACACCTCTGTGAACACACATTTGGCAAAAGCCCCGGATATCCTGGAGAGGAAAGCGAATCTGTGGAGTGAGGTAGGTTTAACTGAGCCATCGAGGGTGCTCGGTGAGAGACAGGCAAAAACACCTGTTAGGGAGAAGAGAAGGGAGCTTGAAGCCACAGGAGGATGGAAAGGGGACCAAGTGTGACCCGGGTCTCTCTATTCTGGCCGACCTGACTGAGGAAGCATGACACTCACCCTCACTGCAGTGATCATCGGCCCATCCACTCTCCTCTTTTTTGATTGAGAATCTTCAAAGAATTGCCGGATGCCCTCTCTTAACCGCGCCGTCACCAGCAAATCTCTTCAGCTACTCTTTAAGTTTAGCTCTCTGTCATTGTATTCACAAATGAGCTCCAATTTGATAGACTCTACCAACGCTGCTAAGGGTCCTTCTATCAATTGCCTGGTCGCTCTTGTCTTTGTTCTCATGAGCTAAAAGCATAGCTTATTCATCTGTCTGGAATAGGACATCTAGCTCTCCATACATTTGCATACAGTCTTGGCAGGGGCACAGCCTGCGGCGCCTGTTCAGGGCCAATAGGGGGCAGCATGTTTCTTCCCAAACTGCTTAGCTTGGCACGCCGAAAGTCTGCAACTCGGATTTGTGCTTTCTTCCTTTCTTCCCTTCCTTCCTTCCTTCCTTCCTTCCTTCCTTCCTTCCTTCCTTCCCTCCTTCCTTCTTTCCTTCCTTCCTTCTTTCTTTCCTCCCTCCCTCTTTCCTTCCTTCCTTCTTTCTTTCCTCCCTCCCTCCCTCCCTCCCTCCCTTCCTTCCTTCCTTTCTTTTTTCTTTCTTTCATTCTTTCCCTTAATTTATTTATTTATTTGCTTTACATCCCAATATCAGTCCTTCTCCTCCCCAGGCATTTCACTTCTACAACACAGTCTGGAAGTCCGATCCAGAGCTAAAGCTGGTTCAGGGCTCATCATTCTGCACAGCTTTAACTTCCTTTCTAGAGCATTCTCTTTTAGAGTGTTATTCGGGTGACCTCCGTTTTCAAGGCTTCAGAACTTCTTGGTCACTCATCCTGTCAACAAACGGCAGCAGATATCCTGCCAAGTGGGCAGTACAAGAAAGAACAGTGGGTCATACAAGCCCGCTATACCATCTCTTGGAAATTCCCACTCCTGGGGAGAATAGCACCGAGATGCCTGCCATGGCACCAGTCCTCACAGACCACACACTGAATCATCTCATCTGGAACCTCACCTCGGGACCAAGATGAGGTCCCTTACAAACGCAGTATAATCCAAAGAGGCTGACATTCGTACTTACTGCAAGAATTAACTTTCCATTTGTAGGGAAATAATTTGCATTCCAAATTTTTAAACTTGCTCTTTTCTACAGTCACAACAAAAAAAATTTTTTTTGATGTACAGTTCAATTGTTTATGACTCCCAAGGCGTAACTGCAAGCTAGGCAAATTCCTGCTGCTCCTCGCCCTGGCACGCAGGTACTACAGGCATACCGTGCTTGTCTCTTTGATGAGCCCAGGGATAGCCTAGGACCCCTGCTGGAGGGCACAGCACCACAGTCGGTTTAGAGGATCACACCCCTTCCAGACTGATAACAAGATGTACCAAGCAACTTCAGATAACCAGAAGGAGAAAGGGTTAATTTGGGCTTATGATGGGTAAGCTTGTTCTCACCAAGACAAGAAATAATGGCCAACAGGTGAACAAGTAAAAACTTAATTATTTTAGTGGCCAAAATAAGATCATCGTGAAATATAATGGCAAAAGTTAATAAAATTAAGTGTGTGGGCACTTGTGACAGCTCTTGAGATTAAAATTCCTCGGCCTACACACGTGAACCATCACGAATCTATATGTGTCTATGGAAGTGTTTCTTCTTGATGGGACAGTAAAGCAGATTGTTCTGTCTTCTGAGTGTAGGCCTCTGCAATCAACTGAACAGAGCCTGAATACAAGCAAAGACAAACAAGGAGGGAACTTCTGCCAGCCACCTAGACCCTCTGGGACAGCAGATTTTCTTGCCTTGAGCTTGCTGGGTTTTAATCTGGAATTGACACCATCAGCTCCAACCTTCGGATTTGAATGAAAACTACACTGTTCTTGTCTCTTGAGTCTCCTGCTGGCTAGCTGTCTTTATAATTCGGTACGCCTGTTCCTTATAAATCTCCTTCTTAAATGTCTTTTTAATTAAAGACTAATATTGATCCAGAAGAAGAAGAAAAAGGAGAAGAAGAAGAAGAAGAAGAAGAAGAAGAAGAAGAAGAAGAAGAAGAAGAAGAAGAAGAAGAAGAAGAAGAAGAAGAAAGAGGAGGAGGAGGAGGAGGAGGAGGAGGAGGAGAAGGAGAAGGAGAAGGAGAAGGAGAAGGAGAAGGAGAAGGAGAAGGAGAAGGAGAAGGAGAAGGAGAAGGAGAAGAAGCAGCAGCTGTTCACATCTGGGTTTACCAGGAATCAGCCTGTCTGTCTGTTTGTCTGTGTGTCTTTCTTCTTTTCTTTCTTTCTTTTTCTCTTCTTTCCTTTTTTTCTTCTTTTATCTCCCTAATTTTCCTTTATGATATATATTTTCTGTAATTTTTAGGCAAGCTCTCTATAAAGTGACTCCCTTCTTCAAAAATTAAAGATAATAAAGGCAAAATTTAAACACCACACGAGATATCTGGTATTTAGAAACGTCACTGACCTTGAAGGAAAACAATGTTACTCCATTACGATGTGCTTGTTTTCATCCTGCAAGCAGATGCCACAAATTGTTATTTTCTAAATAACACCTAGAAAGTGGCTTAACACATTATCTTTTCGGTAACTGAGTGCTTTTCAAGAATATAATTAGTATGCTGTTCCAGGATCTGTAAATTAAGGAAGCCTTAATTGTCATAACTTCCAGGATGCTCTTCATGCAAATGCCTAGACATATACGATTCTTGTCCATTGCACTGTTAGGATCTACACCAATGCTAATAAGTAAATTCCTAGCTTGTGTAGACAACACAGTTCCAGGGAGTGGCAGGTAAGGTTTGACCAGTATTCCAAAGTGGGACTTATAGACTCCATAAGTCCATTTAATTTAATTTAGTGTTTGTTTATTTGTTTGTTTGTTTGTTTGTTTGTTTGTTTTGAGACAGGGTCTCACCATGTAGACCAGTCTGGCTTACAAAATCCATCCACCTCATATTGGGAACAAGCAAAAGAAATGTATTCTAAGCACTACCATTTTGTTTTCAGACTCCATTTAATCATAGGAAGAAACTAAATTCAAGGTCCCAGGTCCTATGGGAGCTGGGGACTTCTCCATACCTGAACAGTTTCTCTTGTAAACAGCTGTCTGAGTCCAGACATCTCAGGGACAACTTGTAAGGAGAGTTGTCTGAGTCCAGACATCTCAAGGACAACTTCTCCATCTTGCTGGCTGGGTCAAACAAGTTCATGTTCCCAGGCCCAGGGATGAACGCCTATCCCACCTGTCCAAATGTTTCCTTAATCGTCTGTTAACCAGTAAAGAATATAGAAACTGCTGATATCTAAAGCAAAGTGCATACGTTGTAAAAATACATAACCAGTTGCCTGTTCTGCCTTAATTACCTACATGCAGCTGGCCTGCTCCTTTCTCCCCTTATCACTCTGAGCTCCAGACATAATGTCTAGGAGAATGAATTAAGGGCCTTGAAGCCAGGTGTCTTGGATATGGCCCAGTCTCCAACGGGAAATCCCTTGCTTGACCTATAATGTCAAAATACAATCGGATAGCATTGCAGCTCACCCAAGCCCCACCCCACCCCTTTGCAGTCTCACCCTTTGAAAATGCAATATAGCTTCTCCCCCACTCCCCCTCCCTGGGACTCAGTTCAGATCTCAAACTGGCCACCTTCCTGAGCACTCAGAAAATAAAGCCTTTCTTTTTAAAGCTTCTGTCTCTAAAGGTTTAGGGTTTTCTCAGCTTCCACCCCAGACCCACTCTGACTCCATAGTTCTGGGATTAAAGACATAAAATACAATACATGGCTTGCATTTGATTTTAAAGTCAAGCAAATTCTAATTGTAAACAAATTAGAACACTCAGCAAATCAAACTTACATGCAGACACATCTTAAAACATGGAGAATAAGATTTAATTTGATAGGCAGTATTGAACAAAATTAAGCTGCATGTTTTCATAGCATACATCAGCATCTTTAATTATGGGGACAGAAGGTGACAAGATACTCTCGTGCTCTGCTCAATCACCACATCTGAATTGTTCTAAGGAACGGATATGTCACTGTGTAAAAAGACTTTTCCTTGGGAGGTGCAACACATACACATCTACTCACCCCAGATAGGGAGTCCACAACAGACCAAAGTATGGATGTCATCTGTGAACCGAGTTCTATTAGGTTTACTTACAGACATATAGATGAGGGATTACTTACAGACGCAGGAATGACTCAAGGACAGCCTCACCATCCAAGCCTGCTTCACCATGGCTCACGGGAGCTGGGACTCCTGTGTGAACCATGGATCTACACAACCAGCAGGCAGCTCAACAGATTGGTAAGTGTCCTTCCTAAGTGACTCTTTGGCCTACACCTCTTCCAAGAAGCTCAGCTGGTTTCTGCTTCTTCTGGACAATTGGTCTAGTCTGAGCCTTCTTTGCAGTTTGGCTTTTCTGAGCGTGCCTCTTAGCAGCTTTATTGCTTATTCTAGGAATGGCGGGGGGGGGGGGGGGGGTCAGGAGAATCTGGTCAATTTCAGGGACTTCCTGAAGCTATTTTGTTTACTTTTCCTTGCTGGATGGTATGTCTCAACCTAGGAGGAAACTGTCATACAAAATATGCTTATATTTACCTTTACTGTTTGGATTATGTTCTGTTTTGTTAAGCCTCTTTGATTCATGGGTCTAACTCATCATTAATGTCCTGTAAATATACATCACTGGCCTGATAAATCTGATCAGTTTATTTCAGCATCTGGAGTGCAAGGAGGGATGGGGAAGTCCTATCTTTATAGTAACTTAAAACAAACAAACAAACAAACAAAACAGAGTCTCACTATGGAGCCTGTAGCTCACTATATAGATCAGGCTGTCCTCAAACTCACTCTAAGATCCTAGAATTATACACCAGCAAATCTAGCTGTTAGCTTACTGATCAACCCATTTGCCTTCCTCAATGGTATTCAATAAAGTGTGTTCCATTCACTTATGTACTTCTTTTTTTTTTTTTTTTTTTTTTTTCCGGAGCTGGGGACCGAACCCAGGGCCTTGTGCTTCCTAGGCAAGCGCTCTACCACTGAGCTAAATCCCCAGCCCCACTTATGTACTTCTTAATTGTTTAATGTGGGGTCAAATGATGTCGCTCCGGCTGGCTTAGAAGGTGATGTGTAGGCAGCTGGTTCAACCAAGTTGTTTTTCGCATATCTCAAGACCACATACTGGCCTTTTCGCCAAGTTGGCGCCGAAAGTGAAGAAGGAAGCTCCTGCCCCTGCCAAAGCCAAAGCCAAAGTGAAGGCCTTGAAAGTTACGAAGGCGGTGCTGAAAGGGGATCACAGCCACAGAAGGAAGAAGATCCGAACGTTACCCATTTTCTGGTGGCCCAAGACCCTGCAGCTCCAGAGGCAGCCAAAATATCCTCGAAAGAGTGCACCCAGGAGAAACAAGTATAACCACTACGCTATCATCAAATTCCCACCGAGTCAGCCATGAAGAAAATAGAAACGCTGGTGTTCACTGTGGATGTCAAGGCCAACAAGCACTAGATCAAGCAGGCCATGAAGAAACTCTATGACATTGATGTGGCCACCGTCAATACCCTGATATTGCCTGACAGAGAGTAGAAGGCGCGTGTTCACTTGGCTCCTGACTATGATGCTCTAGATGTTGCCAACAAAACTGGGATCATCTAAAGTGAGTCCAGGTGGTTAATTCTAAATATACACTTTTTTTCACCATAAAAAAAATCACATATTAGATGATTGGCCCAAATATTCTATACCAAACCAACCTACTACATAGTTCCTAAATGTTGGAGTTGGACTCTTAAGATATGGATATTTAATTTTGCTTTTCTGCAGCTCTGTGTGTGTGTGTGTGTGTGTGTGTGTGTGTGAGAGAGAGAGAGAGAGAGAGAGAGAGAGAGAGAGAGAGAGAGAGAGAGAGAGGAGAGAGGGAGGATTGGAGGGAGGAAGAGAGCAAGAGAGAGAGACAGAGAGACAGAGACTTGGAGGCCAGAAAAATGTGTTGAACCCTCTGGAGCTAGAATTACAAGACATTACAGGAGAGAACCAACTCAGTTTGTCCTCTGACCTGTCCATGCTAACTGTGACACACATGCCATGCCCTCCACCCACTGAAAAAGCAAATAAATCAAAAAGTATCTCATACATAGCTCCCACCCCTGGCACACAAAATAAAATGTAAAACCACTGCTGGATTTTTATAAACAAGGCAGCAGAGTCCCAATGAAAGTCGGGGAAGAGAGGCAGCAAGAGGCAGTCAGGTTCAAAGACACAAAATTAAATCTGCATGGTTCCGCAATGCAGTACGTTTCCTCACTGTGCCAAAGACTGGAACTGATATACGTGTCTAGTAGAGTAGCAGCATTTCCAGTAATAAACACGTGGAATGCATTTTGTCTTGCGTAGTTTTTGAGACAGCATTTATATAATCATGGTTCCTATCATTCCCATGTCCCCAGTACCTCAGTAAAAATCTTTTCTATTTCCCCCTCCAACAGAGATCCATGTGCCCCCCTCCAGCCCTTTAGCTTTACCTAACATTTCTAGGTGTGTGGACTGTAGGTGGCTTGGTTATCATTTACTTAGCAGCTAATATTCACACATAAGTAGATACATACCATATTTATCCTTCTGGTTCTAGGATACCTCACTCAGGTTGGTTTTTTTCTAGTTCCATCCATTGGCCTGCAAATTTCATCAGGTCATTTTTTAAAATAGCTGAGTAATACTCCATTGTGTAGACACACCACATTTTCATTATCCATTCTTCAATTGAGGGACCGCTAGGTTGTTTCCAGTTTCTCACTATTACAAATGAAGAAGCAATGAACATGGTTGAGCAAGTGCCCTTGTGGCAGCATCATTGGGTGTATGCCCAAGAGCAGTATAGCTGAATCTTGAGCAGATCAATTCCTAACTTTCTGAGGAAGCGCCATATTGATTTCCAAAGTGTCTGTACAAGTGTTCACTTCCACCAGCAATGGAGTAGTGTTCCCCTGGTTCCACATCCTCCACAGCACGAGCTGTCACTTGTGTTATTGATCTTGGTCATTCTGACAGATATAAGATGGAATCTCAAAGAAGTTTTCGTTCACTTTCTCCTGATGGCTAAGGACGTTGAACATTTTTTGAGTTGTTTATTTTTATTTCATGTGCCTTTATGTTTTGCCTGAATGTATGTTCATATGAGGGTGTGGGATTCCCCCAAGGGCTGGAGATCTATACAGAGAGCTATAATCTGCCATTGTGTACCAGGAATTAAACCCAGATCCAGTGATCTTAACTCCCCAGCCCCTGTTAAACATTTCTTTAAGTATCCCTCAGCCCTTTGAGATTCTTCTAATGATAATTCTCTGTTTAGATCTGTAACCCATTTTTAAAATGGTACGGTTTGGTATTTCAATATCTAGTTTCTCGAGTTCTTTATTTTTTTTTTAAGATTTTTATTTATTTTACGTATGTGAGTACACTGTAGATTGAGTACACTGTAGCCATCTTCAGACACACCAGAAGAGGGCATCAGATCCCATTACAGATGGTTGTGAGCCACCATGTGATTGTTGGGAATTGAACTCAGGACCTCTGGAAGAGCAGTCAGAGCTCTTAACCACTGAGCCATCTCTCCAGCCCTCTTGAGTTCTTTATTTTGAATTTTAGTCTACTTTCAGATGTGGAGTTGGTGAAAATCTTTTCCCATTCTGTAGGCTGCTGCTTTGTCTGATTGACAGTGTCCTTTGGTTTATAGAAGTTTTGCAGTTTCTTAAAGTCCCACTTATTAATTGTTTATCTTAGTGACTTTGCTAACAATGTTCTGTTCAGAAAGTCGTCTCCTGTGCCAATGTGTTCAAGGCTATTCCCACTTTGTCTTCTCTCAGTTCTGTGTATCTGGTTTTATGTTGAGGTTATTGATCCACTTAAACTTGAGTTTTATGCTGGGTGATAAATATGGATCTATTTGCATTCTTCTACGTGTAGACATCTAGTTTGACCAACACCATTTGTGGATGATACTGTCTTTTTTCTAGTGTGTATTTCTGGCTTCTTTATCAAAAATCAAGTGTCCATAGGTGTGTAGATTCATGTCTAGGCCTTCAATTTGATTTCATTGATCCACATGTCTGTATATATGCCAGTACCACATGGTTTTCATTACTACTGCTAAGTAGTACAACTTCAAATTGGGAATGGTGGGACATCCAACAGTTCTTTCGTTGTTCATGATGGTTTTATCTATCCTGAGTTTATTGCTTTTCTGTAAGAAGTTGAGCATTGTCCACTCAAGGCCTGTGAAGAATGGTTTTTGTAATTTTGATGGCGACTGCATTGATTCTGTAGGTTGCTTTTCTGGGGAGAAATAAAATATTTATCTCCTTGGCTTTGCAGAAGCATTTTAGTGTTATGAGTCCCATCTGTCAGTTGTTGCTTTGGATCCCTGGGCAAATGGAGTCCTCTTCAGAAGGTCCGTTCTCAGACCTATACTCTGTAGGGCTCTGCCTACATTTTCTAACAGTTTCGGTGTCTCAGGTTTCACATTTAGATCTTTGGTCCATCTAGAGTGACTTTTTGTGCCAGGGGATAGATTCATATCCAATTTCATTTTCTATACTTAGAACTCCAGTTTTCACAGCACCCTTTGTCCAAAATGCGGTCTTTTCTGTGTTTTGTTTGCATCTTTGTTGAGCATTAGATGGCTGTACTCCAATATACAAAATTGAGACTGGATTCCAGGTTGGGGCTGGTGTTAGGATTGTGGTTAATTGGGTTTGGGGATAGGGTTGGCTTTGGTGCATGGGTTGTGGTTGTGGTAAGTGTAGGGGTGGTTTGTGGTTGGTGTTAGGGTTAGGGGTGGGTAGGCATTTGGGTTAGGTTTGGAGTTAGCATTGGGGACTTAGTTGGGAATGGGGTGGGGGCAGGCCTTAGGGATGGGTTTGAGGTTGTACTTGGGCAAGGAGATGGCCAGGGGCGAGATGGAGTTTAGGGATATGTTTGGGGTTGAGGTTAGAGTAGGGTGGGAGATGGTGTTAGAGTTGGGATTGTGTTGGCTTGGATGTGGAATTGGGGTGGGTTTTAAACTTGATGTTGGGTTTGGGGTTGAGGTAGGGATTGCAGATGACACTAGGGTTAGGGTCATAATTGTGCTTGATATTGGGGTAGGATTGAGGGTGGGGATTGCTTGAGGTTAAAATAGTTGAGAAAGAGGGACATAGAAGGTTCCTGTGACAACCTGTACCCTACCCCTGAAAAATAAAAAACAGCCTAGACAGGAAGCCATCAAAGAGAACTCTTTAAAAATTGTGACCATGATGCTGATGTGTAACTCTCCACAATTCATGGCTCCTGGCGGCATGCCGGTGGGGAAGGACTCAGTTTTCATCAAGGGTCCGGTCACTAGGAGTTTGACCATGTTCCATGAGTATATGGTTAACACAAATTAAACTTGTGGGTTTTGGTGGTGGTGGTGATGTTGGTGGTTTCTTTCTTGCTTGCTTTTTCTTTTCTTTTCGCTTGGTGGATAGGTCACAGGGTGGAGGGCTAGACCCAGGACAGTTAGGGAGTGAGTGTGTTTCCAGTGTATTATGTGAAAATTTCCAAATAATCATTAGAAATATTATGTTGGGAGGAGGGGGAAAGAAAGGAGACTGAGCAAGCCAGGGCAGCAAACCAGTAAGCAGTATTCCTCCATGGTCTCTGCATCAGCTTCTGCCTCCATGTTCCTGCCCTAACTGCTTTGACGAACTGTTGTATGGAACTGTGAGTGAAGCAAAGCTTTCCCCAAGTTACTTTTGGTCATGGTGTTTTATTGCAACAATAATAACCATAACTAAGACATCAGGTTTAGAATTTGGTTTGTGGTTAGGGTTTGGAGTGGGTTTGGGGGTTAAGGTTGTGACTGGGCTTATGGTTAGGACTGAAGTTGTATTTGGACTGGGCTTGGGGTTGGTATGCTGGGTATAGGGTTGATTTGGAACTGGGGATTGGGGTTGGGGTTAGGATGAATACTGGGGCTGGATTCAGGACTTAAATCAGGTTTGACGTGAATATACTGGTGGGGATAGGCAGTTGGAGTTGGGGTTAGGTTTGGAGTTGAGATCAGAGGTGAGGTTGGATTTAGGGTTAAGGTGGGTGTTGGGGTTTAAGTTGGGTCTGGGGTGGAAGTGGGTTGGGTTGAGAATGGGCATTGTGTACGTGGGTTGGTCTGAAAGAGGGGATCAGGTCAGTGTTGGGTTGTGGTTGGGGATAGGGTTGGTTGGGATTTGAGTGGTTATTAGGTTTGGTTTATGTTATTGTTGATTTCAGGGTTTGGGTTGTAGTTGGGATTGGGGTTTGTGTATGAGGTGCAGTTGCTGTAGGGGCTCAGGTTACAGTGGATGTTGGGGTTGGAGCTGGAGTTGCTGGGGATGCACTGGAAGTTGAGGTTGTGTGTGGGCAACTCCAGAAGTGATAGCCAGAGATACAATAAAAGTGAAATGTAATGAACTCCATTTACAGGATAGAAAAGCGTCCAAAGAAGACTTATTTATCCATCTCTGAATTCAGTTAATCCTGTGTTTATTTAGGAATTGGACCGTATTTATTATAGACTTTGTTTTACAAACAATACTATGTTACTGTTTGTTCTTGTCCCTATATTTAAATCATTAAATAAATCGTTAGTTTAGTTTCTTTTTTTTTAATATTTTATTTTTTATTTATCATATATGAGTACACTGTAGCTGTCTTCAGACACACCAGAAGAGGGCATCAGATCTCATTACAGATGGTTGTGAGCCACCATGTGGTTTTTGGGATTTGAACTCAGGACCTCTGGAAGAGCAGTCAGTGCTCTTAACCTCTGAGCCACCTCTCCAGTCCTAGTTTCTTGATATAATTAACATTAATTGGTTGAATTCTATTTCTAATTAGTCTTGTGGTTTGCTTAAATGTCTCATTTAAAATGCATTACTTAATTTTAATTATTTAATGAGTATCTTCGTTCTGATACAAGCCCCCAGAAATGTAGGTTTTCTAGTTCATGAAGTAGGTCCCCGAGGCTTCTTTCACCAGGAAATCATTTCTTGTGTCAGCCGATATAGGCTTCCTGTACATCATTTTCCAAAGGCTAGAGTACCAAATATTGCATAATGAGTCTTTCATACACTTTTGGCTTCTTTGTCTCCCATGTATGTCTACCTACATTTTGATTGGATACTTCATACTACTAAGTGGTGATGACTAGGATAGACTTGGGGGAGAAGGAGGAACTACAGGAGAGACTTGGTTGAATCACATGTCCCCATTAGAATGCTAACCACTGCCTCGTGTACATACATGGACGCTGAGCAGCCCATGTGTTTGGTTTGTTGTTGCTGCTGTTGTTTTTCCGTCTCCTAGCCAACATCAGACCCACCAACCACACTGCTGCAGTTAGTGTCTTTCTTCTCCAGACACAAACTATGTGTGTGAATTGACCCAGAGCAAGGTCTGTTTGTGTCATCGACCACTGTACCTAGCACTGGAGACCAGGCTGGCTGTGATGTTTCATCCTAACTGTCACAAGGTCACCTTGGCTGATCTGGATGACCATGGAGATGTCTCTTTCTCTCATTACAACCTGGGCATCCTTTCAATTTCCCCTGTAACACAGGATGGCCTCAGACTAATTGGGATTACCCCAGTCAAGCTTGTGTCTGTAGCCTTCCTCCTCCTTTACCCTCCAAATAACCTCTCAGACCTGACACAGTGTGTATACTCAATGATCATCGGCTAAACTTTTGAGTGAACCAGTTATCAACACCATTATTCTCCTGGATTAGGCTGTATTTATGACCTTTTCAAAACTTTGTGCTTCATAAAATTCTGTATCTCTGAATCTTCATGCCCCAAGCATCAACACTTATTGGGTGTCCAGTAAAATAAATAAAACGAATCAATAAAACAACTAATGTAAGTGAGGCACAGTGGCTCATGCCTATCATCCTATTGCCTAGAAGATGGAGGCAGAAGGATTTTGGCAAATTCAAGGCTAGTGTTTGGATCCATAATAAAATCTGGGTCAGCCTGAGCTACAAAATGAGAGCATAATGCAAGGGCTACATAAGCCCATTTGTCTCCATTTACAGACCCTGTTTGGCTCCATTTAAGGACCAGGTCTGATTTTTTAAAAAGGCTATAAGCCAAGAGCTCCAGGGGCAGACCATAAAATCCAGAACAAGATCATAAACCCCCCTCCCCAAAGAACAGCCTGGGAACAACCACAAAAATGGGGAAATTTCTCAGAATGGGCCATCTGCGATGGGCAGCCCTATTTCATCACATGGTTGAATGCTCATGACATAGGAATGCAGACCACTGACCACCTGTGACCCCCTAACACCCACCAGCAAGATTTTATATTACTTAACCCTTCTAGAGAGTACTCCCATAAGATCTCCTTCCCTATAAGAAGGCCTGTGTGCCTTTGTCTGGGGTTGCCATTTTAGAGAGTAGTTGACCCTTGTATGCTGGATGTTTCTAAAGAATAAATGCTCTTTGTTTTTGTTTTTGCATACTCTCTAAGTCTGGGGGTCTTCCTTCAGTGACTTTCAGACCCTTACAATACCAAAACGAAACAACAACCAATCTTCATGTACTTTGATGTGTCATCAAAAGTATACTCATAGAGGCAGATGCTTGCAGCCAACCATTGAACCAAGAATGGGGTCCACATTGGAGGAGTTAGAGAAAGGATTGAAGGAGCTGAAGGGGTTTGCAAACCCATAAGAGCAACAATACCAACCAACCAGAACTCCCAGGGACTAAACCACCATCCAAAGACTACACATGGACAGACCCAGGACTCCAGCTGCATATGTAGCAGAGGATGGCCTTGTTGGGCACCAATGGGAGGATAAGCCCTTGGTACTGCCAAGGCTGGACCCCCAGTGTAGGGACATGTCAGGGTAGGGAGGTGAGAAGGGATGGTTGGATGGATGGGGGAGTACCCTCATAGAAGGAGAGGGAAGGGGGATGGAATAGGGGGCTTATGGATGGGAAGCCAGGAAAGGGGATAACCTGAAATTTAAATAAAAAAATAACCAATAAAAAAAGTACACTCACCTATTTTACCTTTTACCATGGCACCTGAAATGTTTACCAATCTGCTAAGGAACGGATTGGTCAGTCAGTGATACAGCAATGCATGTGTGATAGCTGAGACTGATATTATGTATTTTGCTTTTTTGTGTGTGTCCTGCTTCTGAGGCAGGGTCTCATGTAGTCCAAGCTAGCCTTGAACTCCTGTGCCCCCATCTGACAAGTGTCACATGTATGGAGACTAGATGCATATCCCACCATGAGCAGCTTGGAATTCATCTTTGAAAATTTTATCTGTGGTGGGTATGGCTAATTCGAACATCCACTGCCCTCAGGGTAAGGTTCACAGTGGATACAAACGCTCGGGAAATGTGACCGTGACTCCTGACAATACTCTGAAGCACTTCATTTGTCTGCCAGCTTGCTTTTGTGGTATTGATGGCCGAACTCAAGACCCTACGCATGCTCCTCTACAGAGCAATGTCCTTGGTCTCAAGCAAGTCTTGCTACAACTGAATGAAAGTGCTTGGTATTGCTCCTCCCCCACGGAGAGTGTTCAGTGATAGCTTACTCTTGTCATTTACTCATGCACCTAGAACTGCTTGAATATGTAATATAAAAATCTGGTCTCCTGGAACTTTACAGCACTATCTAATTGTCGCTGAGGACAGTAATGCCTATTCCCAACCACACAGCCTGACTAACAGAGGCTGACTTTATTTTGGGGAGGCATAAACCAAGTAGAAATCTCAGGCATAGAGAGATCTTGCCTTTCTCAATCCCTGAAGAAGTATACCATACTCTTTGGTTTCTTGATTGTACATCTTTCACCAGTGAAAACATTTCAATTGAAATATCCATAATATATGATATATTTGTAGTGTATATACCTATAGATTACATACATGTATTATCATAATAGGATATCTGTATTTTGATACAGGGTATTAAAATAGAGATGTAAAGGAGATATAAAAATTGAGTAACAATAGAACTTCCATGCCATTTTTCCCACCCTAGTGAACTCTCTGATAAACAGCCCACTGGCAGAATAGACAGCTTGCTTGCAGAAGGTAAAATGGATGACAGAGTCTCCAGTGATGGACCACTGAGTGCATTGGGTCCCAATTCAGCCCCTGAGATCATCCCCATCGATCAAACTTGTCAACAGCAAACAAGCTTGACTTTTAAAGAAGGCGGCACTTCTATGACTGATGATTGAAAAGGCTTTATTTCTGATGGGACCATGGTAGATACACATTTTCCCCTAATGAGAAGAGACTGTCGATGGTACTGAAGTATAAGGGATGTGACAGGAAAGCAGCAGTGTATGACTGAAGCGTGTCAGAAGTCTGGTAAGGAGGAGGTGGCGACACTCAGTGCCATCGCACGGGTCAGCAGTCGTCAGCGCAGCCCTTGGCACACATGGAAGCTACGACTTGTGGTAGTAACAAGTGCTACAGTGGCAGTCCGTGTGGTTCTCCACTCTGGCGTTTCCCATCACTGTGGCCTAAAGGGCAAAGAAACAGGTGGGTGGGTAGGTAGACAGTCACAAACTACAAACTGGCAAGTAAAATAGCAGCCAGTGTAACTTAATAAATGTTTGGTATTTTCCTTGTTCACTTTCAGGGGATAGATTCACTCTAACAGTGAGATTTCCACTGCAAAATAAGCTATGCTTTTAAAAAATTGCTTTTATTTAGCTTTGGTCTCTGTCTCTGTCTCTCTGTCTCTGTCTCTCTGTCTCTCTCTGTCTGTCTCTCTCTCTCTGCCTCTCTCTCTCTCTCTCTCTCTCAGCATTTCTTAAGCAAACTATATCCTCTATCCTTTAAAAAAATTACTTATGGGGCTGGAGAGATGGCTCAGTGGTTAAGAGCACTGACTGCTCTTCCAGAGGTCCTGAGTTCAAATCCCAGTAACAACATGGTGGCTCACAACCATCTGTAATGGGATCCGATGCCCTCTTCTGGTGTGGCTGAAGACAGTGACAGTGTACTCATATATAATAAATAAATAAATCTTAAAAAAATACTTATTAACTTGATATCACATACACACACACACACACTCACACAACTCACTCACACCACTCACACATTCACACACTCACATACTCACACCACTCACACCACTCACACATTCACACCCCTCTTAAGATCAAAAGCTCATGTTCCAACCTAGCTAACTTAGATCACTGTAAAAACCAGGTGGGCCTTTTCTGTCGGGGGAGGGGATGGAAGGGAAGGGAGGTCCAACTCAGACTACCCTCCATCTCACCAGCTCCAGCCATAGGTAACTCCATGCTTCGTGCTACGTTTTTTAAATCATTTTAAATTTTATTGAATGTGTAAGCACTGTGCTGCACATACATCTGCAGGCCAGAAGAGGCAGAAGAACCCTTTACAGATGGTTGAAAACCACCACGTGGTTGCTGGGAATTGAACTCAGGACCTCTAGAAGAGCAGTGAGTGCTGTCAACCTCTGAGCCGGGTCCCTGTTATCATTTTCTAACCTCCTTTTATGCACATCCACTGGCTTTTTAGACTGTAGCAACTACTGTACTCCTTACTTCCATGTCATCAACATTTTCCATTTATTTTTACTCATTTAATTAAAGAGAATAAATGCAGGTCTCGCCTGAACAAAGGAGAAACAAATACAGGTCACTAGACCACTAGGACTTGACATGCCACGAGCACACGCTGCCTCTGGATGGACTGTTAGGAAGCCCTTACCTTAGTAAATGATTTGGCCACACAGCACGTGGCCTCCGAGGTAATATTCTTTGGAACCAACATTGTCTTCTTGGACCTTGCGGGAGTCGGGTATGCCCTGGAGAAGCAACAGCCCATACACTGATAGATGGGGGCACCCAGCTTGGAGAAGTATTTGTTTTCCTTTAGTTTACATTCTGGACAACCTAGCCAGGAAACAAGACAAGGGGGAAATCACCCAGAAAGGTTTCATGTCCTGGGTACGACATGACAGATGCTTTTTGCATTGGCAATAAAAAAGGAAATAAATAGTTTTGCCTATTAATCTTCAGGTATAGAATCTCTTTTTAATTATTGTAGCTATGTTCATAGAGAAACCGTTTTTTGCATGGCTACGTAGGGAGTTCATTATAGTGATTTCTCATTCTTGAAGGACAGATAATCCCAACGCTAAGAGCATGCTTAGAGAGGACCCAAAAGCTTGACACCATAAATTCATTTGAAAAGAAGCATTTTTCCAAGGCGAATCTGGTATTTTTTCCCCATCAATACTCCAAATATTGACAGAAAACCATCCTTAGAATTAAGAAAGCTTGCAGGTCTAGACAGCCTGATCACACAAAAGGCATCTGTGCTTAGAACCTGAGATACAAACATTACCGTTTGCAAAAGAAAAACCTTAACGAGCAGCAGTTCACAATCTCAAAGCCGGTGGTTATGTCCGGCACTGTAAGAGACAGTCAAGCAGCAAAGGGAAACGGATTATATGCATGAAGCAGGTTTTTGTCTTCCTCGCTTGTTATCTTGATATGAAACTTTATCTGAGAAAGCAGTGCTAAACTCTTCTGAAATCTGGAAGCGATGTGAAAAGACAACTGAGCTGAGTAGGGACAACAACTTTTCTCCTTGTAAACCTCAGAGGCAGAACTATAGTGACCTCAGACGAACACGCTCAGGAGGCCGTCAAAGTGAACGTGGAGTACACCATTTTCACTGCATATTTTCTGAACCCGATTGAATTCTGTGCACACAGGCTACAATGTGCCTAGCTTTGTATCCAGAAGTGACTGTGTATCATGTGTGAAAGATGGTAGGAATGAATTAATGATTATTGATGTGCATCTAGAAGCAAGTCTTCCTTTTCAACACAAGCTGGGAGCTTAGTCACATACATACCCTGAATAATAAGGTCTCCATCAGGAAGAGAATGAAGAATATGCAGGACCATGGACAGCATGACCAGAATGACAGCCGCATATCTTCTGTAGCAATCCATAGCTCTCCTGCAAACTGCGCATGAAAAAAATAATAATAATAACAGTGTAATCTGAGCGTACCAGTCGTAACACAAACCAGCCGTTTTAGTGGGATAGTTCTTTTAACTGATGGTGCTGACTTTGGGCATGCTACCATCAACCAGTAAGTTTAACATTATTGCTCATCGGGGCTGGAGAGATGGCTCAGCGGGTAAGAGCACTGACTGCTCTTCCAGAGGTCCTGAGTTCAAATCCCAGCTGCCAAGCCTGCTGTGGCCCCGGTGGGGACAGAGTGACAGACAGCACCCCAGTGTGAGCCTGCGGAGTGTTAATGACTGTTGTGGGCTTAAGGCTGATTTGTATAACAATGTACATATTTTCACATTCCTCCAAGGACTGTCCTCCCTGTTAGCCTTAGTGACTCCATGAGAATTCGAAACATCCAGGAGTCGAGGGTGTGGCTAACCTCCCAGCAAACGATAAAGGCTGGGACCTTCAGGACAGCCCTTACTGGAAAGAGCTCTAAATACAGGAGACCAAGACATAAATAATTCCTCGACTATGCAAAGTATAAAAGTGCAATATGAATTATAAGGGGCTTCCTGAATGTAAAGGAACAAAGGCAGCTCCTCCGTGAGCCAGCTTGTTAGAAAGATACATAGATTGTTAGAAAGATACAAAGATTCCTGAGTTCAAGGTCATCTTAGGACACAGTTAGACAAAGGTGCGGTAGAAAAGGTCATTTGAGGTCAGGGTCCCACCCAACTAGTTTATTATCTGTGCGTACCAAAGGCAAATAGATCTCTAAATTCTTTTGCAATTTATGTTTACTGTCTCTTGACAAGCAAATGACTGGGGTCGGGGGATGTTGGTTCATCAGATAATCAGAAGGGAATCTGGATAAATGACTGGATTGATAAGTAAATTAAAAGCTGGACTTTTGGTCTGCATGAGATGAGCTAGCAGAAAGCAATAACAGTTCTTTAGATTTTTCTCTAGACAGTGCTGAGATATCTGGGAATCTCTGGAGAACACAACTCTTCAAGAATTTTTTCTTAACAGGATTTCTGACTTCATCAGAAGATCCAAAAAATTTTTATAGCAGCTTTTCTGGCTTTTCTGACTATCCAGATAGCTTTTAGAATTTTTACTAGAAGAGAGCTGTCTCAACCAGAGTTTTAGAATAGCAAGAAAAAGCTGTCTAGAGCAGAGCAGAACATACACACACACACACACACACACACACACACACACACACACACACACACACACACACATGGTTAACTACAGGAAACCATTGTTTGTTCTAAGTCAGTGATTCTTGAAGTGGAAAGACCCTAGAAAGCTTCAGTGGGTCTGTGAGGACAAAACAATTAGCAAAAATACTAATTCTCTGCATTTTTCCTTAAAGATCCTTGGTGTGATAGTGAAACAGACTGAGCAAAGCTGCCTCTCCCTAGACCAGACATTGAAAATCAAAAAATAAAATAAAATGAAAAATTAAGCAATGCCACTCTTCTCACTGAAATTGTCATGTTTCCCAGTGGCTTCAGTTCATGATACCAGCACTTTGAGGGCCCTCAAACTGAGACAAGGGGATCATCACACTTCTATGCTAGCCACTACTAAAGAGCAAATGTGTCTCCCCAAAATTAAACAAATAAAATCAGAAACCATCACAAAATAAATAAAATTAAGAAACCATCATACTACCATATGCTAACTCCCCATTTTCAGTTTTTCACTTCTGTTTTAATGTTGGCTTGTTTGTGTGTTTGTTGTTTGTTTGTTTTTTGACACAGGGTCTTGCTTTGTGGCCTACCACACACTATATATCTGAGACACACCACAAGAGTTCATCCGTCCTCCTGCTTCAGCTTCTCAAATGCTGGGATCACAGGCATGCATTACCATGACCAGCTTATTGCTGCTGTTTGAATGAACCATTTTGAAACTTCAGGAAGATTTTCACAGCCAGGCAGTGGTGGCACCCACCAGAGGCAGGGGGATCTTTGAGTCTGAGTCTAGCCTGGTCTACAGAGCAAGTTCCAGGACAGCCAGAGCTATTCAGAGAAACGCTATCTCAAAAAATACCAAACCAACCCAAAACAATAACAACAATAAAAAACTATTTGTGTGTGTGTGTGTGTGTATGTGTGTGTGTGTGTGTGTGTGTGTGTGTGTGTGTGTTGGGGAAGAACATGCCACTGTGCATAAGTGAGGGTCACAGGACAATTTGTCTGAGTTGGTTCTCTTCTGCATATGTGTCCTGTGAATCAGTCAGACTTGGGTCACCAGGCTTAACAGCAAGTGTTTTCATCAGCTCAGCCACCGTACCAGCCTCTCAAGACTTTCTAACACAACTTCAAAGCCAAGGCTATAAGTGCCACCTTCTGACAGAGTATCTTGCACTGGTCATTGCTGGTGTTACAACTGGATAGCACTGTTCACTGCTTTTCCTCTCAGCCGTATACATGCCTCCTTCTCAAACCTCGAAAGCTAGTCCTCAGGGCAGAGGCTTCCCTGGGAGGCTCAGATTGATTTCTCCAAATCCATTGCCTGAAATGTGTGGTATCCGTAGCAACAGGGTCTTACCGTCTCTTTCTAGAAGCCACCAAGGGAAACAGCAATAGCTTAAGCTGTTGAGGTGCCTCCTGAACATCACACACACACACACACACACACACACACACACACACACACACACACAAAACATATGTAAAGAGATGGATAGATAGACATATAAAAACTTGAGTTTTTGTTATTCTGTGGTTTAAGAAAGAATGCGTCACCCAATTGGCATAACAATAAGCTAGATAGCTAGATACACACACACACACACACACACACACACACACACACGTACATACATACACACAACATACATAGACAGATGGATAGGTAGATTGATATAGACTGTATGCTATTTTATGTAGCCATAAAATAATAAAATTCCTATAGCTTCTCCAAATATCCCTCCTCCTTTCCACTCCCTCTGTGCTACCCTCCTCCTTCCTCCCCTTCTATTTTTCCCATTTACCTTCACAGCAACTCTTGTTCCCCTTTCTAGTGCTCCTGCCAGCCCCGATGTCCCTCCATGGTCCCTCATTCTTTCCTGGTATTGTAATTACTCCAGGTTATATACCAAAAGACCCAGAGCTTAGCATTGAGAGCCAAGAGAAAAATTGCTGGGTCTGTGTTGTCTCATTCAGTAAGATATTTTCTAGTTCCATCTATTTACCCTCAAACTTTATTATTTCATTTTTCTTTAAAACTGAATAGGAATCCATTATGTCTCCATTGTCCGTTCACTAACTAAAGGACATTCAGGTAGCTTCCTTTTCCTGACTTTTATGAATCAAGTGGGAATGAAAACCTCTGGGCAGATCATCTATGGAGTAGGATGCTGAGTCCTTTGGCTATGTACCAAGAAGTAGTATAGCTGGGTTGTATGGTAGATTTATTTTTTTTTAATTTTTAAAGAATTCCCCACATTGTTTTCCATGGTGACCGGATCTGTTTGCGATCCCACCAACAGTGAGGGAGGAGTTCCCTTTCCCCCACATCTGAGACAGCCTTTGTTGTGGGTTGTTTTCTTGATCTTAGCCATTGTCTGGGATCAGATAAAAATCTCACAATTGCTTTAATTCACATTTCCCTAATTGCCAACAATTTTGAATGCTTTCTGTGGTCTCACTCTGTAGCCCAGCCCAGTCTGGAATACATTACACAGTCCAGACTAGGGTTGAATTCCTAGAAATTTAAGTACTGCCTCCTCTCAGGTTGCTGGGATTGCCATCACAGACTGCATTTTTCCGTGTCACAACTTGGAAGAAAAACTTAAGAATTGGAGCAGAAAAAAATAATCATTAAATCCAGTTGCAATTTATACTATGCAACTATGATCACCTGTGCTATTAAACTACGATCAATATAAATTTACACTTAGGCTTACTAATCTTAACCAATTTCGGTACTCTGAAGGAATACGCCCCCAAAATCACAGGCTCTGCTTATAAAATCCCAAACCGATCTTTACTTCACCCTCATACCCTCACCACCTGCTACTTACCACATCAAAATTGTGAATACGGTGACACACACCACTAATCCCGGCATTCCCAAGGCAAGGGCGGGAGAGTCTTTGGGTCAGAGTTCAGCCTGGTCTACCTAATCAAGTTCTAAGCTAACCAAGGCCATATAGTAAGATCGTGTCTAAATTAAATAAAACATAGATAATAGGTAAATTTAAAAGAAAGACCGTAAATCTAAGAAGATAATTATTATTTCAACTTGGTCTCTAAGACCTCCTCAGTCCATCCATTCCAGATTTTGAGCATCCCGCTCCAAGATGAAGGCTGCATTCAATGCCAAAGCCATAAGAAACTATTCCTTCCACTGTGTTCTCCTATCTCGTAATTCTCAGGGGCTGTCACAGCCAGCCAGCTAGCAGTACACATGGTTGTTCCAATCAGGTGAAAACTTTTATTGTCTGGTTGGTTTATTTGTCCGTTTGTCTTTTAAACTTTTTTATTTATGTTTTGTATATAAGTACACTGTAGCTGTCTTCCACCAGAAGAGGGCATCAGATCCCATTACAGATGGTTGTGAGCCACCATGTGGTTGCTGGGAATTGAACTCAGGACCTCTAGAAGAGCAGTCAGTGAGTTTAACCACTGAGCCAACTCTCCAGCCCTGTTTGTTTCTGACAGGCATTGTCAGGTAACCCTGCTGACTCACTATATAGTCAAAGCTAGCCTTGAACCTTCGTGATGCTCCTAGTTCAGCCTGATTACTGGAATTTAAAAAGTGCGCCACCATGCCCAATTTAAAAGCTTCTTGCCCACAAAATCATGCTCCTCTCCTCAGTCCACTCAGCAAATCGGTGCTCAGTTGAACTTTAGAATGGTACAGTAAGAATTAAAATTTGCTGTCATGCAATTCTGGTGGTGGCTCATGGCTTTAATCCCAGCACTCAGAAGGCAAAGGCAGGAGGATCTATGTGAGTTCCAGTCCTATCTGTGCTACAAAGTGAGTTCCAGGACCTCCAGGTCTGTTGCACAGAGAAATCCTGTCTCAAAAATACAAAAAAAAAAAAAAAATTGCCAACAGAAGCCAGCAAGACAGTTTAGTGGATAAAGTCACTCATCATGCAAGCCTGATTGCTAGAATTCACCTAAAGCTGGAAGAAAATCGACTCCTTAAATTACCCTCCAGCCTCCGTTTGCACGCCATAATATATGTACCCACTTACACACATCAGGCACACATACGCAATAACAGCAGTAACTATTTTAATAAAAGTGTTTTATGAGTTTATAATAGAGTAATTCACAATATAAAATAAAATAACAGCTCAGCCACGATTTTAAAAATGTTCGGTAAAATGTTTTCAGAAAATTTCACTAGAGACTTATATATACCCTGACCACATAGGTTTCTTTTCTCATGGCTATAATCGAATACTGGATAGAAATTAATTTAAGGGTTTATTTTGGCCCCAAATTTAAAGGGATGTAGTCCACCATCCAAGGAAGGCATAGTGGGGGTTGGGGTGGGATGGTCCTTAGTGCCCACCAGGAAGCAGAGAAAGAGGAATCCCAGTGTTTAGCCAAATGTGACCATTTTCTCTGTTATGTTCAGTCTAGAGAGATGGTGGCCCTTATATCTAGAGTAGATTTGTTCTCCTCAGTTAAACCTCTGTGAAAACTTCTGAACCTGCAGTGTGATTTTTTCTGGATAATACATTAATGTGTGTGTGTGTGTGTGTGTGTGTGTGTGTGTGTGTATGTGTGTGTGTGTGTATATATATATATGTGTGTGTGTGTGTATGTGTGTGTGTGTGTGTATATGTATGTATATCGTAGGCAGGATACAGTCTACTATATAGACTTTAAAAATCAACACGATTTAGAATTCTATTAAGTAATCCTAGCACTCAAGAGGCAGAGGGAGACAGATCCAGGATAGCCACAGCTACGATATGAGACTCTATCTTTTAGAAAAATCCATTAGGAATAAAACTGTAGATAACATCAGTTTCTCTCAGAAGACTAAAACATGCAAAGACCGAATAGAGAGCCTAGTGATGAGGCTGTTTAACTCCAGCTCCTCAGGAGGCTGCTGTGGAAGGTTCTGCAGTTCAGGGCTCGCTTGAAACTCTGTCTCAAGATGAAAAGTGAAGTCAGCTGCAGATACAGCTCAGTGGTAGAGACGCCCATGGCCAGCTCCTAAGAGGCTTCCACTCCACATACACTCACCACCAAATTCTTTAAAGACCAGAAATTTTCTACGGGGACTATATTACATAAATATAAGAATCTCTCGTAGCCTCTTACATTTATGCATTGCATTTTTTTAGCTGATGTAATGCCACCTTTTAAATCAAGAAGCAGCTCGTTTAAAGTGCTAAAGAGAGAGCTAGGGGTATAGGTCAGTGATAAAGCACTTACCTGATGTGCAGGAGGTCCCGGGTTCAGTCTCCAGAACTACCTGTAGCTACTCGGTAGAGAGCTTACAGAGCACTGCAGCAGTGTGGGACGTCCCAAAGGGTAAGATGGCAGTTCATGCTTGCCTGAACATTTTATTAGGTCCTGAGTTCAATCCCCAGTATTGGGGTATGAGAAGTGCTAAATGTCAAGATACGTTGGGTTTGCAAGGTTTTCACTAATGGGGGAAGGGGATGGCGTTGTGGATTATTCAGTCTCCTGATGGAGGTAGGAAGCAGAGATAGGACCTCTGGAAGCTCATAGCCAAGCTCAGCTAGCCTGGCATAGGTAGCAATGAACAGTAAAAGGCCCAAGGTTTCCCTCTGACCTTCACACTACACTGGGACATGTATGTGCCCTCACACAAAGACACACGTTAATTAATAAAAGGTTAAAAGCTGAAAATGAAAGGGCAATGGAACTCACAGAAACCTTTCAGGAGTGATAGTGATGACTGTTCTTGACATTTTAAAGTCAGTTCAAGGGACAGCCACATGGCTCAGTGAGTAAGAGAGCTTGTGGCTAAATCCTGACTTCCATCCCTAAAACCTACACAGAATTAGAAGGAGGAAACTGACTTCACATGTACCTTTGTCATGCACATGCCCAACTCGCGCACACATGCACACACACACACACACACACACGCACACACACACACACACACAGAGACAGAGACAGAGAGAAAGAGACAGAGACAGAGACAGAGAAACGGAAAGAAAGACAGACAGACAGACAGACAGATAGACTAATAATAATGATGATAGTAAATCTTTTTGAATGATCAATATTTTGAATTTTAACGCCTATTAAATCAGTGAGTTTTGCCATCTATAAAATCAGTACTCAGGAGGCTGAGGAGGAATTCAAGGACACCAGCCTGGGCTAAAGAATGAGACTTTACTAAAAAAATTTTTTTTAATTAAAGAAAATAATTTTAATTTAATTTTATTGGTGGGATGGAGTATGATCATGTGACCCAGTGTAAGACAGGAGATTAGAGGAAAATCTCTGAGCCAGTTCTTCTCTCCCAGCGAGTAGGTTCCTCGGATCCAGCTCAGGCTCTCTGGTGGTGGCAATCACTCTTATCTACTGAGCTATCTTCCTGCCTCCAAAGTAATGATGTCTTTGTTTTGTTTTGGTTCTTGGTTTTGGAAACAAGATCTCGCTATGTAGCCTGGGCTGGCCTGACCTCAGATTCACAGTTACACTCCTTTCTTTGCCACCACGTGCTGTGATGGTAAGGGTGCACAACCACAGCCAGCTCTGTGTCAAGAAATACCTTTTAAAGATTCCTTTTATTTCATGCGTGTGTGCCTCCTTGTCTCTTTGTGCACCATATACATGCAGGTGCCCTCCAAGTCCAGGAGAAGGTATCAGATCCCCTGGAAAGAGCCACCCAATGTGGGTGCTGCAAACCAAACCTGGATCCTTTGCAAGAGCGGTGGATGCTCTTCTCTGCTGAGCTACGACTCCAGCCTCTCGGGTTTAAGAGAAATCTTCAGAAATTCAAAAGATGCCTCTTCTACCTGTAATCTTAGCACTTGGGGGTTAGAGAAAAGACTGTAAGGAGTTCAAGGTTGTCTTCAGCTCCGTAGCAAGTTCCAGGCCAGTATGAACAATTTTAACTAACCTGAGTCCAAAACCAAATTCCTCTTTTCATGTAAACTATCATACTTTTGAATAGAAAGAAATGATAGTCCTTTGGAAACAAAAAGTCCTATTGAAATACAACGGCTGCTTTGCATGCCCGAGTAACTCTCATTGTGCACTAGGTCTGTCTCTCTTCATCAATACTCAAATTCCACTCGTCAATATTGAGAAAGAAGAGCAAAAGCAACCCTTTTATTATCTATTTCCAGTTTACCAGCCAATCAGTAGTTCGACTAATGCTAACATAAATATAACTACAATTGTTCCTCAGTATCTGTGAGGAGACGGTTCCAAGGGGCTCTCCCATACCAAATCCTCAGATGCTCAGTGCCTTCTATAACATGGCGTATTGGTATACAACCTCTTCCTTTGCATTTTAAAATATCTCCAGACTACTGAGAACATTTAAAAGAATGCATGTAGTATGTAGACACCTGTTCTACATCATTGCTCAAGGAATAATTGAATTGACAATTTTTTATTTGTATTTTAATTTGAGGTTGGCTGGATCCAAGAATGTGCTGTGCTCACACAAATACGCCAGTTGTAAACTAGTCGAACTTTCCAAAAGCTCATTAGAACCACCCACTCAGCCTTGGAAAGTGACTTATTATCGTCAGCAATGGCTGGCAAACATCAACAACTATTAGTTTATAGAATATTATGGAAAAGAAAACGGGAACAGTGCTCAAGTTCCAGTGGTATAATTGAAAACCCTGAAACATTTATTCAAAACATATTAGCACGTGTGGTCGTTTCACTGAACAAGCGGGCTGTTTTATCGATAGCCAACTTGTAAGGTCAGATGTGCATCGTCTAGAACTGATAATAAAATAATTTCAGCCACTTCTATAATGTCTACTTGCCCTCTACTTGCTGAAAGATGAGCAAAATGAAGGCCCTTCAAATGGTTCTTGAGAAAATATTTTAGATTTTGACAGGAGATACTTGTATCCTGGCTTCTGTTAGAAACCACCTTAGCTACATTTGACAGAGCTCCTCCCAACTCAGTCATGAGCACCATAAAGAAAATCAACCAATGCCTAATTATTTTCTTACCAAGATAGATGCAGAAAATTCCTTCCTGCGGTCGCAAGTGTTTGACTCCTTAATTAAAATCCCCCAAATGATTTCATCATATTACCTACCTCTGGATCTTTGGAAGGATGTGTTCTGGGCAGTTGATTGTCGATCTGAGGGGAACTTGGTCTCCGATTGTTCAGTGCCTGCAGTTAATAACGTCTTTTATACCAGCAGAGTAATACAAATTGCATGCTCCCACCTGCACCTAAGCCCAGGGATCAGCAGTAAATTCCACCCGGTGATTGGATGGTACTTGGTATAATTACCATGACATCAGTTTGATCTTATCACATTGCAACCCTCAGGTTAGTTTTGCTTTTAGACATTTGGAGGTAGTGGTGACCTCAAGGACAGCTTATGAAGAGAGAGAGCACTTGGCCATTTTCTACGTAATTTTATTGAGACTTGCACAAAACATTCTGAAAGTTGACACCTTTAAAAATAAACAGGATTCTAAGAGTAGCACATTTAATTAGCTAAGTGCCTGATGTTTTCATAAAGCAGGAGAAAAACATTTCAGGATTACGTTATTCCAACAGGAAACAGAAAAGTAAAACACTCGCTTCGATTTCTTAAATTTAACAGGCATCTGGATTTAATAAAGATACATGGAAAGGTATGAGGTAATCCTGAGAAGGACTGAGTAGTACTCAGTAGATATGTGTGTGTGTGTTTGTGTGTCTATCTGTGTGTGTCTCTGTGTATATGTGTGTGTCTGTGTTCTATACAGTCCCATACAGTATGTGTCTGTCTGTGTGTCTGTCTGTCTGTGTCTCTGTGTGTCTGTCTGTCTCTCTGTGTGTGTGTGTGTGTGTGTGTGTGTTTGTATCTGTGTTCTATACAGTCCCATACAGCAGCTTAAGAATTACTTTTTTAAAAAATCAACTTTTGTTAGGACCCAGAGAGATGGATCAGTAGTTCAGAGCATGTACTGCTTTTCCAGAGGACTTGATTTCACGCCAGGTTGAGAGGCTCACATGTAACTCCATCTACCTGAGGAGCCAATATCTATGACCTCCACAGAATCCCACTCTCATGTATGTGTACCCGCATGCATATACACGTACATAATTTAAAAAATAAAAATTTTAAATTTTCTGAAAAATTAAGTGACATGATTCTTTTCTCTCTTTAAAGAATCCTTTATTCTTACTTTGTTGAATGAAAGCTCTTCAAAACCTTTGACTTTATTTTTTTAAGTTATTTTATGCGTTAGTGCGTGTGTGTGTGTGTGTGTGTGTGTGTGTGTGTGTGTGTGTGTGTCACAAGTTCTATTGTGAGTATGTGGAGGCAAGTCTGCTCCTTCCACTTCATGTGGGTTCTGTGAGTTCGGGGCTCAAGCTCAGGTTCTCAGGCTTGTGAGCGGTGAGTGGTGAGCCATCACACCAGCCCAATGCTGTGATGCTTGGTGATGTTATGGAAAAGAATTTCAACTACCGTCAGTATGAAGCAAAAGTAGCTTACTAAGAAAGAATCCCATTTCTTTTTTTTTTTTTTTTAAGATTTTATTTTATGTCTGTGAGTACACTGTAGCCGTCTTCAGACACACCACAAGAGGGCATCAGATCCCATTACAGATGGTTGTGAGCCACCATGTGGGTTACTGGGAATCGAACTCAGGACCTCTGGAAGAGCAGTCAGTGCTCTTAACCACTGAGCCATCTCTCCAGCCCAAGAATCCCATTTCTAATGTCTAACTTCATATTGAGGGAAGCGCAGGGAGTAGCTTGGAAAACCTGGATCCACTTGGCTTGGCCTATACATGAATTCCCCCTCCTCTTCTCCTCCTCCTCCTTCTTAAAATTATTTGTTTATTTTATGTATACAAGTAAAATGTAGCGTTTTCAGACACACCAGAAGAGGGCATCAAATCCCATTACAGATGGTTGTGAGTCACCATGTGGTTGATGGATTTGTACTCAGGGCCTCTGGAAGAGCAGTCAGTGCTGTTAACCACTGAGCCATCACTCCAGCCCTTGTATTCCCCCTTCTAACAATGCTTTTGGCAATACAGAGTCCCTCACCTATATATACTGTACATATGCACATCTCTCCTAAGAATAGCACCCCAGGACCCCAGCCTGCACATATACCTGACTTTGAACAATTTAGTAAGTTTATATGGCTCCAGCAAGTATTAATGACACATGGACAATTCCAATTAATATATTCCCAGACACACCAAGTGTATCAGGTCTTTTCTGTTGCTGTGGTAACACAATTGACAAAAGCAACTTAAAGCAGGGAGAGTTTACTTTGTCTTACAGCTCCAGAAGAAGCAGAAGAGTACACTAGAAGTGGAGAGAGGCTGCGTGTTCTCAACACTTGCCCTCAGTGATGAACTCTCTTCAGCAGGCCTCCACATCCTCAAAGTTCCAAAACATCTCCTAACAGTATCACCAACTGAGGAAAAGGTGTTCCTAGTGTATGAGCTTAGGAAGGACATTTATCACTCAAGCAACCACAGTCTACTTCCTGCCACCAAGATCTCATGGCCGTATCACAATGAAAAATGAGTTTAGTCAAACACATTCTCAACCTTGTTCAAAAGTCCTAAGTCCAAACTTGCTTTCGAGGCCAAGCTACCTCTTACCTGTGACTGCCTAGAAAATAAAAAATTTAAAAAAAATTATATAATGTTAAGTTTGAGGTAACAAAGAAAGAGACCACTGTTCCAACTGAAGTGTCTGGACAGGCAAGCTGTACTCTGGGAAGGGCAAACGCTCTGAGGGGTTGCATCAGTTTTGACTCTAACTCGGGTGGTGACTGTGGCTTTTCCCCATTGGCTTGGGCCTCACCTGTCTTAATTCAGTTACCTAGACTGATAAGAATTGGTACACAGAAAATGAAGGAAGGGGAGAAGGATCTCTAAGCCATCAAATTCCTGGATCACAGTACTGGACTTGTGTATGAACAAAGGTTTTACAAGGTCTGGTGAGGCTGAAATATTTCCATAAAAGTTTTACAAGGTGGAGGATGTGGGTAAAAAGATTTGAATTCATTGCTCTAAATACAAGTTTCCTAGTATTTGGTAGAAAGACTTATATTTGATATTTCATACGCTGATTTCCAGGCTGCGGTTAGTTCTTGCATGTGAACGAATGCTTTTCTCTGTTTCCACATGATGTACTTTGAAGAAGTATGTAAGTTCACTGTATTAACTGATTCTAAGATAGGGAAATGAAGCAAAAAAAAAAAAAAAAAGCCAAAAGGCAAGCTAGAGCGTAAAACTCACTTCAGAGCTGTATATAGAACCCTTAAGCATGCATAGCCAAAAAGAAAGTATGAGTCTGACCATGACTTAACCTTAGGAAGGCAGGCTAGAGGGCAGCGTGTGTGTGTGTGTGTGTGTGTGTGTGTGTGTGTGTGTGTGTGTGTGTGTGTGACAGCTGTGACTTACACTTATCTGATAATGACACCAGTGTCTGCTGACTACTCAGTAATTTATATACACATGTCAGTCTGTCCCATCAACCTAGGATGGAGGGACTAACACTGCAGGAAATACAAATAAGGAATTAGGAAATGGGACCGGAAGGTTTAGTCGATCCCTGATACATAATTAAATTAATGACAGATCTGAGAGGTTTAACTCTGCTAGACTGCAGTGCCTTGAAAAAAAAAAAAAAACGAGGTCATCGGCTGGAGAGATGAGTCATCACTTAGGAGTGCTTCCTGCTCTTGCAGGTCAGGCATCTCCCTGTCAAGACTCCCGAAAATCACTGAAGGAAGACCGCAGACTCGGATTGTATGCAAAGACAAAGAGCATTTATTCTGCAGAAACATCTAGCAAGCAAGGGTTACCATTGTTTCCAAATGGCCATACCCGTTATAACAGGACTGGTTAATTGCTTCTTAGATTATAGCAGACTTCTAAAACTCAGGGCGCCTTCCAAGGGGTTACAGGAACCATTAGCTGAAGGTCGTAAAGAATATATACACTGGTGTGCTCCTTCAGCCGAGGAACCTGGGTTGTCTCTTTCGTGAAGCCTCAGCTGGGGAGACTCCTGCGCTCGCCATGGCAGGCGAGAAACCCAAGGAAGGAGTCAAGACTGGGAACAAGGACCATATTAATTTGAAGGTGGAGGGACAGGATGGTTCTGTGGTGCAGTATAAGATTAAGAGGCATACAGCGCTTGATAAACTAATAAAAGCCTGTTGTGAACAGCAGGGTTTGTCAATGAGGCAGAGCAGATTCCGGTTTGATAGTCAACCAATCAACGAAACACACACCTGCACAGTTAGAGATGGAGGATGAAGCTACACTGATGTGTTCCAGTAGCAGACGGAAGCTGTCTACTGAAAAGGGAACCGGCTACTTTACTCCAGAATTTTGTTGTGGACCAAGAGTACATTCTCGAATAGGAAGCCGCAATTTGGTCCCGCCACATCCTGACTACTGCACTATTCTTTTCTCTCTCCTTCCAGTTCCCTGTCCCCATTTCTTTATTGTCCATAAAGTAACTGGTCTGTGTGCACAAGCATATTGCTCTTTTTTCTTTTCCTTTTTAAAACTAAACGGTCCATGTTCTGTTTGGTTGACATCAGATGGAGAGGGTATGGGGGACAGTACTGGTTCTGTGACAATATCCCCCTTCTCCACTAGTGGCACGGCCATTCAACTCTTGCCTTTCTATCCCAGTAAGTTACTTTGCTCTCATTGTTTTAACAAAAGAACCCAACAGCACAAAATCCTTGCATACTTTGTTCGATTGGAGAATCTTACTGTTTTTCATTTATCATTGTAAAGCCAAGGACATTTTATGACTTTCTTTTTCACATAGCTGTTACATGTAGGGTAATCTGTCTTTAAGTAGGAATAAATTACTCCTGAACAAAATGATCCTAGATAGTTTTCCCTTCAAGCCAAGTGTCTTGTTTAAATAAACTCCTTGTATTAAAGAAAAACCAATATATACACCACAGAACGCCAGGTGCAAACACAGGAGATAAGATATTGACCGAGTTTGTCTAAACAAGACCTCAAGGACAGCTTAGTTACAGTCTAAAACTTTTCCATGGCCTTGCAAGCTAGTAACAAATGGTGAAAGCTAAGCCAGATAACTACTCCTAGTGAATATGCATGTAGGCATTCTCTGTTATAACCTCTTACCCAATTTATGGCTGGATTTATGTGTGGACCTGCCGTGAGTTTTTTTTTTTTTCCTTCCACGACGTGAACACACACTCTGAGAGTCGAACAAGTACTGAGAACAAAGGGCAGAGATAAGTCCCTCTCCCCTTTGCTCCTGAGACTTCAACTAGGAGAAGCTCAATTCCCTGCCGGGGCTTTACCTAGCCTCCCACTGTGTCACTTTAAGATGCTAACCAGAGGCTACCAGAGGCTGCAGAAGCCAGCCTCAAAGCGACTGGGTCACGAGGATCAGCTGCATGCAGAACTGTAAAAGCAGAATACCTTTCACCCAGGATAGATAGCAAGTGGTCTAAGTGGTCCATGACTTAGTTTCTGAATAGGATATGAAGAATGGACTCCTTACACTACTACTACTCATCTCCAGGGCTGGGGTGGGCTGGAGAGATGGCTCAGCGGTTAAGAGCACTGACTGCTCTTCCAGAGGTCGAGTTCAATTCCCAGCAACCACATCAGATGGCTCACAAACATGTGTTGTGATGCCCTTTCCCTGGTCTACAAGATTCATGAAAATCAACAAAATTCCAAAAGTTGATATCCTAAGCAAGAAAAGAGACCTGTGCATTTCTAAGTTCATTTCACCTCAACATTGCTATTTTTTAAAATCCAAATGCTACAACGGTGTGATATTACATATGCTGTGAATGACGTGCAATGACTAGAATTTAGAACTGTAAGGCTGGGAGTGCATCTCCTAGTTAATAGAGCATGTGCACAAGGCGGGGGTGGGGAGTGGGACGAGGAGGGTAGAAGGAAAAATATTTTCTGTATTTCTCTTTGCTTCTTTGGAGAAATGGTGCGCACCAGTTCAAGGATACTCTGTGGAGCTGGTTTCCAAGGTCTTGTTTTTGGTTTATTTTACGACTGCTTTCGTTTTGGTTAAGTGGAATAATTAATTAGCTTTGGCTTAGTTGACTGAGAGCTTGCCAAGCGTGCACCAAGCACCGGGTTTCATCCGTAGTACTGAACGAAACAAGTGGGATGGTGAAGGACTGTAGGAAAATAAAATTAAATCAGTTTTCTGCCAGGCAGTTCGAATCAAGCATGGGCTGCAAAGTGAGCCTATCTCAAAAACACCACATTTCTTTTTTATATCATTACTCGTTTTCCATTTGGCTTTTCTTCACAGGGAAAAAAGGAAAAAAAAAAGCCAGATAGATAGTAAGAACATCTTTCTTGTTTCCCTCCATGAAAAGAATTTAAGGACTAAAATTAATCTTTTTACTCGTGAGTTTCGTGTTTCCGGCTCTTTGGAATTGTGTACGTAAGCGGACCAGAGCCTGGCTTAAGTTTCCAGCGTCTTTATTTGATGAGGTTGTTGTCTCTCAGAAAAAAAGTCTTCTCTAAAACAAGTGCAATATTTTTAGCAGATGAGTCAGTGGTCTTAACACAGATTCCCTAGAGTCTTCTTGGATGCAGACGCCAATTTTCGCGTCCACAAGGCTGCAGGTCTCTGCGTCTGGATGCAGCTCAGCTCTTTGGAGAAAGCCGGCCAGGTCCTGCAGGACGAGCCTCCGGGCCGCCCGGCCTCGTCTGCGCACAGCAGGAGCTGCTCATTAGGGCGGGTCCTGGAGGCCGCGCGCCCGCGGGCGACAGTCTCTGGAGCTGCTGGGCCGCGCCCCGTGGCCAACGTGCGGCTCCACCCGTAGCGCTGCCTGAAAAGCTGCTGCAGCTCCAGAGCGCCAGCCCTCGCTCTGTGGGCTTCGGGGTGCAGACAGGGCTGGGGAGCAGCGTGGCGACGGCCGTCACTAGGCGATCTGTGATGCCAGCGTGCAGCAGGCACCAAGCATCCTCCCTTCCATTCTTCAGGCCCTGCAGTCTAGGAATTCCTGAAGAGCGAATGTGCTAGACTTGGGAGACAGCCCGCAGGACCCGGGAAGCTGGCGCGACCCGGAAGCACGACTCCTCAGCCCAAAGTGCCGGAAGTGTAACTGGTGGCTGGGGAAAATGCTCTACTGCGTGCGGGCCCTTGTGATACCACGCCCACGAACTGCTTTGCTCTGTCAAAATGCTGTCCCCAGAAACCTGCAGCTTCTGGCTCAAGTGGTCTTGTGGCCCAAGTGGTCTATTGTCACTTTATGGAATGGGTCTCTAATTTTTCCTTAGAGCCTCTAGGCAAAGAAGAGTGTGCATTGAAAGACCCACCCCATGAGTCTTAACTCAGAGTTGCAACAGGCTTGAACAAGCCCAGGCACGCCCAGATACCTAGGGCCGAGTCACCGTTAAAACTAACAGACCATAAAAGGAAAGGAATACAGAACAGACTAGGAGTACCGGATCTGGCAGGAAGAGATAAGTCCCTAGCCCCCTCCCCCCCGACATTCAGGACGTCCCAGCCCGCACGTACTCTTACCATGTTACAACCTCATTCGAATATGATTCAAACCTGCCAATGTGTGTAGCTATACCTTATTACCTCATCTTGTGAAATAACCAATCATATGTGAACATGTCTATATGCTTCGTTTAAATCCACCAATCCCCGTAACTATGCATCTGCTTCTGTACGCCCGCTTCTGCTTCCCCAAACCCTATAAAAGCCCCATGCTGGAGCTGTTGGGCGCGCAAGTCCTCCGAAGAGACTGTGTGCCCGCAGGTACCTGTGTTTTCCAATAAACCCTCTTGCTGATTGCATCCGAGTGGCCTCGGCTCGGTCATTGGGCGCTTGGGGGTCTCCTCCTGAGGGAAAGGTCCTCTCCGGAGGTCTTTTCATTTTGGGGGCTCGTCCGGGATCTGGAGATCCTCCGCCCAGAGATCACCGACCACCCACCGGGAGGTAAGCCGGCCGGCATCTGTCGTGTCTTGCCCTGTCTTGTCTTGTCTTGTCCTGTGCGCGTGTTCAGTTCGTCTCAGTTTTGGACTCAGATCTGGGTTTTGGTCGGAGGAGAAGGCCCAGGGCCTTCGGTGTCTCAGGGTTCAGGACCCTCAGCGCCTCCGTTTGGGCGGGTCAGAGAAGGAGCTGACGAGCTCGGACTTCTCCCCCCGCAGCCCTGGAAGACGTTCCAAGGGTGTCTGGAGCCCGGTTCTTTGGGGCTCAGCCCGTATCGGAGGGATACGTGGTTTTGGTTGGAGGAGAGGGTCCAGGACCCTCGGCACCTCCATCTGACTCTTTGTTTTGGGTTTTACGTCGAAGCCGCGCGGCGCGTCTGTCTGTTATTTGTCTGATCGTTGGATTTGTCTGTCTAATCTGTGCCCTAATTTTCTTTGAAGCTACCATGGGACAATCGCTAACAACCCCCTTGAGTCTCACTCTAGACCATTGGAAGGACGTCCGAGACCGAGCACGTGATCAGTCGGTCGAGATCAAGAAAGGAAAATGGCAGACCCTCTGCACGTCCGAGTGGCCCACTTACGATGTAGGATGGCCGGTGAACGGCACTTTTAACAAGACCACTATTTTGCAGGTTAAGGACCTGATTTTCCGCCAGAAGCCGTACGGACACCCTGACCAGGTGGCCTACATTGTCACCTGGGAGAGCTTGGCATTTAGCCCTCCTCCTTGGGCAGAACCCTTTGTGGACCCGAATTGGCTTCCTGTTTCCCCTAAACCTGTTTCCCCGAGCCCACCTGACCCTTTGGTTGCTTCTTCCTCTCTCTATCCTGCTCTAACTAAGGAAGAATCTCCCAAAGTCCCTCCCCCGAAACCTGTCCTCCCAGAGGACCCAAATTCCCCCCTTATAGATCTCCTGTTGGAAGAACCTCCTCCGTACCCTGTACCTACAGCCCCGCCAAGAGAAGAGGAAGTGGAGCCGCCTGCTAGACCTCGACTCGAGGCGGCCCCTTCCCCTGTGGCTGGAAGACTTCGGGGACGACGCGAGGTGGCGCCAGACTCCACCTCCCAGGCCTTTCCGCTTAGACAAGGGGCTGGCGGCCAGATGCAATACTGGCCATTCTCAGCGGCCGACATATATAACTGGAAACAACACAACCCCCCCTTTTCTAAGGATCCGGTGGCTCTCACCAACCTGATAGAATCTGTCTTGCTTACCCATCAGCCCACTTGGGATGATATACAGCAACTTTTACAGGCCCTCCTGACCTCTGAGGAGAAGCAGAGAGTGCTCTTAGAGGCCAGGAAACATGTTTTGGGGGACAATGGACGCCCCACCTTGCTCCCGGAAGAGATCGATGATGCATTCCCACTTACAAGACCTGATTGGGATTTCACCACGGCTGAAGGTAGGAGACACCTACGCCTTTATCGCCAGTTGCTCCTAGCGGGTCTCCGAGGGGCGGCACGACGCCCCACCAATTTGGCTCAGGTGAAACAAGTGGTACAAGAGGCTGCGGAGACTCCCTCAGCCTTCCTAGAGAGACTTAAGGAAGCTTATCGCATGTATACCCCTTATGATCCAGATGATCCAGGACAAATGACAAATGTCTCCATGTCCTTCATCTGGCAGGCAGCACCAGATATCAGGGCCAAGCTACAGAGAATAGAAAATTTACAAGGGTATACACTGCAGGATTTACTTAAGGAGGCAGAAAGAATTTATAACAAGAGAGAGACACAAGAAGAAAAGGAAGATAGAGTACGTAGAGAAAAGGATGAGAGAGACCGAAAAAGAAGCAGAGAGTTGAGTCGAATCTTGGCCGCCGTAGTTCAGGGTCAAGAGAAAAGGGGAGAGAGGGTGGGAGTTCGAAAGGGGCCAAAGCTAGATAAGGATCAATGTGCGTATTGCAAAGAAAGAGGACACTGGGCCAGAGATTGCCCTAAGAAACCCAGCGGGCTCCGAAGACCCCGCCCACAGACCTCCCTCTTGGCCCTAGATAAAGATTAGGGAGGTCAGGGCCAGGAGCCCCCCCCTGAGCCCAGGATAACTCTTGAAGTTGGGGGGCAGCCAGTCACCTTTCTGGTGGACACAGGAGCCCAGCACTCAGTCCTCACCCAGGCCCCTGGACAACTCAGCGACCGGACGGCCTGGGTACAAGGAGCCACTGGCAGCAAGAGATACCGTTGGACTACAGATCGACGGGTTCAGCTGGCTACTGGTAAGGTGACCCATTCCTTCTTACATGTTCCGGACTGCCCATACCCTCTGCTGGGCCGTGACTTGCTTACCAAATTAAAAGCTCAGATCCATTTTGAAGAAGGAGGGACCCGAGTAACCGGGCCCCGCGGTATTCCTCTTCAGATTTTAACCCTTCAGTTAGAAGATGAATATAGATTATATGAACCAGAACAGGACAAGCCAAAATCTCCAGAAATAGACTCTTGGGTCACGAAATTCCCACTGGCCTGGGCAGAGACTGGCGGGATGGGGTTGGCGCTCCAACAGCCTCCCCTAATTATCCAGTTAAAGGCCACCGCGACTCCTGTCTCCATTAAACAGTACCCCATGTCATGGGAAGCTTATCAGGGCATAAAGCCACATATCAGGAGGCTCTTAGACCAAGGCATCCTAGTCCCTTGCCGGTCACCCTGGAATACGCCTCTGCTACCTGTTAAGAAGCCCGGCACTGGAGACTATAGGCCAGTACAAGATTTGAGAGAGGTCAACAAAAGAGTAGAAGATATTCATCCAACTGTCCCAAACCCTTATAACCTACTCAGCACCCTGCCTCCCACCCATACTTGGTATACGGTCTTAGATCTGAAGGATGCTTTCTTCTGCCTCCGGCTGAGCCCAGAAAGCCAGCCCTTATTTGCTTTTGAGTGGAAAGACTCTGAAATGGGGCTTTCGGGACAGTTGACTTGGACAAGGTTACCACAGGGTTTCAAAAACAGCCCAACGCTCTTTGATGAGGCCTTACACCGGGACTTGGCTGACTTTCGAGTCCAGCATCCCACTCTTATACTTCTTCAGTTTGTTGATGACCTTCTTCTAGGGGCCACTTCTGAGACAGCATGCCACCAGGGAACAGAATCCCTCTTGCAGACTTTGGGGCGATTGGGCTATCGAGCTTCTGCCAGAAAGGCTCAAATTTGCCAGACCCAGGTTACTTATTTAGGCTATCAACTAAGGGATGGACAGCGATGGCTGACTCCGGCTAGGAAACAGACCGTGGCCAACATCCCAGCCCCAAGAAATGGCCGACAGCTACGGGAATTCCTAGGAACGGCGGGATTCTGCCGCCTCTGGATTCCTGGGTTTGCCGAGATGGCAGCCCCCTTGTACCCTCTCACTAAACAGGGGGTGCTCTTCCAGTGGGGGGCAGAACAACAGGAGGCATTTGATAACATTAAACGGGCCTTGCTGTCCTCCCCTGCCTTGGGTCTCCCAGACATCACCAAGCCCTTTGAACTATTTGTGGATGAGAAGCAAGGGTATGCTAAGGGGGTCCTAACACAAAGACTGGGACCCTGGAAGCGCCCGGTAGCCTACCTGTCTAAGAAATTAGACCCTGTGGCCTCTGGTTGGCCACCATGCCTGAGAATGGTGGCAGCCATTGCCGTCCTAACTAAAGACGCTGGGAAGTTGACCTTGGGGCAGCCACTCACCATCCTGGCACCCCATGCAGTGGAGGCTTTGATAAAACAGCCCCCTGACCGCTGGCTCTCCAATTCCCGCATGACCCACTACCAAGCCTTGCTACTGGATGCGGAACGGGTCCAGTTTGGGCCTGTGGTCGCTCTCAACCCAGCCACTCTGCTTCCTTTGCCAGAGGAGGCAGAACAGCACGACTGTCTGCAGATCCTCGCAGAAGTACATGGAACCAGACCAGACCTATCGGACCGACCTCTCCAGGATGCTGACCATACGTGGTATACCGATGGTAGCAGCTACTTGGTGAACGGGGAACAGAAAGCTGGAGCCGCGGTCACTACGGAGGACAAAGTGATCTGGGCAGGCGCCTTGCCTGTTGGTACCTCCGCACAGCGGGCTGAACTCATTGCCTTAACCCAGGCGCTCAAAATGGCAGAAGGTAAGAGGCTGAATGTATATACAGACAGCCGCTACGCCTTTGCTACAGCACACATCCATGGAGAGATCTACCGGAGAAGAGGGCTGCTCACATCTGAGGGTAAGGACCTTAAGAACAAGACTGAAATTCTGGCCCTCCTGGCAGCTCTGTTCCTACCAAAAAGACTGAGCATTATACATTGCCCAGGGCATCAGAAGGGACACAGCCCCGAGGCACGGGGAAATCGGCTAGCTGATGTCTCAGCGCGTGAGGCCGCCATGGGCACCCAAGTTCTGTCCTTAAAAGACCAAGATCAACCCACGTCTCCACAGCCGGAACAGACCGGTTGGCTCTACACCACGGAGGACACAAAGCTCCTACAGAAAATGGGGGCCGTTTGGTGCCCACAACTAAAACGGTGGGTCTACACAGGGAAAACAGTTATGCCTACGAAGATGACCTTTGAATTAATCTCCTACCTACATAAACTAACACACCTGGGACTCAAGAAGATGAAGACCCTCTTAAGACGAGAAGAGATTGACACCTACCTCCTGGGACGAGATCAGGCCTTGAGGGAGGTGACTGAAAGCTGCAGGGCCTGTGCTCAGGTAAACCCAGGAAAAGCTAAAATTGGACAAGGAGTCCGTCCCCGAGGACATCGGCCTGGTACCCACTGGGAAATTGACTTCACTGAAATCAAGCCTGGTATGTACGGACACAAATACCTCTTAGTGTTCATAGATACCTTCTCCGGATGGGTAGAGGCTTTCCCCACGAAACATGAAACGGCCAAGGTGGTGACCAAGAAGCTCCTCGAAGAAATCTTCCCCAGGTATGGAATGCCCCAAGTATTGGGGTCAGATAACGGGCCCGCTTTCGTCTCCCAGGTAAGTCAGTTGGTGGCCAAGTTATTGGGGATTGATTGGAAGTTACATTGTGCTTATAGACCCCAAAGTTCAGGACAGGTAGAGCGCATGAATAGAACAATTAAGGAGACTTTATCTAAATTAACGCTTGCAACTGGCTCAAAGGATTGGGCGTCCCTACTACCCCTAGTCCTATACCGGGCCCGGAATACACCAGGCTCCCATGGCCTGACTCCCTTTGAAATAGTATACGGGACCCCACCCCCATTTATCAATTTCTTTGATTCAAACATCGCTGAATTCGCTAATAGCCCTTCCTTGGCAGCACATCTTCAGGCCCTACAAATCGTGCAGAGAGACATCTGGAAACCTCTAGCCGCGGCCTACCAAGACAGGCTTGAACAACCGACGGTGCCGCACCCGTTCCAGATCGGAGACACCGTGTGGGTGCGCAGACATCAGACCAAGAATCTCGAGCCTCGGTGGAAAGGACCCTATACAGTTCTCCTGACTACCCCGACAGCCTTGAAGGTAGACGGAATTGCGGCTTGGATCCACGCATCTCATGCCAAGGCAGCCCGACCTGAGGAAACGGCAGATCACAACATCGCACCCCAGACATGGAAGGCTCAACGCACTCAAAACCCCCTAAAGCTAAGATTTTCACGTTGTTGCTCTTAACTGTCTTATGGACTAGGGGTGGGGCGAGTCTGGGGGCTAGCCCCCACCAGGTATATAATATGTCCTGGATAATAACTAATTTAGAGACGGGCTGGTCTCAAGTCCTAGCTAATGGTAAGCATGCTGAAGGAACCTGGTGGCCCCCTTTGACTTTCGACCTTTGTCAACTGGCTAAGGACTCCTGGGAGCATACTGAGCGGACTCCCCACAACTCATACCCACCCTGCAGACACTCTGATTGGTATACTTGTCCCGGAGGTAAGAGGACACGGGAGTGCGGAGGTCCTGAGACCTTCTACTGCGCTAAGTGGGGGTGTGAGACTTACACTCGAGGATGGTGGGGGACCAAGAAGGGGGACTTAGTGGCCTTCTCCCCTGAGACTCCAGGCGAATCTCGAATTACAATAGAATTCACAGATCAAGGTAAAAACATAGATTGGAAGGTGGGGCGTAGGTGGGGGATACGGTTGTATACCCCTGGCCAAACTAACCCAGGACTCCTGTTCTCCCTCCAACTGGTGAGAGAACGGGTCACACAAGAGATTGGTCCAAACCCAGTCCTCATGGATCAAAAGCCCCCTTCCCGACCAGCACCAGCACTGCCCCCGGTCGGACCCCCACTATGGCTAAACACCACTCAGAACTCCGGGGATATCTTGACAACTCCCTCCCCGACTAGGGACCCTTCCACACCGGCCCCTCAGCTGCTAGGAACGGGAGACCGGCTAATCAACTTAGTGACCGGGGCATACTTGGCACTCAATTATTCAGAACCTGACAAGACCCAAGAATGCTGGCTGTGCCTGGTCTCTAGCCCGCCCTATTATGAGGGTGTGGCAGTCATGGGGAATTATACTAATCAGACTACGGCCCCGGCCAGCTGCACAACCCTCCCTAGTCATAGGCTGACGTTGCCGGAAGTCTCAGGACAGGGACTCTGTATAGGGACCATACCCCCCACTCACCAGGTCCTCTGCGCTACCACCGAGAGGATCCCCACTGGAAGCTACTACCTAGCAGCTCCTACAGGCACCTATTGGGCCTGTAACACTGGATTGACACCTTGTATCTCCGCCGCAATCCTCCGCAGATCCTCAGACTACTGTGTACTGGTAGAAATTTGGCCTAAGGTCACCTACCATGGGCCCGAGTACATATACTCACATTTTGAGAGGCTGACTCGATTCAGGCGAGAACCCATCACCATGACCCTAGCTCTACTCTTGGGAGGAATCACCTTAGGAGGAATGGCTGCAGGTATAGGGACGGGGACCACCGCCCTCATCGAGACGGGTCACTTTCGTCAGCTACAAGCAGCCATGAATGCAGATCTAAAAGCTATCGAGGAATCCGTGAGTGCATTAGAAAAGTCCTTAACATCTTTGTCTGAAGTAGTCTTACAAAATAGGAGAGGGCTAGACATGCTGTTCCTTCGCGAAGGAGGGCTATGTGCTGCTCTAAAAGAAGAATGTTGTTTCTATGCAGACCATACAGGATTAGTGAGAGATAACATGGCTAAGCTCCGAGAACGTTTGGCCCAGAGACAGAAGCTGTTTGATTCCCAACAAGGCTGGTTCGAGGGGTGGTTTAACCGATCCCCTTGGTTTGCTACCCTGGTGTCCACCTTGATGGGACCCTTAATCATCCTCCTCCTAATCCTCCTCTTTGGCCCCTGCATTCTAAACAGATTGATGCAGTTCATAAAGAACAGACTCTCAGTCATTCAGACGCTTGTTCTCACCCAACAATACCAGAGGGTAAGACAACAGGAAGAGATTCCTTAAAATTCGATTTGAGTAAAGGATTTTACTCAAGTCTAAAAGAAAATGGGGGAAAATGAAAGACCCACCCCATGAGTCTTAACTCAGAGTTGCAACAGGCTTGAACAAGCCCAGGCACGCCCAGATACCTAGGGCCGAGTCACCGTTAAAACTAACAGACCATAAAAGGAAAGGAATACAGAACAGACTAGGAGTACCGGATCTGGCAGGAAGAGATAAGTCCCTAGCCCCCTCCCCCCCGACATTCAGGACGTCCCAGCCCGCACGTACTCTTACCATGTTACAACCTCATTCGAATATGATTCAAACCTGCCAATGTGTGTAGCTATACCTTATTACCTCATCTTGTGAAATAACCAATCATATGTGAACATGTCTATATGCTTCGTTTAAATCCACCAATCCCCGTAACTATGCATCTGCTTCTGTACGCCCGCTTCTGCTTCCCCAAACCCTATAAAAGCCCCATGCTGGAGCTGTTGGGCGCGCAAGTCCTCCGAAGAGACTGTGTGCCCGCAGGTACCTGTGTTTTCCAATAAACCCTCTTGCTGATTGCATCCGAGTGGCCTCGGCTCGGTCATTGGGCGCTTGGGGGTCTCCTCCTGAGGGAAAGGTCCTCTCCGGAGGTCTTTTCATGCATGTGTGTGTGTGTGTGCTTCCCTCCTCCCAGCTTGTGATTCCTGTGGAACTTAGCCATTCTGGGTGCATGCTCTTGGTCCTCTTCTCTCTTGGTCTCCTCTTTTTGCTTCCCAGCCTCCATCCTCTATGGTCTGGTCCATTCTGAGGGCAATGTTCAGTCTGTACCCTCCCAAGATGCCTCTGGCTGTTTTCTCCTTAGACAACCACAGGGAGGAACAATCAAGTCCTCATTTCCATTCATTGTTCTTATTGATTGTCTTTCTTGTGGGTCGTGAGGATGACTGCCTAGCATGCCTTGTTCTTCCTGTTGTCTGCAGACCTGGATGGAGAACTCTTAGCTACCAAGTCCTCCTGCCATGATGATGATGGACTAAACTGAAACTATAAACCAGCCCCCACGAAATATTGTCCTTTATAAGAGTTGCTATGGCCCTGGTGTCTCTTCACAGCAATAAAACTCTAACAAGACAGTCTTTCTCCTCACAATTCTCAAGTTTAATAGTCACAGACACTACATAAAAGTGGAAGGCACAGTTGCATTTATATGGCTGTACTAGTACTCAGATCAATTTATTATTCCAGCTTCCTTTAAAATTTTATTTTATATGTAGGGGTATTATACCCGAATGAGGTCTGTGCACCACTTGCATATTTGGTGACAGAAGAAGGTGCCATCCCCTGGAACCGAACTCACAGACAGCTGTGAAGCAGCCACCTGGTGCTGGGACTCCAATTCTGGTCTTCTGGAAAACTTGCAAATGCTCTTAACCACTGAGCCTATCTCTCTAGCTTCTCTATTCATTCAGGTATCATGGCCTGAAAGGTAGGAAGGACATTTTTTTAGGTAACTCCCCCTCCTCCATTACCAGGGTCTCACGAACATGATCTTCCATTCAGCTACGCCCTAGCCCTAAATAATCATTTAAAAATAAACATTCAAGCACATTTCACTTTGGATATTTCTCTCCACACCTGCCTCTACACACTTTCCTTCCTGTAGATGAAGTGTGGTGTAATTCATTACCATTGAATTGCGGGAAAAGTGAGCTTCCTAATCTTTGTTTATTTTACAGCCCTTGGATTTACTGGTATATTGGCTAAGCACATACTTCTTTTCATATTTTCACTAATACTAAGATAGCATACATTTATTAAACTTCAATACTTCAGATATATAACTTGGGAAAATAAACTGCAAAGTTAAAATTATAAGCAAGGAGGGTGCAGGGTAAAACTCAGTGATAGAGTGTCTACGGGAACCAGGCAAAGACAAAACAGCTATGTTCATTGGTCTCCTCAACTCTTTTTTCACTGTTCAATCCAGTAGGGGAAATCCTTAGTCCTACAGTGTGCTCCCCTGGTCTCATGCATAAGCAAACATTAGGAGATTCTGTCTTGTTTTTTTTTTTTTTTTTTTTTCCGGAGCTGGGGACCGAACCCAGGGCCTTGCGCTTCCTAGGCAAGCGCTCTACCGCTGAGCTAAATCCCCAGCCCCTCTGTCTTGTTAATATGCAACATTGATGCTGTTTTCTGGAAGGTTTGGATGTGCTTGTTCATCTTATGTAATGATTTGAAAACATGCATTACAAAACATTCACTTGAGCGACACAGTATTTCTAGAACAGTTTCCACTTAATGTCCTCCTCCCTTCACCTCCCAAGTACTAGGATTACATCTGGCTTTATTATATCAATTTTCTGAAAAGGCCACTGTATACACTAAAAATTATTTTTTTTTTGAGACCCGGTATTACAATGTAGCCCAGGCTGGATTGGAACAGGAGACCCTCAACTCTAGCTTCCTTTGTGCTTCAGTTCTACGTGAAGCACCAGGCTGTATTTTTGTTTTAGATAACTATACTTAAGAAAAATATAGTTCAGCCAGAACACAATAGTAAAATGACCAGGTATGTCAACTCTATTTCTTGTTTTAAAAGGATTCAGTTGTAAGACAGATATCGTGCCTCTTACATAAACATTAGGTTGTGGGGTGTTTTGTTTTGTTTGTTTTTGCTAGCCTGAAACTGACTATATAGTGTAGTCTCTGAACTTCCGATAGTCCTGTCAGGGGAGTGTTGAGATTAAGCGTGCAGCTGTGTGCCTTTTGCCTGACTTAAGCAGTGTCCTGTACTGAACAGAGCTAGTCAAGCACTCTATCAATTAAGTCACATCCCCAGCCCTCAAACATTGGTTTTGCTACTAGCTTAATTATGAAATTTATGGTTAAGCACATTGATTTCCCGAGTACTTCTTATTCCACCTCCCATCCCCTTTAAATTTGGTTTAGGGACTCATCTGCCATGGGCTGGCAGAGAAAGTATTACGTAGCAGAGGATGAACTTCTGAACCTCTTGCCTGCAAGTGTTGAGATCACAACGGTGCACACAACACACAGCTCTCTTCTACTATTCTAATGCCTAATATTGTTTTCATCTTGCAAGCAAAATATGGTTTAGAAGGTCACCTGTTTTGCGGCACCAAGAGGAGGGTCGCTGCTAGTATTTGATATCCGTGTTCCCTTTTAACTTTAGCATCCTTAAGTAGGGTTCTTTTCCTCGACCTATTTTCACGAACTTACACTCGGTGTTGATTCTTGTAACGCTTATCAGTAACCGGATTTTAGAAGAGCTTTTGTGCCTTAAAAACCACCGGGTTACAACATTAGTCATTTCGGACTGTTTGAATTCTCTCCACACTATCCTTTTCTCGGGTTAGCTGCTAGATTTTCCAGAATGAGAATTGAACCTCTCATTTTGTTCTGACCCAATTGTGTGTGTGTGTGTGTGTGTGTGTGTGTGTGTGTGTGTTTTGTGGCCTCCAACACCTAAAGTGCTTGCAGGAGGCATTCTCGGGTTGGCCCAGAATCAGAGCAAGCAGCCTGCCCTGGCCTCCGGTTGTTCCGCAGACCTTGCACTCGCCCGGACCGCGGCCGCCGAAGCCTCAGCTTGCTGCAGCACTGCACTGGCGGTCGTCAGCCCCACACCCGGCCTTTGTACGTGCGCCCAGGCGTGCCAGCGCACCCGGCACGTGACCCCGCCGAACGTGGCATTGTGTTATCACGTGACCCAGGTGCGTACGCGACGGAGCGGGCTGCGAAGATGGCGGACGACGAGGCCGAGCAGGAGCGCCTGAGCGGTGGCAGCTGCGCGGCGGAGCTGCGGCGCCTGGGCGAGCGGCTGCAGGAGCTGGAGCGGCGGCTGTGCGAGAGCCGGGAGCCCGCGGTGGAGGCCGCCGCCGCCTACTGCCGGCAGCTGTGCCAGGTGAGCCCCTCCCCCTCCGCGGGCCTCAGCGGCCGGAGCGCGGGCGGTCCGCGCCTTTGTGTTCAGAGGCCGGACTGGGCCGGCCAGCCTCGGGCTCTGTGCACGCTCCCGGGCTGCGCCGCGGGCGCCCAGCTAGCCGTCGCGCGCCAGTCCCTGTCCCGGCCGCGGCGCGCAGTCGCTCGGCCTTTGTTGTTGGGTTAGGCTGCGACCGTAGGGTCTTTGTTGATGTTCTTGAGCCAATCCCGCCGGACCTGCAAGCTGGGAGTGGCGGCGGCGTCTGCGCTGCGGCCGTAGCTGCTGGCTGCTCTCCGCGGTGCAAAGGAGCTGTCACCGTTCCGTAGTCAGTTGTCCCTTGGGGGCGGCTTTTCCAGTGCCTGTTTCGCCTTTACGTTCCGGAAGAGTACGATTTCCGGCCCCCCATGCATCCCCACCCTCACATTTCTTGGGTTCTTTCCTGTTAAGTGTCTTTAGTTGACAAGGGATTTGTGCTTGGGTCAGTTTTAGACCTTTCCATTCTTTTCTTACCCAAGGACATTGCTTTTCAGCAACATGTTCTAGCTAGGGTTTAGAATGCATCCTAAATGACAGGAATCAAGAGTTTGGGTCTACATCTGGTCTTAACTATGACTTCCCCCAGTTAATGTGTGGAGATTCCAAGGAGCTGCTGCTGGCTATGGAGTGAGTACATCGATTAAATTGCCTAGTTGAGGAGGCCGTTTTTAACATGAAGAGTGGACCTAATGGATGTGTCATTCTTGAGGTTTTGTTTTGGAAACACTGAAATTTGAACAATGGTGGAGCAGTTTAGCATTTTACAGTTAACAGCCTCCAGATTCTGAAATCTTTCTTTATAGGATCAGATATAGGGTTTCTGTTCACATACAGAAGAGTCTCCATTGCTATATGTACTTTATGTTCATGCATTATTCGATGGTTCATTTTTTTTTTAAAAAGATATATAGGATCAAGGATGAGTTGTCTACAAATATATGCAGTCAGAAAGTTCATCAGGTAAGATAACGGATCCGGAGGCAGCATTAGAGAGTCAATGTTCTAAACCTTAGTATTAAAGAATCTTTGAAATTCGCTATTTTCTCTGTCCTGAAATCGCCTATCTCTTACTAGGTCTTTATATGCAGAAAACTTATTTTAAACCTGAGAAATTATTTTAGTAGGATTTACAAATAAGGCTTTCCTGGGGTGAGACTTGTTTTAAGACAGTCTTACCATGTTCTCCTTGCTGGCATTTAATTTTGGGTGGTCCTCTTACTTACCATCCTCTTACCTCTTACCATCCCAAATACTAGGATTACAGATCTGTGACACAATGACCAGTTTGGAGTCAGCTTTTTAATCTGTGGGGGGGGGGGTCTATTTTAGATCGGAGTATTAATTTCTTAGTAGAGTCACTGATGGTTTTTAAGGATTGATAATATTGGGAAAATGAAGCCTCATGCAATGAAGACTACAGGGTTTCTCTTTCATTTTTGAGACTGATAGAAAAGTATCACTGTGTGTGTGTTTAAAATGGTATTAGGGATTTAGCTGAGGGACTCTAGGTACCATCACCAGCTTTCACATCACTTCTTTTTGTTTGTTTATTGTTTTGTTTTTTTCAAGACAGGATGTGTGTGTGTGTGTGTGTGTGTGTGTGTGTGTGTGTCTCCCTGGTTGTTCTGTAGACCAGGCTGGCCTTGAACACACAGATTCACCTGCTCCCCTCACCCACGCCCCTCCCCAGTGCTGGAATTAAAGGCATGTGCCACCACTGACTGGCCTTTTAAAGTTACTTCTAATGAATAAAACAGTTTAAAAATAATTTCCTATAGTGGTTTTATTAAGTAATATAATAAGTCATTAAGGTATAGAAATCATTTTTTTATTAATTTGTTGATAAAAATTGAATAGTAATGAAATAATCATTAGTGGTTTTCAAAAAATTACAAGTAGTAATTCCTATTGAGGACATATTGGCTTCAAACTCCATGGACCTTAAACCTTAGCATTTCCTGTTTCCGTCTCACAGTGTGGGCATTCCAAGTGTGTCCCATGTTGTTGGGTGTTAGTCCATGCTTGGGTGCTAGGCTTGTTCTCTAAAGATTAGTTTATGCTCCCTGTTCCCAAGTTACAAATTATAAAAGTGGTCTCTAGATCTCTAGTCCTGCATTTAGGAGGCTGAGGCAGGCAGGTCAGAGTTGAAGACCTGGGCTACATAGTGAGTTTCAGGTTGTAGTAGGAGACAGAAGAGAGAGTTAGATTGCACTGTAACTCAGACTCTTTAGAATTCTGTCTGGATATCTACCTTACTTAACATGGGATTCAATGTTAGATGCAGGAGGAGCCAGAAATTAAGTCTTGTTTTCTAACCTTGGAATTACCATTCAACATTTTTTATGTCTTTCTCCTGTAGACCTGGGCTGTCCACATGCTCCAAGAATGCCAGGATAAATAAACTTTTGGCAGTCACTGGACTTCAGAGCTAATATTCTGTCAGCATTGAGGCTCAATTGTTTTAAAGTCCTCAATTTTGAGCTTATTTATTTAAAGATTGTTCTGTTATATTTACATTTATTTGTGTGTCTGTGTGTGTCTTATGTGTGCATGTGCCACAGCATGCAGAAGTGAGAGGAAAGCTTGCAGGAGTTCCTGTCTTAGTCAGGGTTTCCATCCCTGCACAAACACCATGCCCAAGAAGCAAGTTGGGGAGGAAAGGGTTTATTCAGCTTACACTCCACATTGCTGGTCATCACCGAAGGAAGTCAGGACTGGAACTCAAGCAGGTCAGGAAGCAGGAGCTGATGCAGAGGCCATGGAGGGATATTACTTACTGGCTTGCTCAGCTTGCTCTCTTACAGAACTGAGGACTACCAGCCCAGGGATGGCCCCACCCACAATGGGTCCTCCCCCTTTGATCACTAATTGAGAAAATGCCTTATAGCTTGATCTTATGGAGGCATTTCCTCAAGGGATGCTCCTTTCTCTGTGATAACTCAAGCTTGTGTCAAGTGGACACACAAAACCAGCCAGTACAGTCGACCCCTTGTCAACTTGACATACAAACACATCACTATTAGGCCTCAACCCTTTCTCATTCTTCCCCCAAATCTAAACGTTAAAAGTCTCACAGTCTTTACAATTTCTCCCATATTTAAAAATTTCATCTCTTTAAAATATCCAATCTCTTTTAAAATTCAAAGTCTTTATATTTCAAAGTCTCTTAACCGTGGGCTCTACTAAAATACTTTGTTCCTTCAAGAGGGAAAAATATTAGGGCACAGTCACAATCAAAATCAAACTTGAACCATCCAATGTCTGGGATCTACTCATAATCTTCTGGGCTCAAAGGGATGGCATCCCTTCTCCAGCTCTGCCCTCTGTAGCACTCTAAGCTCAGCTCGATCCACTCCACTGATGCTGCTATTCTTGGTGATCATCCCATGGTACTGGTATCTCCAAGCACTAGGGTCTTCTGCTGCAACTAGGCTTCACTAACAGCCGATTATGGGCTCTTTTCATAGTGCCAAGCCTCAAATCCTTTGCATGATCCCTTTTGCGCTGGGCCATCGGCTGGAACTGAAACTGCACCTTCACCAATGGCCTCCCATGGCCTCTCACAGTGCCCAGCCTCAGCTGTTCTTCATGACCCCTTCATGCCTTCAAAACCAGTACTACCTGGTGATTCTTACACATTACCAAGTCCAGCTGCAGCATGAGGTACAACCTTGGCTATCTCTGGAACACAGCTTCTTTGTGCTCTCAGAAAACACTTCCCAGAAGATTTCACCTCAGTGATGCTGGTCTCTTCTTAATTACCACTAATTTCTTAGTTCCAGCTAACCAGCATCAGTTGTCCCAGTAACACGAAGATTTTGTTTTCTACTAAAAGATTTTCGTTTTCTGGTATTTTATTAATCACAGTAGATTCTTCAGCTCCAGCTAACCAAAATCATAGAATCTTTACAATAAAAAAAGCAATGGCCCTGATAAGAGTCTTTAGTCTTCCCTCTGAAATTTCACAAGCCAGGCCTCCATCTTCTGCATTGTTTTCAACATCATCTTCCAAGCTCCTACAGAACACCCCACAGAGCTCCTGACATCCAATGGCTCTTCTAGCCCAAAGTCCTTCCATAATCCTCCCCAAAACATGGTCAGAATGTCACAGGAATACCCCACTATGCTGCTATCAATCTGTCTCAGTCAGGGTTTCTATTCCTGCACAAACACCGTGACCAAGGAGCAAGTTGGGGACCCTTCCACATTGCTGGTCATCACCAAAGGAAGTCAGGACTGGAACTCAAGCAGGTCAAGAAGCGGGAGCTGATGCAGAGGCCATGGAGGGATGTTACTCACTGGCTTGCTTCCCCTGGCTTGCTCAGCTTCCTCTTATAGAACCCAAGACTACCAGCCCAGGGATGGCACCACCCACAATGGGCCCTCCCCTCTTGATCACTAGTTGAGAAAATGCCTTACAGCTGGGTCTCTTGGAGGCATTTCCTCAAGGGAGGCTCCTTTCTCTGATAATTCCAGCTTGTGTCAAGTACAGTTCTCTTCTACCTTGTGGGTCCCAGGGATCAAACTCAGGCCTTTACTGACTTCTCCATCTTGCTAGCCTGGTTTTTATTTATATATTATTTAAAAAATACTTTTAAAGGTTTCATTTTATCTTATGTATATGGTGATTTGCCTGCATTTATGTCTGTATCCTGTGTACAGTGTCCTCAGAAGCTTGAAAGAGTGTCAAATCCTTTGAACCTCGTGGGGCGGTCTCTTCAATCACCATGGCCAGCAGAGTAACAAGCCAAGGGATGCCACAGTTCAACAGGGCTAAATATCAGGACTGGCCTTAAGTAGTTTATTTTAGACATACTTAAGCACAGCACAGTTTGGCAAAAGGTTTCTCCGTGATACTTGATTCAATTCCATGTGTACAATAAAGTTTAAGACTGCATCTAAACTCCTTGAACATAAGACACCTTTCATAAAGATAGGTTCTATAGATTGACAAACTCACAGTAAGAGGCGTGGTCACCAGACTGTTACCCACATCCACTCCTGGCCTTCAGGGCAGATAAGAGGATTATGCATTCCTTCCTTTGATGGGACAACCCCAGGAGTTTGACATTCCTGGTTTCTTAGTGCTTATCTGTGATCATAAGAACCTCCTTGCCTTCCATAGGACCTGGAGCTGCAGCCAGGAGAGTGCTGGGTTCCTGCCTCAGGTCCTCTTCAAGAGCAACATGTGCTTTTACCACTGAACCCTTCTCTTTAGCCCTGCTTACTTCTAAATTATCATCACCAGCAGCAGCAGCAGCAGCAGCAGCAGCAGCAGCAGCAGCAGCAGCAGCAGCAGCAGCATTGTATGTTTCTGCATGTGTTTGTAAATGCAGTGAAAGTCTGAATACTTCTTTCAAGATAGGCTTGTCTGTCCACAGCGGGATCCAGGATCAGTTTCAGATGGTCAGGTTTGTGTGGCAAGCACCTTTACTTGCAGTGCCATTCCTACAGCTCTGTATTTTAAGCTTAAGCCAGGTCCCTACATTCTGGAATCTGAGGCAGAAAGATTGCTGAGTTCTAGACCAGCTAGGGGAACCTGTCTCAGAATAACAACAACAGCAAAAATCCCAATAATATCAAAAACCAATTCCCAATTCCCGATTCCCTTCTCTTCCCTTTCCTCCCCCCACCATTTAAAACAAAACAAAACAAAGCAAAACAAAACACAGTCTCAAAATGCACATAAGCTGCCTGGGTCTTCCTGCCTTGGCCTAAGTGCTGGAGTTATAGTAAGTACAGACCACCGTGGGCGGGTGGCTCCATTGCTTTCCTCCCTTCCCTTCACTCAAGGTAATCGTACATTTCTGTGGGATAGTATGTTACTGTTGTGTTTATATAGTGAATCAGGGTGATTGACAGCTCTGTCACCTCAAAACATCAATAGTTTTCTTTATAATGAAGTCATTCTATATATCCCCGAGTCTAGCTAGCTATTTTGGAAAACACATTACATGATTACTGTTACTCTAACATGTACTAGGGCATCCTACGTAATTGTAAGTTTCTACTATTATTAAGTTCCGTTTGTCTCCTCTTTCCCAAGTCTCCGGCTCCACAGTTCTGGTTCTGTATATGACTGAGATGACTTGTTTTGTGCTTCTGTGTTGGGTTCATTGAACCGAACTTCATGTCTTCCAGTTTAGTCCCTGTTTTTGTAGATGACAGGATTTCACCATTTTATTGCTGAATAGAATTCCAATGTGTACGTTGCTCACATTTTCTTATCCATTTATCACTGATGAGCACTTGGTTAATTTCCTTTCTTGATTGTTTTCAATAGTCTCCACTGATCCTGACGTGGATGGATGGCGCCTCTTCAACACACTGATTTCATTTCTTTTGGATGTGGACCCAGCATTGAGGCTTTGGCTCTTAGGGAATTTTTGTTTTTAAGTTCATCTTTTTGGTAATAACCATTGACTGGGGTGAGGTGATCCCATGGTGTTACTCTTTTTATTTTTATTTTTTTCATTTGAACCCAGGACCTTGCAGAAACTAAGCAATCATTTCCAATCAGCTAGCCTCGATACCAGCCTTCTCATTGTGGTTTTAGTTGGCATTTTTCCTAATAGTTAGTGGAGTTCAGGACTTTTAAAAAAAAATACATATATAGATTCTTCTGAGAACCTATTAGGTCTTTTTTTTTTTTAAATTTATGAGTTAGATTTTTTAAATTTTTGTTTGTTTGGATTATTTATATTCTGGATATTAACGCCTTGTTAGAAGTACAGTTTGTAAAACCCCTTTTTCCTCCATTCAGAAGGTTCTCTTTTTCTTGTTTCTTTCCTGTATAGAAAGTTCTGCAGAGGCCTTTAGCAGGATGTAACACCAGCTACCTATTTTTGCTTTTAGAGTTATATGCAAAAGGCCCACACCCAGTATGTATAGGCCTCTTGTAGTTTTATGTTTATGCTGAAGTCTTTAATCTATTTTGAGTTGTTTTGTATATAGTGAGAGAAAGCATTTCAGCTTGATTTTTTTCCTTACGGATGTTGGATTTTCCCAGTTCGCTTACTGAGGACAGTATCCACCCCTAATTTATTTTCTTGGCACCTTATAGAACATTAGTTAGCTGTAGATGTGTGAGCTAAAGATGAATTTGTTTACATTTTGAATTTTTACCTTAGCAGGAGTTGTGCTAGAGAATACAGTGAACACACAGAACTAGAAATTGCTTATGAGGATGAGCAATTTCTAATTGATGCCGAAGGCTGTGGCCTCTATGTCACCCTCCTTCCCTGCTATGCATGTGAAGAGGAAAAAATAGCTTCAAGTTTTACTTGATGGGAGGAGTGCAGAGTAGTAGAACATGGACTTTCAAGAGAACCTGTTGTAGATCTTTAATTTTCCTGTTATTTGAAAGTTAGCATATATTTATTTTTATGTAACTGTAGTATTTAATTATGTTCCATAGTTTCTTAACATTGGCTTACAGTGAGATCACAGGATTCCTCAGGGACTGTGTGTTACATTGTTTCAGAATAATTTCTCTAGTTACTGATATAAAATCTGGCCGTCTAGATGGAGGGTTTTGAATGGTACTGACTGTACTTTTATTGACTACTTATTATTATGGGTGGCCATGATTCCTGGTTTCAAGTACCTAACAATCTCTGGAAGACCGACAAGTAATTTTGAATGTGATTTGTATTTTTTATTTCTAAGATGAATACAGTATAATGGGAAGTTATTTGTTTAGGAATTTAAATAGAAACATTCCAGCAGGGTTCTTAAAGGCTCTTTAAGATAATTATTCACTGAAAAAGAAGCCAATTTAGTTGAAGAGTGGTTTGCTTGGGTATAATGTTTGCTAACGATGTACACTGGGCTGGTTGACTGGTTGATTGTGACTGTTTCAAGACTTTGTTTTTAAACATTTTATTTGTTTTGACTGTATTGGGGATTGAACCCTAGGCAAGTGCTTTACCACTGAGCCATATCCTCAGCTTAGCCTCTGTTTTAAAGATTAAATTGGAGTTTTAAAACTGTCATTAAAACACACACACACACACACACACACACACACACACACACACACACACACACACACAGAGCTCATTATTTGTGGTAGTGCCATTTAGTCTTAAAATCTTGGGCTCTGAGTTCCTGAAATAGCTAGCTGTAGGAGTCCTGTCCTTGGATATTTGTCCTCTTCCCAGAAAAGAACTGTGCTGTTGAGGAACGGTGAATGGGAGGGGTTTTTGCATTTAGATAACTAAGTCACAGCAGCATAGCCAGCTAGAAACAGGTACAAATTTAAATATAGTTTATACCGAGCATGAGAGTTAACAGACTTCCTACTTAGCACAGTTGCAAGCAATTTTTTTTTTTTTTGGTTCTTTTTTTTTCGGAGCTGGGGACCGAACCCAGGGCCTTGCGCATCCTAGGCAAGCGCTCTACCACTGAGCTAAATCCCCAACCCCGCAAGCAATTATTTAAACAGCTGTTTACAGCTGTCTGCCACTGAGTTCCAGCCACTTGGCAGAGCTAAGTGTAAAGCAGTTCTGAAGTCTGGAGACCTAGCAGGGCTCCAATGCAGATTACATAGTAAATAATAAAAAGAAAAAAATCTGTGGCTTGGAGTGGTGGCCCTCAGCTTCAGTGAGGAAGCTGAGCAGGGGATGATTGCTGTAAATTTGAGGCCAGCCTGGGCAACATGATAAGACATTCCCTCTCCAGCTGACATAATTGAAAAACTGAACTTTTCTTTTTCCTTTCTTCTTTGAAACGGTCTCATTCTGCAGTGCTTGTCTGGCTAGAACTTGCTGTGTAGACCAGGTTGACCTCAGCCACCCAGATAGCATCTGGATATGCCTTTCAGCTACTGGATTAAAGAAATTTTTAAATTTCTTTGTTCTGTTTTGTTTTTTGAACCAGGGCTTCTCTGTGTAGCCTTGGCTGTTCTGTAACTCAGTCTTTAGATGAACTCTGACACACACACTCCACCCCTGCCTCCCAAGTTCTGGGATTAAAGGAGAAGGAATGAATCATTTAAGCCAGGAATTGTGGTTTGTGCCTGTAATCCTAGCATTCCAGAGAAGAGGGATGGAGGAGAGCTCAAGGCTAGCGCAGGTGGGGAGGGACTGCTTGCTGCTCTTCCAGAGGATCTAGTTCACTTCCCAGCACCCAAGTTGGGTGACTCATAACCTTCTGTAACCCCTGCTCCTGGGGATCCAGTGTCCTCTTGCCTTCGTGGGCATCTACACATGTGACATACATTCACACACGTAAAAATGAAAGTAAAGCATTTCTTAAAAGACAAAAGTACATCATTTATAGCTAAGGACCTACGTTTAGATATTATAGGAGATGCAAGAGACTATAGTACACTATTAATACAACAAAATTTAATTACCACTTCATGACCATCACATGCCAGGATGCTGTGATACACAGCATCATTAAATTACAAAATAGTTTCTCTTTTGCATACTGAGAGGTAGAAGTAGGGCCTTGTGTCAGCTAGGCAAGCCCTTTACCACTGTGCTGCATTCCCAGCCCTGACTTGTTTTATGTGTGTTTATTTCACTCAAAAATACTATCTAGATAATAATTTCATAGCAAATCATATAACTCTTTGGCTTTGTGTTTTACCTGCTCAGGTGTAATGATTAGTCTCATCTCTCAGTGTAAACTGTGAAATACTGTCTAAGAAAATAAAAATAAACAAAACCCCAACAACAATAAAAGCTGCCTAAATAATGGTGTTCTGGAATTGTGTTTAACTAGGTAATTATTGGTAGATATTTAGGAGAGTAAGGGTTTATCAATTTATTAAATTTTATTGTGATTATTTTTGTGTGTTTGGGTTTCTTCCCTACATGTACATATGTGTACCGTGCATTCCTGGTGCCCTTGGAGGCCAGAAAAAGGCTTTGGATGCAACTCGGTGGTAGAGTCTTTGACTAGAAGGACAAAAGCTTTAATCTATAATTTTTAGAAATATAAGGGCAAAGTGTTTGAAATTGCGTAAAAATATTCCTTAAGAAACTAGCCTAATTTTGATTATTAGAGGCTATCTCAATGTGAAGAACACATTAAATCAGAATATAAGACAGCTTGCTTCTTAATTAGTGATAATTGCTTTAGGTATTGAGGGAATAACTGGTCATCATTTAAAAACTTAAATAATGTTCATGGAAAATACTTTAGCTGTTCATAATTAGTGTGTTTTTGCATACTGAAGACATTAAATACTGTAAGGGTCCATGATTTGCTGAATATGATGCCTCGGACTCAAATAGTATGTGAACACAAAGAGTGTTTTATTCTGCAGAAGTCCAGCGTGCTGGGGTCACCCATTACCAACATAGGGAGACACCCAAGTGAGCTCGCAGGCCAGATTTAAAGCATGTTAGGGGATTCCAGGGTAGGTGACCTTTATCTTACTCCATCTCCAGGGGCATTCTGGGGCATGGGGCCTGGGAACTGTTGCTGACCCTTGTCCTTGTCTTAGGCCAGGTGGCAGGGCAGCTTCTGAGGTCAGGACTTACTTGGAATTGCCCAGTTCTTGGAAACAGATTTAGTCTTAGTCTCCTGAACTGCCAGTTTGAAGTTTGTCATGGAGTCACCCTAGCCTTCTCATTACCACCTTTTCGAATGTGCTTATGTCAGTTTTTGCAAAGAAGAAAACTTGAGCAAACTTCTGCTGCCCTATACATTTTGGTCTGAAATTAAAAGAAGGGATGAGAAAAGTGTTCTGTAGCTGTCCTTCACACCCTTGTTTCTTGCTTTATTGACTTTGCAGTGCTGGGGAGCCAAACCTGCGCCTTGCACTTGCTGGAAGTCCTCCAGCAGCGATTTACAGCCTCAGCCCCAGAAACCTTCCCTTACAGTACCAAGAGCAGGAGTTTGTTTCTGAGCCAGGCGGCAGTGTGGCCTGGAACTTGCTGTGCAGCAGAGGGGGATGAGCTTGAGGTTTTGGCCCTCCCACTTCACCTCCCAAGTGCTCCTCTAGTATTTCTGGTTGAACCTCAGAAGAAAAATGTTGCTTTTCCCTCTAACTTTGTATTACAAGAAAATTAATGCTCTCTAAAGAGTGATCAATACAGTGTTTTGCAGGATGGGTAAAGAGAAGGAAAATTTTTTGGGAAACAAGTGTTTTTGAGACTATAGCTTTACACTGGCTTAGAATTAGTGAATTCTGACTAGGTTTCCCTCAAGCCATGGCAATTCTCAGCATATTGAATCCTGCGATTACACTTTGGGCTGCTGCCCCTGTTTCTCATTTGTCATTTTCTTTGTTTTTTAAATTACTTTTTAAAAATTATTTTATGTATATGAGTAGTTTTGTCTACATGTATGAAAGTATATCATGTGTGTGCCTGGTACCCACAGAAGACAGAGGAGCTAGATGCCCTGGAACTGGAGATGTAGGTGTTTTTGAGACACCATGTGAATGCTATGAACCAAACGTAGGTCCTCTACAAAAGACAGCTTATAAATTAATGTGATCGACTAAAACTACACTAAGAGTGTACAGACAGACAGATCATTAAAAGCAATACAATTGAATATGTAACTAGGACTCTTCCCACAATGAAAAGCCTAGAACTCGGTGGAGTCACTTACTAACTTTGTCCAATTTCTTCCTTTAAAGAAAGGGTCTCATTGTGTAATCCTGTGGAACTCAATTAGAGATCAGAGTAGTTTTGAACTGCCTCATGCTAGGATTAAAGGCCACCATGGTCGGCCTTCTGTCAGATTTTTAAAGATTTCATAGATTTCTCAAACTGCTCCATGAAGTAGAAAGGAAAGTAGCATTACTAAGTTCATCCAAAGAAATCAGTATATATACCAAAACCAGATGAAGGTGCAGGCCAATTTCTCTTAAAAACATAGATGCTAAACTTGATGCAAATCAAATTTAGGGACATGCTAATATCACACCGCCGCTGCTGCAGAGGTGGCTCGGCAGTGGTGCTTTGAATTTGAGTGGCCCCCAGAGGCTCTTCTATTTGAACACTTGCTTCACAGTTGGTGAAAATGGTTTGGGAAGGACTAGGGAAGGATTGACTCTATCAAAGGAGATGTGTCACTTGAGGTGGGCTTTGAAGTTTCAAAGGTCCACACCAGGCCCAGTCTTTCTCTGTGCCTCCAACTTGCACGTGAGGATGTAAGCTCTTAGCCATTGCTCCACCATCTTGTCTGCTTGCCTGAGTGCTGCCATGCTCCGTACTGTGATGATTGCGGACTCACCTGAAACTGTAAGCAATCCCTCAGTTAAATGTTTTATTTTGTAAGTTGCCTTGGTCCTGGTGTCTCTTCACAGCCATGGTAAAGTAACTAAGACATGTGAGAATCTGAATTTTGATTTCCTGTCCCCATATAAAAAGATGGTATACTGTGCGTATGTTATTCTATCAATGTAGGGGCAGGGAGCAGGACAAAGACCAGTAGATTATGGTACTGATGGCTAAAGGTGAGCCTCAAGTTAATGAGAAATCCTGTCTGAAAAATATAAAGGTACATAGCTCCCAAAGCTGACCCCTCCAGAGCTCAGAGCACATGGACATTAACTCCTACAAACACATGTAGTCGCTTAGTCTGCCCTCCCTTCCTGCCTCCCTTTCTCTCCCTGACAAGGCCTGCATTTAAATAGCAGGGGAAGACACCAGGTTGGCCTCTGATGCATTCTACACTGTATTCATCTCCAGTCATTTCCACCTGGCTGTTTTAGATTTGTGTCCATGTTAAACCTATCAAGAAGCCTAACAACAGGGCTGTACCATAAACTGGTAGGCTGTCTTTCACAATTCTGTTTGGTAGTTTGTGTGCATATGCTGTTCAGATGATTCTCCTTTTCCATATGAGGAAAGCAACTCAATTTGTCTGACAATTACACAAATTACCATCCTGTGCTGGGGGTGGGAAGGTAGTTACTCCTGTCTCAAACTCAGAGAGATCCACTTACCTCTGCCTCCTGAGTGCTGGGATTAAAGTTGTGTGTCACCACTGCCTGGGTGCCTGTGGCTTCTTGACTTCAGAACTAGCAGTGCAAAAGAGCTGTAAAGTGTGGTATATGACTGTTTTGTTATGACAGATTGTCCTGAGTATGTCTGTGTTGGTGTTTCCAGGGAAGAAGAATGGTTTCTGAGTTAGTGAACTGAGTAGGTGGCAGAGTGGTGGCAGCAATCTACTGATTAGAAGCCCCTAGGGCAGAATTTGTCAACTTATATGTCTCAGCACAAGGGGGTTGAACCCTTTCAAGGGGTCACATATCTGCCTGCATATCAGATATTTGTAATAAGATTCACAACAGCAAAATTACAGTTTCATAGTAGCACGAAAAATAGTTTTAGGGTTGTGGTTATTACATCATGGGCTGTATTAAATGGTCACAGCATTAGGAAGGTTGTGATACACTGTCCTAGGAAGAAGAGGCAACTTGTTCTTTCTCACTTTAATCCTTTTTTCCCTAAAGTTTGCTTCTACCTCAACCTTTCTACATCAGACTCCAGGTTCTTTTTCTTTGGGCTCAGGCTGTTCCCAGTAGCTGTTGGAGGTAATATCATAGGGATAGTCAGCAGATGTCTGGTTGGACTTAAGGCCTGCTCAGTAGTAGGACGCAATATACTTGGAACTGTAAGCGTAGCCAAGAACCCACATCAACCCTAGAGGAGAACTTATTACTGTATCATTTACTTAGTACCTAACTACCTTCTGGGTATTCATTTTGATACTCATTAGATAAGTGCAAATCCCATTTATCAAAGAAACTTCTTTTGTAACAGACAGTTACAGAGAAACTCCTCCTAAGAAGTGCATAGCTGATTTATGCACTAGCTTCTGTGCTTTAATTTAACTTAAAGTCTCCTAATTAAACAAACAAACAAACAAAAACCAGCATCATTCTCACAACTGTGTAAACATCGAGTGTCTTCAGTGGTGGTTTTATAAGTAATTCAGGGGAAGGATAAGAGAGCAGGGGTAACGCTAGTTTGCAGCTGCTAACATGAAAATGAGATGATTAAATATTTAAATTTTATTCTCTTTTGAGATAGACATTGAACTCATTTCAGGATCTTCCTGTTTCCATCTCCTAAGTGCTGGTAGTATAGGTGCAAACATGTTTAAATATTCATAGTTAAAATTAGTTAATCTTTTTAACATTTTGTACCAAATTTAAATTTACTATGTGCAGTCATATTAACCATTATTTTTGGAAAGTTTGCTTCATTCGAAAGCAAATCAAATATGTGATTTATAAATTGACTTAATACAGAACTTTTAAAAATACATGCTGGGGCTATAACTCAGTTATGAAGTATTTACCTAGTTCTGTAAAGTCTTGGGTTTAATTCCCAGCATAACAACAACAACAAAAAGCCAGTCATAGTGGTTTGAATGAGAATGATTCCCATAGGCTCCTGTGTCTGAGTACCTACCTCAGTGGAACTGTTCAGCAGGATTTGGGAGGTATGGACTTGTTGGAGGACTGTCACTGGGGCTGGCTTTGGAGTGTCAAATGACGTAGGATGTTCTGAGATAGCTCTTCCTCTTGTTTGGTTACTGCTGCCAGGCCTTTTCTCTGCAATCACGGACTCTAACCCTCTAGAATCATAGCCCAGGTTAATGCTTCCTTCTGTAAGTTGCCTTGTCACTGGGGTTTTATCAGAACAGTAGGGAAGTACCCCAGTGTCAGACCGATTCATAGGAATCAGCTGTGAAACCACCTCCTTTGACAGGTGTTTTTCCCACCAAGCTGTGCCCCTGCTCTCATTTTACAGCATCTCATTTTATTTTGAGCCTCTTCACCCTCATGACTCTTCGGCCAATACAGTCCACAAGGGCAAAGAGAGTAGAGATGTTGAATAGGGAATTTGGAAGCCCTGTGAGAAACTACAGTGAATAAACCCACCAGGACCTGCAGTCAGTAGGCAGACCAACTTTACTTAGGGTGATTGAAGGCTTATAAAGTTTTGGGACACCGAAGGTAGGAACATCCAGGACGGGCAAAGGTCACTGGCTGGGGGCTCAGGTTACCTAGAATGCCTCAATAGCATTGGGGAACATTTCAGGGGTCTCAGGTGCTGGCTGAACAGGTTTGGTCAGGAGAAAGGAAATCAGTCCTATAAACTAATTGAGGCTACGTGACATTCTTCATGTAGAGGCATGTATGGGGGCAGAACATCCTCTGTCCTGTGTCAGTCATACATTCCTACATAAGTCTGCCTGAGCCGTTTATACCTGTGTCTACTTTTACATGTTTGCCCCAGCACAACACCATCCAACTGACTTTCCAAAGAACCCTGAGGTTTCCACTTGAAATAACTTTTTTTTTTTTTTTTTTTTTTGGTTCTTTTTTTCGGAGCTGGGGACCGAACCCAGGGCCTTGCGCTTCCTAGGCAAGCGCTCTACCACTGAGCTAAATCCCCAACCCCTTGAAATAACTTTTTTTTTTTTTTGTTCTTTTTTTTTTTTTTTTTTTCGGAGCTGGGGACCGAACCCAGGGCCTTGCGCTTCCTAGGCAAGCGCTCTACCACTGAGCTAAATCCCCAACCGAAATAACTTTTATGACTTATGTAAGGACTTCAAATTGTTCATATACAATATACAGAGACTTCAATGTCTTTGTCTTTGTGTGTGTGAGTGTGTGTGGTACACGGAGGTCAAGAGGGATACAGGGTTCCTATAAGTCTTGTTTCTCTGATGCAGGGCCTCTTCCTGAACCTGGAGTTATCTTATGTTCTAGCTAGCTAGCAAGCCCTAGTGACCCTTTTCTTGTCTCCGTACTTTGCCCAGCATTGGGATCTGAACTAACGGCCTCTTGATTACACACTAGGTGTTCTCAATTACAGAACCATCTCTCTAGTTTATACATATGTCTTGCTGATTCTCCCTTTTTTCATCATTTTTTAATGGTGTCTTTTCTTTTTTGAGACATGGCTTCTCTTATGTGTAGTCCTAGCTGTCCTGGAACTCACTTTGTAGATCAGGCTGGTCTCAGAGTTACGCCTGCCTCTGCCTCTGAGTGCTGGGATCAAAGGCATGTGTTACCACTGCCCAGGTAAAGGTTTTTTGTGGTGTGTGTGTGTGTGTGTGTGTGTGTGTGTGTGTGTGTGTGTGTGAGAGAGAGAGAGAGAGAGAGAGAGAGAGAGAGAGAGAGAGAGAGAGAGAGACAGACTGTGCCTGCAGAGCAGTCGGTTATCAAAACCCCTTGAGCTAGAGTGAGCCGCCATGGTATGGGTGCTGGGTGCTGGGAATTGAGCCTCAGATCCCCTGAAAGAGTAGTACACAGTCTTAACCTGTTGAGCCTTATATTTTTCTAGCGCTTCCAAACATTACATGCTGTATGTGTAATTTTCTCAGTTTCACATACATGCTGACTAGTTTTGTGGCAGTGTGACACAAAGTAAAGTCATCTGAGAGGAACAACCTCAACTGAGAAAATGCCTCCATAAAATTAGCCTGGAAGCAAGCCTGTAGGGCAGTGGTTCTCAACCTGTAGGTCACAACCCCTCTGAGGGTTAAACTGCCTTTCGTAGGCATTGCTTAAGACCATTGGGAAACACAGACATTTACATTACAATTCATAATAGCAAAATTTCAGTTATGAAGTAGCAGTGAAAGTAATTTTATGCCCGAGGTCAGCACAAGAAGAGCATCTGGATTAGAGGATCTCAGCATTAGGAAGGTCGAGAACCACTGCTTTGGGGAAGTTTTAAATTAGTGATTGATGTGGGAAGGCCCAGCCCATTGTGGGTTCTGTAAGAAAGCAGGCTGAGCAAGCTATAAAGAGCAAGTCAGTAAGCAGTACCCCTCCATGGCCTGTGCATCAGCTCCTGCATTATTGAGTTCCAGCCCTGACTTCCCTGGAAGATGGATGGACAAACTGTAAGATAAAATGCATCCTTTCCTCCTCAAGTTGCTTTTGGTCATGGTGCTTTATTGCAGTAGTAGAAACCCTAAACAATGCAGATCACAAAACAGGAGAAGCTGAAATGAGGTAAATAGGAAGGAAGCGACACAAAACAACCAGAAGGTCTGACAGGACAGAGGAAAGCAGGAGAAGGAAGCGTATTCTCATCTTCAGAGAGCTGGGAAAGTTGGAGGATGGGATATTGGATGTGGGAAACTGAGTTATCATCTCTGTTCAGGATGAAAAACCATAGACTCCTTAGAGCGTGGGAAATAGAAAGCACCTTGGTGGCAGTGATGAAGAAGAACACATGGCATATGGAAAAGGGTGAGGGAACCCTTCTTACCCAAGGGCTCTCTGGGGTCCCGTCCCTCCCCTCCCCCTCCCCCTCTACCTCTCTCCTCCCTCCCTCCCGTTCGTTCTTTCTTTCCTTCCTTCCTTCCTTCCTTCCTTCCTTCCTTCCTTCCTTCCTTCCTTCCTTCCTTCATTCTTTCGTTATTTCGACAGGGTCTCTTTACTGTCCTTGACTATCCTGGGACTCACTGTGTAAATCAGGCTGACCTCAAACTCAGACATCTGCCTGCCTCTACCTCCCAAGTGCTGGGGCTGACAGCCTGTGCTGCCACACCCACCTGAAGTCTGCCCTTAAACAGTGAAAATTGCTGTTCACAGAACTTTCTCATTGAAAACAGTGAGAGAATGAGATTTAGTTATGTTACATTCCTCCCCCGTTTTGTTCTTTCTCAATTTGGGGCTGGAATCCAGGGCTTTGTGCCTGTCTATCACTGAGCCATACACCTCTCCAGCTTTTATCTTTAAAAGAAAAAAAACAAAACTTCTTTTTAAATTATGTGAATGTATGCAGACCTCTTTATGTATACATATGAATGCATTATCCTCAAATGCCAGAAGACAGCATCAGATTCACCTGAAGGTGAATATGAGGTTGTGAGTTCCCTAGCATGAATGCTGGGAACCAGACTTCGGGCTTCTCTGAGAGAGCAGTGTGTGCTCTTAACTGCTAAGCATCTCTACCCAGTATTCTTAAGATAAGAGAGTGAAAGCAAAGTCAGGAGAGTTAGTAGATGTAGATTATGAAGTTAATGAGGGGGAAGCAGTATAGAGCAAGGATTAAAAAATAATAATTCCCTTTTTTTCTGTTGCTATTAGGGTTGGGGTGGTGTTTGAGCTAGGGTTTCTTCCATGTAGCTGAGGCTAGCTTTGAACTTAGGCTTCAGCTTCCCACCTGGTGTGATTGCAGGCATAAGCCATCATGGCCAGCAGAAAAAATAATTCCTGAGGAGAATAATTATGTGACAAGTCTGACCAAATTGGGGTTGAGATGAGGATTTAGACACAGTGGTACACGTCTGGAGAGATGGCTCTGTGCTTAAGAGCACCTGCTGTTCTTGCAGAGGACCCGGCTTTAGTTCTAGGCAACTACATGTTTGATCACAGCCCTTGTAACTTGAGTTGAAGGAGAGTCTGAGATACCTTCTTCTGACCTCTGAGGGCATCAGTTATACAACGGTGCACGTACGTACATGCAGGCAAAGCTGTCATATGCATAACATAACACACCATTTGCCTCGTGTCACTTTGAGACACCGTACAAATACCTACAAATACTGAAACCACAGAATGTTCTTATTATGGATGGGAAATTGCACAGATGTCTTGTGACCTTTAATCTTTTTAACCAAACTATTAAAAACTTTCTTACCGTTAGTGTAAATGGGTAAACAGATGGATAGTCATTATAATTGTACATTCAAATATACCAAAATTATACAATTTAGTGCTTTAAAGTATTTTAAATCATTTGATTGTATTTTTGGTACAGATTAAACTCAGAACCTTATGTGGGATAGGTAAGCAGATGTTCTTTCATAAGTACACTGCTAGTTCTTAAATTGTCTAGCTAAATTAAAATAGTAGAAAAATACAGAAGGTAAAACAAACCATATAAAAGGCAACATTTGACCATGTATATGCTCACTCACATACACAGAGTTTTTGAACAATAATGTCAGAGTCTGCGGTTGTTTGCTAATGGAGACTTAGAAATCCAGATGGCATAAAGAGAAAGCAAACTCTTTATATGGGGCTGGAAAGAACAGTCTTTAGAATGGTTCACAAGGTAAGTCTAAAGTTGGTGGTAGATCTAGATGCAGCAATGCAGAATGTGAGCTGTCACTCCACTACTCCAGGGCCAGCAAACAAACCAAAAAAACTGCTGATGAAAAAAAGGTTAGTCTTCATAACATTTAAAATCAGACTCTTCGGTTGTCAGCAAAGGAGATCTGGGGACAGCACACACAGCTCAGTTGGTTCAGAGCTTGTCCAGCACAGGGGACATTGTGTTTGATCCTCAGCAGTCAGATGCTGCTATAGACCTATAATCCCAGTACTGCCAGTTTCCTTAAAAGTTAAACAGATTTACAGCACCTGCCTGAGTTGCACCTGCCTGAGTGTGCACCTGCCTGAATGTCTGCCTGCCTGAGTGCGCACCTGCCTGAATGTCTGCCTGCCTGAGTGCGCACCTGCCTGAGTGTGCACGTTATGGTTAGCCATGTGGACATGGTAGGCTTTGTCTCATTACATCACTGACAGATGGTTTCTTGGTTATGAGTAGTGTACAGTTGAAATTCCTTTTTTGTCAGCAGGTTTTGGGTGGATAGTAGAAGTGGACTGCTGGTTTGTGTAGAGCATTAATTAGTATTTAGGCTCAGGAGGTGGTTCACTTTTGAAGAAGTGGAGGCCGTTGGCCAGAAGTGTGAGGTCGTCCTTGGGTACACACCACTGTTTGCTAGAAAGATGACTTCAAACTTTGATGAAATGAGAAACCACTTTTTGAAAGCAATTTGATCAATATGTGTCAGTAAAATCGCATACCTGTTTGTTTATCCTAGTGGTTTCTGTTCATCTGGGAGTGTATCCTGTAGTAGAAAATTCAGTAATTCAATTAACTATAGTAAAGAAAGAGATAGCATGGGTGTTTTTGAAAGTGATACGTAACTTGAGGATTTTAGATTTTTAGCATTAGCTGTTACCCCACCCCCCACATATATCTTGTCTCCTCTCTCATTTCACTTTATCTCATTTTCTTTGTTTTTGGAGACAGGTCTCTAGACACTGTGAGTCCCAGACTGGCCTGGAGTTTGTGGTCTTGCCCTGGCCTTCTGTGCATTGGCACTGCACTTAGGAGCTATATCCTCGGCTGTAGTGCTTCTGTTTTATCCCCTTTAAAGCATTGGACAGAAGGATGGAGAGATGGTTTATCTGTTAAGAGCAAAGGGCTGCTATTGCAGAGGAGTTGTTCAGCTCCCAGCGCCTACATGGTGGTCACAACTACCCATAAGTCCAGTTCATGGCTGGATTGGATACCTTTGGCTTAGGGGCTCAGGGCATGTACATGAGACACAAGCATACGTGCAGGCAGAAAATTCATACACATAAAACAAATCTTTCCCTTGAAGTATAGAGCTGTAACTAGTTTTGAATTATCGTTTATTAGTTGTATTTCATAGATATGTACTCATTTTTAGATTTCAATGTGAATGTCTTCCATTTTGATTCTAGATTATAATGGTGCAACAATTAAAAATTTTAAAGTATTTCTACTTTAAGAATATTTTAAATGTCTTTATACAGGTACCTTGGGATTTTATTTAATTTTTTCTGAAAAAAAAAACTGCATTTTGAAACATGTTTGCTCAAGTAATTTTTTTTCCATTGGGTTTGTTAGTTATGTAAATCTGAGTCCTAAAAGTCACAAAAACTCATATGGCTAGAGATGTACTAAATATAAATAACACAATGTGCTTAAACTTAAATCCTAACCAACCAAGTCATTATTAAATGCTTTATTCTGTGTTTGAAATTCAGCCTTTTTAAGAGATAAAAGTGTTATACAAACTGATAGTAGTCAATAAGTGGATGATGCTTAGTTAAGTTATTGTAAAGTGTAAGATATCCACGTGTTAGATGGGCTTGGGAACCTATTATCTGTGGGTCCCCAGTCTTCACATGAAATTGAAGCTAATATTGAGAATTGAGAATGATTTGTCGTTCTAAGAGGTGATTTGGTATATATAAAATTACACAATGTCCATAAAGAGTCCCTCTTTTTATGAACCCGTAAATGACAACAGAGCATGTGAATAATCTTGATTTTGAGACAAGGTGTCTTGTATAGTTCAGGCTGTCCTCAAAGGTTTTGAACTGTGGGTAGGCCTTGACCCTACCTCCCAAACACTGGGACTAGAGGTGAGTACCATCATGCCTGGACATTCCTTTGTTTTTAAAGAATTATTTACTTTATTTGTATGAGTACACTGTAGCTGTCTTCAGACACCCCAGAAGAGGGTATTGGATCCCATTACAGATGGTTGTGAGCCACCATGTGGTTGCTAGGAATTGAACTCAGGACCTCAGGAAGAACAGTGAGTGCTCTTAACTTCTGAGCCATCTCTCAGGTCCCTTGGGCATTCCTTTTATTGCTGAATAATGGTTAACCATGTGGACATGACATCACTGACAAACCTTTTCTTGGTTCTGAATAGTGGATATTGAAATTTCTTTCTTGTCACTAGGTTTTGGATAGATCACTAGATGTTGGATTGCTGCTTTCGGTAGCAAATTAGACTGGAGAGTTAGTTCATTTGGTAAAATGTTTGCCTCAAAAGCAAACCCCAGAGTTTGAACCCCAAACATGGGTGGGGCATGGTAGTGTGCTTGTAATTCCATTGCTAGGAAAACTGCTAACAAAACCCTGGGGCTTGGTGGCCTGCAAACCTAGTTTACTAAGACTGTTTGAAAAAGCAAGGTGGACAGAATCTTAGAACAACTCCTTAGGTTGTCCTGCACACACAGGCATGGGAAACTTATGTTTAACTTAAAGAAACTAACAAGACTCTCTAAAGCTTTATACACTTTCTTTAGCACAGTGCATGGGCACATCATCATTATTATTTTTATTTTTTATATATCTTTGCCAACATTTGGTATTATCTGCACTCCTTGGATCTTGTGACCCTGACTGATCTGGAACTCCCTACTTAGGAGTTGGCTTCAAACTCAAAAGAGAACCACAGGTTTCTGTCTGCTGAGTCCCAGGCTTAAAGACTTGTGAGTTTCCACGTAGGTGCTTGGAGTCAGTCCCAGGTGACCTGCAAGTGTGGCCAGTACTCTAACTGAGGCGGAGCCTTTTCTTCAGATTTGGTTTTCTTTTTGGAGTTTTTTTGATTGCATTCAGAAATCCATATATATGTATATACATGTACATATATATATATATATATATATATATATATATATAGTTTATCAGTGTTTGAAAGGAAGTAAGTCTGTGGGTCTGACCTGCAGGCCTGTAAGTCTAACTGCTTAGGAGGGTGAGGCAGGCAGGCGAGTCACAGCATTAAGGCTTCCCTGGGAAACATGTACATACCTTTCCGTGTGTGTGTGTGTGTGTGTGTGTGTGTGTGTCCGTCCGTCCGTCCATATGCCAAAGATACTGCCCATTATCATGAGCGCTGGAGAGCTTTTGTGCAGCTGTGCAGCTGCTCTTGTTTCTGCCTAACCATAATTCAGGGCCATTGGTGCACAGAAGTTTTAAATTCTAATGTAGTTCGTATCTTTCTGCCACTTTTTAAATTACATGAAAAGTTTAAGAAGTCCTTCATTTCCTCTATGGTTTTGGGGAAATGCTATAGATTGGTACCTAACATGATAAATATATTTAGTATCTTTTTTTAAAATCTGCTTTGTTCTTGTGTATAGGAGCCTTGGGTTCTTGGAAAAACAATATGGCAAGAGTCAGACTATGGAGGTTGCAACAACTTTCTTATCCAACCAACCAGACCACGATTTGACTAACACTGTCTAGCCAGACGCCCACCCGCACTCTCCCATCCCCACAGTAGCAAAGAACACTAAGGGTGCCAATCTCCTTGCTTCCAAGTACAGCCATAACGATTAAAGTCCCTTTCCTGGGTTTTACCATTAGTTTTTTCCATTTGCTGTTTGGGATTGGTGACTGTACCTACTTTTTGGGGGCCACCAGAATCAAACTGTAGCCTAGGAGTAGCAGATTCAGCAATATTTATCAGGTACTTGGACATTCCTCATTTTATTTGTTTGTTTGTTGGTTTATTTACTTATTATGTATACAGTGTTCCGCCTACATGCATAACTACAGGCTAGAAGTTAGCACCAGATCTCATTACAGATGATTACGATGGCTCATGTGGTTGCTGGGAATTGAACTCAGGACCTCTGGAAGAGCAGACAGTGCTCTTAACCTCCGAGCCCTCTCTCCAGCCTTGTGATTTTTTTCTTTCTAAGATTATTTTGTGAGTATTTTGCCCTATGTATATGTGTGTACCGTATACATGCAGTGCCAGAAGAGGGCATCAGATTCCATGGAACTGAAGGTACAGATGGTTGTGAGCTGCTATATGGATGCTGAAAACCAAACCCAGGTTCTCAAGAGCAGCCAGTGCCCTTCACTGCTGAGCCATCCATTTTGTACTTAGCTCCTCTCAAAGCTCTGTTTCATCTCCTCTGTCATCTGTGCCCATGCAGTCTTAGTTCCAGTAGCTGTCAGTTGATTCTTGGTGTCTGTTTATGTAAGTGTTCATTCCTGGCTCTTCAAAATTGGTTTAGCTTTTTGTGTGAAATTAACAAGCAATTATCAAATTCTATTTAAAAAACGTCCCAGAGGAATTTCATTAGCATTGCTTCGAGGTGTTGGTGTTTGTGTTTTTAAAAATGCTCATTTACTGCAGTTTATCTGGTAGGAACGTACTCTAATGATTCTCTTGTATTCTCTTCAGAAATGACAGAAAGACTAAGATGTTTATACCTATTAAAAAGTGGTTATTCGTATATTAATACTGCAATAAATACTGTCGTTTGTGAAAGTGGACATTAGAAGTAAATTGTGTCAGCAGAATGTAGTTTGTTTCTGTGAAGATGGTAGAAAGAATGCTTTGAAATGGAACAGAAATGTATCAACAAGTATCTTAATTACTGTTCTAATGCCATGAATAAACACAGTGACCAAGGCAGCTTATAAAGTAAAGCATTTAATTAGAGCCTTGCTTACAAAGGATGTGTCCGTGTATATCACCTTGTGGAGTATGGCGCTAGGCAGGCAGGCATGGCGCTAGAGCAGTAGCTGAGAGTTTGCTTCTGATCTGGAAGCATGAGGGAGGGGGAAGGCTAACTGGGAATGGTATCCCCAGTGACACACCTTGTCCAGCAAAACCACACCTTCTAATCCTTTCCAAGTAGTTCCCACTAAACTGGGTACCAAGCATTAAAACATGAGGGCCATTCTAATGGCCCTCCACAGTGTGATGCTTATGGCTAATGGTCAGCTTGATAGGTTCAGGAATCCTCTAGGAGACACGTTTGGGACGTGTTTGGGAGCAATTATTTTGGTTATCTTCTGGGCATGCTATGATAGTATTATCTTGATAACGTTTGTTGTTGTGAGCAGTCACGGGTAGGCTTGTGTTGTGGGCTGTATAAAGAAGAGAAAGTGAGCGCTCCTCTCTCTTCTGTGTTCTGGTAGACGTACTATAGTTGCTAGAGGCTAGCTGCCTTCAGTTCCTGCTACCATCCCTTTTTCCACTATGATCAACTACTCCCAAACTGTGGTCCAAAATAATTTTTCTTCCCTTAAATTGCTTTCCGTGGGATATCATATCTGTGGGATATTAAAGGAAGTTAGACTCTAAGTATGTATGGTCAGTAACATTCATAATGAAGTGAGGTAAGTAGTTAGTGTATGGGCTGTTGTGTACATCTATGATCTCAACTCTATAGGACCTAGATTGCCTCAGTCAGGGTTTCCATCCCTGCACAAACACCATGGCCAAGAAGCAAGTTGGGGAAGAAAGGGTTTTATTCAGCTTACCCTTCCACATTGCTGGTCATCACCGAAGGAAGTCAGGACTGGAACTCAAGCAGGTCAGGAAGCAGGAGCTGATGCAGAGGCCATGGAGGGATATTACTTACTGGCTTGCTCAGCTTGCTGTCTTACAGAACCAAGGACTACCAGCCCAGGGATGGCCGCACCCACAATGGATCCTCCCCCTTTGATCACTAATTGAGAAAATGCCTTATAGCTTGATCTTATGGAGGCATTTCCTCAAGGGATGCTCCTTTCTCTGTGATAACTCAAGCTTGTGTCAAGTTGACACACAAAACCAGCCAGTGCACAGATTTTTATCTTTTATCCAACTTCTCTCCATAAAAAGAGAAAGAACTGGGCTTGCTTGCTCAGTTTGCAATCTCAGCACTCTGGAAGACAGAAGCAGGAGAATCGGGTTAACTGTGGCTATGTGAGAGCATATCTCACCCCCTACTGCACCCCCAGAAGAAGCAACACATAAGTAAGAAGTTTATGTGATGCTTATATTGTATTGAAAGAACTTTATTGTTGTCTTTAATATATGAGTCTGCTGAGCTGGCTCAGTGGGGAAGCGTGCTTGCTGTTTTTTTAGAAGGACCTGATTTTGGATCCTAGCTTCCAAGTAGATCACAGTTGCATATAATTCCAGTTCCAGGTCTGCTACCTACTTCTGGCCTCTGTGTGCACTTGCATACCTGAAGCATACATAAAGTACATACAATGAAATTTTAAAAAGCGAATCTAAAAACTAGCAGACACGATAGTATAAGCACCACATCTGTGTTCCTCTCTAAAGATGCTTAATCTAAGGCTGACAGACTCTGAAGTTGTGATTGTGCTGTCATAACTTTTTTTTTTTTTTTTTTTTTTTTGGTTCTTTTTTTTGGAGCTGGGGACCGAACCCAGGGCCTTGCGCTTCCTAGGTAAGCGCTCTACCACTGAGCTAAATCCCCAGCCCCTGTCATAACTTTTGAGACCAGAGTTGATAGATAGGGTCAGAGCCTGAGCTTTGATATCTCTTTAACAATCGAGGGGTGGCTACCCATCCTATAGGCCTGGTTAGACAAATAATGGTTGAAGAGAGGAAGAAAATTTATTTACTGTGTCTACATTGGAAAGAACAACAAAGAAATCAGTCATGCTCCCAAGTCCTTCTTCAAGACACAGGTTTAGATTTAAATAGAGAGAAAGGATATATATAAGTAGGCTAAGGTGTGATCTTCTCCATCGTAGTGGTCTTACAAGTTCTCAAAGCGATGTGGACATCTGTCCAACAGACAGGCTTCTCTTTCTGTTTTGTAGCAGGACGCTGGGCATTTCCTTCTCAGAGCATAAGAAGTTCCAGTTTTGTGGGGTGCATTATGTCAGTAGTCTGATAGTTGGTAGGAGGAGCGCACGTGACTCTAGTTTTGTCTTCCTACACACCCAGACAGTTACAGTTTGGATCTAGGGGTACTCCGATTTCTATTATGCTTTCTTCCATCTATGACTTACACTTGCATTTAAAATTACTCTTTGTAGATAGAAGTATTCTTTGTGTTAATTGTTGGAACACAGTCAAAGGATGTTGCATTGTGAACAATGCCTTGGGGAACTGTGAGAGATGCTCCAGAAATAAAGGGAAAGGGGTAGGCAACTGTACAAGCAGTGGATCCTGTCCTGGGTAGTAGGGTGTTAGCTGAGTTGGTGAGCCAGCCAGATCGCCTGTATTTGTACCACCAGGGTGAGCTCTCCAGCACTGCCCTGGTTAACTTACCCAAGGCTGCAGCCCTGGGCTGGCTCACCCATGCTCATGCCACCAGAGCCAGCTCCCCTGCTCCCTGGTGAGGTGCAGGGTTTATTATTCTGAGTGCCGCAGCTGGTGAAGGGCGGGGTCAATGATCATAGCCCTTGGAAATCTATGTGTTCCCAGGCAGCAGCTCAGACCAGGGATGTCTCCACAGTCTCTAGTGTACTAGAGCCACGGACATTGGCATAGACTCCTGCTGCTGCATGGCCATGACATCCTGCAATAGTAGCATGGGACTTTACCATGGCCTCAGTTGGCAGGGCCGACTACTTACAACAAACTTTTCTTCTCCATTCTTGTGTCCAGTTCCATCTCTCTTCATGATACTCAAACCGTTCTGCTCCTCTTTCTCTCTTACCTCTCCACCACATAGTTGCACATGGTGGTCGCTCCTGCTTTGGGTGGGCTTTGGGCTAGTGTGTGTCTGGGTGTGAGAGCTGGCAAGTGTGCCCCTAGGTGTAGCTCTGTGGGCATCGGACTGCACTCTAGATGTCTTCCTCCTCCCACTCTGTGTTGCCTGGGGGTGGGCATGCCTCTGGGTGTCTGCAGCCTGCCCGGGCCACGTGGTAACCGGATGATCCCTCTCAATTCATTTTCTAATTCTTCTTGTTGGGATTTCATTTTTACTAGTTTTTCCCTACAAATATTTCTTTGTTATGTGATATTTTTTGTTCAAAAATAAAATTGATTTACACCCGTTTGATAGTACAGTTTCTTGTATTTTTATTTCCCCTTGCAGCACGTATCTCTGCTTCCCTCTCAGTCACTTTACCATCTTGTTTGAATTCCTCGTGTTATGCTTTTCTTAAATGTCAAGTGGCCCTTAGGTGTCCTCACTTAAACATACAATGCTAAAAAGCTTATTTCAAGCTCCAAGCCTGGCTGTAGGTTGTTTGTTTGTTTGTTTGTTTGTTGTAATTTTTACTAAAATAGGACCCAGTGGTCCGGTTCCCATTAAAGTCTCTGTGAGCCCAGGAAAGCACTCAATCAACAATGAAAGGTTCTGCAGTGAGACTAGAACTGTCCTTCTTGCTGTGCACCATTGACTTAATACTGGGAAAATAAGAGGCACTTCCTTTCAGTCTTGTCCACACTCCTTTTAGACTGTGCTGGGGAGGGGCATGAATACTGTCTAGCCTGCGTCTCTTCATTGTAGAGGATAAGGAACAAATTAAGGGAGACTTGGCTAATAAGAAAAGTTTCCAAATTTCTCTCATTGTCAACTCTTCTTCACCCTTAATTCTGTGGGCACCTAGGGCTCCCAATTCTTGAGTCCTTTGGTAATTTTACACTAAGCACTTTCTGTTTAATTTTGTTTTTTGAAATAGGATCTTTATAACCCAAGCTGGTCTTAGTCCTCCTGCCTCTACTTTTGTGTCCCAAATGTTGGCTTGACAAGAATGTATCACCATAGTAATTTCATTTTTTGCTTTTATCATATTGTTTCCGTCCTTCTATCTGTCTATTCCTTGTGGGGGGACGCATGTGTGTGACACATGTGCACTGGTCAGAGGACAGCTTGTCGGATCTGTTCTTCTCCTTTTATCTTCGGGTTCTAGTGATCAAACTCAGGTTGTCAGACTTGTTAGCAAGCACCTTTACCCAATGAGCCCTCTTGTCAGCCCCCAATTTTTAGACATAAAATTTCCTGAAAGTCACTTTTTTTCTTGGAGTGTTAATATTACATATGCTGTCTTAGTCACTGTATTGCTGTGAGACACATTAAGTGAGTAAGACATTTAACTGGGGCTGGCTTACAGTTTCAGAGACTTAGGAGTCCACTATCATTGTAAGGACATGACAGCACACAGGCAGACATTGTGCTGGAGAAGTAGCTGAGAGCTCTGTATCTTGATCCACAGGCCGCGGGAGGAGAGAGCATGCATGGATTTTTGAAACCTCAAAGCTCCCATTTCCCCCAAGGCTATAACTCCTCATCTACTTAGATATCACCACTTCCTGATGACTGACTACACATCAAACAACTGAGTCTGTGTGGGACATTCTCATTCATACCACCACCTATGATTTTTACAGTTGTTTTTGTTTTCACGGTTTGTTTTATAGGGGTGGTCACTATTGGTGTTTGAACACGGGTCTTTGTACATGACAAACACGTTCTACCATTGATCTATATTCCTAATGTCTTTGGTTTATTCCAGTTTTCCTATTTACTGTAGGCCTGTGGAAATTATTACACTTCTAATGAGGGCTATAAGTAGAAGTTCTAAATATATCTACTGTACCACTCCATATAAAACTATTACATAATTTTTCTGGGTATTTCTGAAATACGGCTTACCATGTGGTCTGGAGTACTCTCAAACTCCTTGAACCTCTCAGGCGTTGGGATTACAGTCATATGCCACCACATCTAGCAAAATAAATTTTAATAACATTATCAAAAGCTTGAGGGTAAAAGTCAGAGGTGTAAGATTCTGTTCATTTTTCATTTGTGCACAGTGGCAGTTTTGAAAGATTCCTTGATCGTAGTTAGGAAACCAATGTCAGTACGCTCTGTAAGTCATTGGAGATCTGAGAGCCATGTGGTTTTACTCTGCATTGTTTTACTAAAGCATATCTTTAGTTAAAAATAACTACTTACAGTTCTGTAGTCAGTTTATTTTAACTTGTAGATGGACCATTTAAAAACTAATGTTCATTTTGAGTGACTATCAATCATCATAATCCATATAAAAGAAGGTCCCAGATCCCTTGTAATGTTAAGAGACTAATCTTGAAATAAAAACATTTGGGAACTTGTGCTCAGATGTAAACTGGAATATGAGTTGTTTCTGACATTCCATTTGACTTGTCAAATGAGACAGCTGTGGTTTTAATTCTTAGTGATTCTGCAGATAACTAAAGGAAGCTGTGGAAACTTAGCCTGTAATGTCCTCCTCAGGAAGTACGTGTTTTAATCCTTGCCAATGTAAAGTCGGCAGGCAAACTTTACAGAGGGGTACACACAAGCTCTTAGTGACAAAGACCTCAGCTGTTCCTGTGCCTTATGGCCATAAGCGGGTACAGGAGATTGGTATCAAATTTAACTGAGCATGGTGTACAGTTAGGTGAAAGGACAAGTCTTCTAGTAGAAGTAATGAAAGGTGGTTAAGAAACATTGAGTTCTAGGTGGAGTTTGGTCCCATATCCTTTTTGCTTGTATTAGTCCTGTTTCAGGTTGACCCCATAATATACGCTCTGGGGCAGACAGACTCTTTGAGGGGTTGAGTTTGCCTTTTAAAGAACTATATACAATGTATGGTACTCAAAGTCGAGCCTTGTCTCAGGGGAGGACTTGCAGTCCTCCCTCCACACTATCAGTTAGCATGCAGTGTGGGCCCAAAGCCAAACCTCCCACATTCTTAAAACAGAAAAGCCAGAAATGCCAACTTTTAATGAAACAGATATCTGATTGTTGGAATTAAAGATGAACACCACCATGTACAACTTTAAACATTTTTTAAAAAGACATAAAATAAGTGATTTTTGCTGTTGGTTTTCCTTTTTTTTTTTTTTTTTTCCGGAGCTGGGGACCGAACCCAGGGCCTTGCGCTTCCTAGGTAAGCGCTCTACCACTGAGCTAAATCCCCAGCCCCGGTTTTCCTTTTTTTTCTTTTTTTAATTTTTTTTTCGGAGCTGGGGACCGAACCCAGGGCCTGGTTTTCCTTTTTTGAAGCAGGGACTCAGTGTATACCTTTGGCTGTTCTGAAACTTGTTATGTAGACCAAAACTCACAGAAATTTGCCTGCTTCTGCCCCAAGTGCTGGGATTAAGGTGTGATACATGGGTTTTAACGGTACAGCTATGTAGTAAAGGAACTTAAGGAAGAACTAAGCTGCACCATATACAAAATGGGGCAGTTCAAAACACAGCATAATATAATTTTCTCCAACCACTTGAGTGTTAAAATTATCTCATTTAAAACTGAAAATCCACTTTAGAAAATTAAGGCATCATTTGATTAGTAAAGCCTGTTCTTTCCACTTTACTACTAAAAGATTAGAAGTGTAACTTGTTTTTGGTTAGTAATTGTAAATTCATGAGGGGGAAGAAAACTAGAGATAGTTTATACCATAAAAGTCTTAGGGCTGGGCAGGTGCCGTAAACCTGAAGTGCAGGCACTGGGAAGGCCGAGGCACAAGGAGTGCCCACACCTGAGGTCCATATGTACTGTACAAAACAGCACCGTAGCAGCAGGAAGTAATACATTTCTTCATTAAGCCAAATGTGTTCCCTGCTAAGATGTAAACATCCCATAAATAAAATATCCATAATACTCTAGGTATAGAGCACCAGTATTTCATTTAAGAGATGTATTTGGTAGTAAGTGTAGGTTGTTTCTGTTTGTTTGTTTGTTTGTTTTGACTCATTTTCTTCCAGTCTTTATGAAGGGAGGAGACAGGATAGAAAACTAGGAGACCTGGCAAGGGAGAGGAGCCCGTACCATAGAGTGTTGAAGCTGAGAATCAAGAATCTCAGTGCAGTGTAACTTTAATTTTGTTAAAGGTTACTTTAATGATGGTTCATAAACACTTTAACCTCCCTTTTATATATGCTGTGTTTTGAACTGCCCCATCTTGTATATGATGCACCAGAGGTAGTGGGAAAGTAGATACAGGGGAAGTGGACCTGTTCTTTGAAGTAACTCCCATCTGTGTTGTCTGGGAATTGGCAGTTCAGTTCATAGGTCAATAGTGGCAGCTCAGTCCATGTGCAAAAACACTTTATGGATATATAGAGTTGGATTAGCAGCAGCAGTGGCACGACCTAGCCAGGCCTCAGCCTTGGCACAAGTCAGCATGAGGGACCAGGGCCAACAGGAACACTGGAAAAAGTTCTCAGCTATGTCTCTCTCAGTGAATCATAAATCTGTGAAGATGGGAGACCAGCAAGGGTTGTACAGGTAACTATAAGTAAGCCTAGCCCAGCCTCCATCACTGAAGCAGCAAGAAGCCAAGGCACACCACCAGAAGTTTTTGGTGTGTTACTCTCAATGGAGTCCAGACAAAAGGAGCTCAGCTATTCAGTGTAAGGCAGACCAATACATGTGTGTCATTAGTGAAGAATCCTTCATCATGTGTCCTTTCACATGCTTGCTTTAGCAGAACATCCTTTCACTGTATGTCTGCTTCAGGAAATGCTCCTTCACAAGTCTGCCTTAACCTTTGACCTGTGTCTGCTTCAGGAACACTCTTTCACGTGTTTGTCCCAGTAAAACACTGTCCAACAGAACTGACTTTCCAAAGAACCCTAAAGTTTTCACTTGAGTCCAGTTAGCAGCATTGAAAATAATGTACACATGAAGGGATAAACACACGATACAGGTGCCTGTGGCGCCAGACACACAGATTCTCCTGGAACCGGATTCACATTGGTTGTGAGCCTTCCAGTGTGGACACTGTGAACTGAACTTGGGTCCTATAAAAGAACAGCACAGTCTCTTAGCCATTTAGCCCTTTCTTTAGCCCCTTGATGTTTTAATTGAAAATAGCAATGGCCTAGGCTTGAGGCCTGATTGTATATGAGCTTAGATGAGGCCATTCCTCTTTCCTCAAGTGGAAGCTCTACCTACCACATAGAGTACAATGTATACTTTCTTCAGCCAAACCCCTTTAAAGCTATGGACTTGGTTCACAGTCGAGCTTCTCCCCTTTGTGAATGCTGTAGGTAGACTACTACTTGGCCTTGCCAAGTGCCCCTCAGCAAGCCACTGGTGATCTCATTTAGGTTTCCTAGCAAGCCCCACCAGGATTCTATGTGTGACTGCTGTTGAAACAAGCATACACTGTATCTTTTGTATCTTGGATGTATCATTACCTCTGAACTTTTCTTTTAAAAACTGCAGGATCCCACATATATGCATGCACTATACCACCAAAGTACCCCCACCCCCACCCCCCCAGTCATGGCAGAGTGATTCTGTTCATGGTGTATTTTTGACTGATGACATGTCCAGAAAATAAAAGTCTATTGACTGGAGCTGGGTTTAATGTTTCTGGGAAAGTTTTCCTTGTTCCTGAAAGAGATCCACATAAGGAGGTGACTGTCTCCTGGTTATTGTTAAACCTGAGTAAAAAGCCCATTTGTTTCACTCCTGAATGATGGAGGCACCAGGTAATGATAACAGGGTTTTAAAAAAGTAATCTTGGACCTGCTCTTTCTCTTAGTAGGTTTTCTTTCTGTGAAAACTTTCTTACTGTCTAAACTGCTTTGGTTTGAATTTTCTTAGTAAAAGTAAGGGAGCATAACCTACTGTAGGCTTAGTTTTCGAAACCTACTTTAGTAAGGGTTCTTAAATGCTTCGCCCTCCCTTATAGCCTACTGGCCAGAGGTAGGGGAGGAAGATGGCTAATAGGGCAAGGGGGATATGGACCTGTTTACAAGTAGTTCTTTGGGGTGATTCCAGTCTTCATTGTCAGCAGTCCAGTCCACCTGAATTAGCAGCAGCCACTGAATCCGGAAGAAACTTCAAGGCTCTGCCTATTGACAGGAGTCCATTGAAGTGGCAGGAAATAGTCTCCCGAAGTTCTTTGGTGCACATCTCTTTATGAAGTCATGATAAGCAAAAATCAGCCAATGCCAGAGTGTCCCCAGCAGGACGGATCAGTGCAGAGCGCTGTCCACTCTGTTGTGTTACACTATTTCCAAACATTATGTCCTCTCAAGCCTCTGCTCCAGGAAACATCACATGGCATAACATAGTCTGCAAGGAAACTAGAAATTCCCACTTCAGCTGACAAAGTGCAATGGTAGCTGCACATTGTGGAAGAAGCACTTGCCTCTTAGACTTAAGGGGAATACACTGATGTTTTTTCTCTTTTTTCTTTTTTTCGGAGCTGGGGACGGAACCCAGTGCTCTACCGCCGAGCTAAATCCCCAACCCCTACATTGATGTTTTGTAAGTAAAGATTACTTTGTAACTCCATCAACTTACAATTGAGCTAAGTTACCAGAAGATATATATTTTTTATAGCAAAAATGCCAGAAGAATCATTTGAACGCTGCAGAGGGAATGGGCAGCATGTTGTGGCTGTTTACCTGTTACATGTAACTGCATATCACAGTACCCCCTGATGACAACACCATAAAACAGAATTAAATGTCCTTTCCAGTAGTGAGTGATGGAGATTAAACCCAGGGTGTTGGATATGCTAGGCAAGACAAAACTGTGTCTCCAGCCCACTTCCTGTTTTAAAATTTGAGACAGGGTCTTTGTGGTGGTTTGAACATGCGCAGCCCAGGGAGTGGAGTGGCACTATTTGGAGGTGCAGCCTTATTAGAGTAGCTGTGTCACTGTGGGCATGGGCTTTAAAACCCTCACCCTAGCTGCCTGGAAGCTAGTCTTCTCCTAGCAGCCTTCAGATGAAGATGTAGGCCTCTCATCTCTGCTGCACCATGCCTGCCTGGATGCTGCCATGCTCCTGCCTTGATGATAATGGACTAAACCTCTGAACCTGTAAGCCAGCCCCAATTAAATGTTGACCTTTATAAAACTCACGTTGGTCATGGTGTCTGTTCACAGCAGTAAAACTCTCCAAGACAGTGTTCTTAGCTGCCCTTTAATAGGTTAGCCTTGAACTCATGATATTACTGACTTAGCTTCCTAAGTAATAGGGACTACAGGATTTTACTTCCAAGACCAGATCTAGATTAAATGACTTCTAAAATTACTTTTTACTGAAATGAATCTAATCATTTTTTTATTCCTCCCTAAAAGCTGTGTAGGTTAAATAACTTTTTAGTTAAATAAGGCATAATTTGTTACATTATATTGTAGATATTTTCCATTTTACTGATATTACAGATTACAGAAGGGTGCTTTAATAACTAATACTGTGCTGTCAATATACTTATTTGCTATGGATGTCAACTCTTAAAACTATACAGATTATAGGCATTAACTCTAAATTTTCTATATTTTGTGTGTGTGTGTGTGTGTGTGTGTGTGTGTGTGTGTGTGTGAGAGAGAGAGAGAGAGAGAGAGAGAGAGAGAGAGAGAGAGAGAGGGAGCGAGGGAGCGAGGGAGGAGGGGGGGGGAGCCTTGGCTGTCCTGGAATTCCATAGACCAGGCTGCCCTTGAGCACAGAGATCCACTTGCTTCTGTCTCCCAAGTGCTGGGACTAAAGCCAACATGCCTGGCTCTTTTTTCTCCCCTCCCCCACTGAAATAGAGTATTCTTATGTACCTAGGCATATCTTGCTTGTGTATATTTTTTTTTTCCGGAGCTGGGGACCGAACCCAGGGCCTTGCGCTTGGTAGGCGAGCACTCTACCACTGAGCTAAATCCCCAGCCTCCCCCCCCCCCCCCCCCCCGCGCGCGCTTGTGTATACTTACTGTGTAGCTCAGGTTGGTCTTTCACTTGAGGTGACCTCCAGCCTCAGCCTCCTGAGTACTAAGTGCATGAGATGCACTGCCACGCTGACTTATTTTATTTTTGAGAAAAAGGCTTCATTATTTCATTAAAGAAAGTTTTGAACTCTTGCCTCAAGCCAACCTCCAGCTAAATCTTCCATTTTACTTGAGACCACAGCTATATAATACTACATCTCTTTAATTCAGAGTTTTATTAATCCTCTTGACATCTGCTGCTGTTGCTGAAAGCATAAGGTCGTTTCAACTAGCTTTTAGTCTGTAGTTGTCCAGCACTGAATCAATGTCTTCTAGTTTGGTTTAATTCTGATACTGCCTACCTAGCAGTAGGCTCCACAGGCTAAGGGTGTGTCTTCAGAGTTACCTATGGTTTAGAGTCCACCCTTCCAAAGTTAAGAACTCCTACAGTCTCCTCTTGAGGTGTGTTTTTTTTTTTTTAATTTTGTTTTGTTTTTGTTTGGTTTGGCTTTTGATTTTGTTTTTTCTCTGAATTTTGACATTCTTTTAGCTTCTTCTCTCATACAATACAGCCCTACCATAGTTTCCCCTCCCTCCATCCTCCCAGTATTTGTAATTACAAATTATGTAATAAAATACTGTATTTATTGTTCTTAAAAATGAAAGGAATATTAGTGGGTCCTCAATGGTTCTTTTATGCACAGTCAGACTTACAGTTAATGGGTTTAAGACACACAGATAAGACACCCTTACTGTGTATTAGGCACTTTCTGTGCTCACAGTATGTGGCCCACAAAGTAGGTGAGTAGTATAGTGGTTTTGTTACTTCAGGTCCTGAGAACGCAGGTCCCCAGCACCATTGAGTTGTGCTCTTATGCCTTATTAGCTTTAAGAAAAACAAGTCAGCATCCAAGTGTGTGTATGACAAGTTGTGTTGTAAAAGAAGGGATCCGAAGGAAGACACCATGCTGAAAATCTTGGTGGCAGCTGGCAGGGTGTGGGAATGTAAAATAGGCTCAAAAGCAGCTTTTATGGTGGAGTTTGTAAATAGATTTGTTACAAGGTGACTTGTTCTTGCTGTTGTCTTTCCACTTTAAATGGAAGTAATTTGAATAAATTTTGTATGGTAAAAGGTTAATGAAAAAAGTTTTTATGGAATAAGAAAGTAAATTGCTTTTTTCTTTTTTCTTTTTTTCTTTTTTGGTTCTTTTTTTTGGAGCTGGGGACCGAACCCAGGGCCTTGCGCTTCCTAGGCAAGCGCTCTACCACTGAGCTAAATCCCCAACCCCAAATTGCTTTTTTCAAACAATACATCCTAACCACAATTTCCCCTTTCCCTTCTCTCCACTCCTCTCAGTCCCCGCCCTCACATCCCCCTCCCCTAGATCAGGCTCTCTAGAGACATCAGTGAAACAGGACAAAACAAGATATAGTAAGGCAAGGCCGAAGTCCTCTTCAAGGCTGGACCAGGCAACCGCAAAGGAGGAAGAGTTAGACACACCTCTCTTACTCTTAGCTCACAAAACCCATCAAGTTAAGGGCTGTAACATTCACAGAGGGCCAGTTCCAGACCCAGGCAGGGCCTGTGCTTGCTGCCTCAGTCTCTGTGAGCCCACATAGTTTAGTTGATTGGTTGCTTAGTTGATTTGGTGGAAAAATTTGTTAGAATGACTAAGAGTTCAGGAAAGTATTGACCATTCTGGACCATGGTAAAGGACACACAGATCCATAGAGTCTGGGGTGGGGGAGTTCCTTGTTCCCATGGAGCTGGAATATGTCACCCCTTTGCGTGCTTAGTTTCTGCTGAGCATTTTGTTATGTTCTAACAGCTCATGAAATCATAATTAGATATTAAAATCCCCTATAAAATCAACATAAAAAAGCAGATTATATACCTTCAAAATAACAGACTATACACTACCATTGGAAAACGTCAGAGTTAAGTACTGGAGCAAAGCAAGTCCAAAAAACAGCTGGGCAAATTTCAGATTCTGCATCTCCATGTCTGATGTCAAAGTGCTCTTCAGACTCCTTCCTGTTTTGTTGACTGCAGCACATTTCTTTTTGGGTGGTTCCACTCCTGATAGCAGCAGCTTTCCTCAGCAAATATCTCATGGCTCTAGCATCTCGAACATCCAATGCAACCTCAGTATTACAGCTTCTTATTCCAATGTTTGGAATCCATATATGATTTTCTGGGACTTCTCAAAAGGGCTTGGGTCCCATCTCCAGCTGTGCCCTCTATAGCACTCTAGGCTCTGGTTGACTCCCATTTCATTGCTGCTGCTGCTGCTGTTGTTCTAGGTGATTAGATGCCTGTGGTACTGGCATCTCTAATTTGTTGCTGCAACTAGACTTTACCAGTTGCCTCTTATAGGCTCTCTTCATGGTGCCAAGCCTCAAATTCTTTGCATGACCCCTTCGGTCCTGGGCCATCAACTACAGCTGAGGCTGCACCTTCACCAATGGCTTTTTTTGGCTTCCTATAGTGCCAAGCCTCAGCTGCTCACCATGACTCCTTCATGCCTTCAAAACCAGTACCACTTGAGTGATTCTTACCCATTACCAAGTACAGCTGCAGCATGAGGTACAACCTTGACTGTCTCTGGAGCACAGCTTCTTTGTGCTCTTAGAAAACACTTCCCAGAAGATTTCATCTCAGAGATGCTGGTCTCTTCTTAATCACTGACAATTTCTTAGCTTCAGCTAACCAGCCCAGCATTCCCTTCTATTCTGGACTCTAAAGCCAGAGCCACATGGGTGAAGCTGCCAAGTTCTGCTGCTTGCTGTGGCTGAAACATGGCCCCCTTGTTCTATTACATTATCACCAGCTTTCTGTTTTCCAATTCATTCACTGCCTAAGCTTGGCTGCCCTGAAGCTTGCTCTGTAGATTGCCCTTGAACTCAGATCCGCATGGCTCTATCTCCTGAATGCTGGGATTAAAGGCATGCACCACCGTGCCTGGACTTAGCTTCTCTTCACCTAAGACTTGTTCTGTCCCAAGCTGGCCTTGAACTCAGAGATCAACTTGCCTTTGTAAACATAAACAATAAGCTTAGCAGGGTGGGATCTGCCTTGAAGTTACCACTCCCTTAATCTGCTTATCTCCTTGAACTCAAGATTCAGGTCCTTTCTACTTCCTGGTGCCCCTTTAACACTTGAACCGAACATTTTGTATTTTTTCTTTTTTAAGCTTGCTACACTTTATCAAAATGCTCTTTATGAGAGTGAACTGAAGGACAAAGTCTATGCTGGGCCACACCTTATATTACTGCTACTCCCTGGGCCAAGCATATACAAATCTTCACATATATTTTAATATATACAAAAATTAATTTAATTATGTGCATACGTTTTCAAAAGTGGCTATTCAATTTTTCAAGTACAAGGTAATACTTTGTTTCCTTTTTTCTTTCTGCCTTAAGTACTGATGATGTTTATTTGTATATTTGCTTTAAAATGAGTAATGTATAGATAACTTAGCATAAACTTCCAAGAAAATGCACTACTTAATGCTAAAATAAAGTTACTCATACCATTAATCTTGCTGAATTGCGCTCTTTATAGGACTCGTCACAGGCTTTGAAAATGAAATTTCATTATTTGTAAAGACTTCCTGAATACTTTCCAGGTGAGATAAAGACCATACAGTTTGTGAAAGAATATGTGTGAGTTATTATACATTGAGTTTTGTGACTTCAAATAAAACCCAATTATTCTAATTTGAATAGTTAGGAGTATATGATAATACACAACCTTGATGGCATCCAGAAAACTTTCTGAGCTGTGAGAAAGGCAAGTCCGATCTGTTTATACACATTGCCAAGTGGTGACGAAACCTGTTCCATAACTTATACTTTGTGCCATCATGTGTCTGAATGTTCTGAATGGGAGTGTGCCACGATGCTCTCCAGTTTGTCTGCTGTTGGTGTATTGAAGACTACTGGTTTTTCTAAGTTGGTTTTTGTTTCTTACAGATTTGCTAAAAGTGTTTGACGTTTCTAGAAGTTTTCTGTTGAAATTTTAGGATCTCTTATGTGAGTGTCTTTTCTATCATCTGGAAATAGAGTTGATTGACTTCTTTCCTGTTTGTTTCTCATTGATTTTGTTCTCTTGCCTTGTTGCTTCAGTTCATGTGCTGGGTACTCACTCTATCAAAAAGGAGTGTGGATAGTGGGCGGTTCTCTCCGAGCCTTAATTGTAATGGGACTGTTTGAAGTTTCTTTCTTTATGATGATGTTGGCTGTGGGCCTGTCATTTATAGACTTTATTTTTTATATGGTGAAGATTCCTGAAGTTCTGCCTTCTCTGGGACTTGGCTTCACACCATGAAATTGGTTTGATGGTTGAATTTATACAAGCGATGTTGGAATAGGGCAGCAAATGAACATTGGACGTGACTAGCAGACGAGCTCTTGCGTGAATAGAGTTCACGGTGCTCCCATGTTTTAGCTGCTAAGACAGCTCTAGGCTACTTCCTCCTCTGCCTTGTATCCTGGTACCTCGGACAACACCACCCCTTCTGTGTCTTTATCCATCAGTGCATGAAGCCCTTGCACCAGAACATTTGCTGTGAACTTCTCTGAGATGCCTTAGAACAGTTCCTTGATGGTGGTGCAGTTGCCAGGGAAGGTAGAGACATATTTAGTCCATGCGGTGTAATGTTTCAGACAGCTGTTTCACAGTATTGGGGACCCACTGCACTGTGTCACTGCTGTTCAGGTTTGGATGTTAAGCATCTGTTGCACCTCCTACGTGTACACATGGTACCTGAACACGGTAGCGTTGTCAGTTAGAACCACAGCAGTACAAAGCAATGGGAGGCACAGATACCCATCATGTTCTTGTCATGAGGCATCTGCTGGCTGAGCTCAGGCACTATCAATGTGGGATACTGCTGGCTTTCCAATTGGTCCAGGGAGCAAAGCCAGGCATGAAGAAGTATTGTCAGGAAGAGGGTACCATTTTTTTGCAGGTAAGTGGTTACCCTACTTACAGTGGCAAATAGGAGGTGGTTTATAAGTGGGTATGGCCAGCGTTAGGCTTGGAAGCACATATGATAAGCCAGTCACATGTCATTATCTGTACAATAGGTCTCACCTGTGTTTTCATCTGTGTTGCACTGAACAGGTAGCACCGTAGGACCCAACCACTGTGTCCAACACCGTGGGGGAAGGTGCCACACTGAAGGTGTTCATGTTTCTTTCTAGATACTCCTCTCTGATCTTGCCAATAAGGAGGGATACTCATCTCAGAGCCAGTTCCCCCTCCCAGGGACTGTACCAGCCCCAAAGCCCTGCAGCCAGTCACAGCTCTCAGCTTCCTTCCTCTCAGTGTCCAGTACCAACTCAAGCAGCTCTGCGCCTTCTGTTGTAGTGCCTTGATCCATTTGTTTCCAGCCTTCCGCTGTCCTAAGGAGTTACTGGGCCTGGTGATGATCTTCCAGAAGGGCCCTGAGCTCACGGAATCCATGGTGTGGGGCTCTAGTCCATAAGCACAGCATGGGACACATACTTGTGGCCTGCTATGCTGTTGGTGCACTGCAGCTTAACCTTCCCTGTAGTATGTGGCGGTAGGACCACTGCTGCGCTCAGCACTGACGCTTGGCACTTACCTGATGTGCAGCAAAGGGAACTGCATAGTGGCTTCAAAGAGACATTGCTCTTTTCTGGGGCTTTTGTTATGGAGGCACGTTGGCTCTTTGCTAGCTGTCTTTTCTGTATCTGTTGAAATGACCATGTGATTTTTGCCCTTTGGGTGATTTTATTACCTTTACTAGTTTACATATGCTGAATCATCCCTTTCTGTCTGGGATAAGGCCAACTTAATCAAGGTAAATTATCTTTGATGCCTGTATTAAGCACACAGGAATTTTATTGAGGATTTTTGCATCTGTTCATCAGGGATATTGGCCTGTAGTTTTCTGTTGTTGTTTCTTTACCTGAATTTGGTTATTAGGGTAGTACTGCCTTCATAGAGGGGGTTTAAAAATGCTTTCTGTTTCTCTTGACAATTTAAGAAGTATTGTTTGTAGTTCTTTGTAGAAATTCCGGTAGAATTTGGCTGTGAATTCCTATGGACCCAGGCCTGTTTTAATCAGAAGGCTTTAAGGTGTTTGTTTTTATTCCTGTGTTTCTGTCTGTATGTATGTCCATGTGTATTTGAGCACCATAATGGAGGCCAAAAAGGAGCATTGGATCAACGAGAAGTGGGATTACAGGAAGCTCTGTGCTCAGATCCAAATGCTGGTCCTCTTTGGAAGAGCAGGCAAGGTATTCTTGTCCACCAGGCCATCTCTCCAGCCTCGAGGAAGACTTTATTACTGTTTGATCTCCTTATTTGTTATAGGTCTGTTAAAGTTGTTGGGCTCTTCTTGGGTTTTTCTTCCATGGTTTCCATTTCTTTTAGATTTTCTAATTTAAATGGGTATAGTTTTAAAAACTATTAATATTCTGAATTTTTGTGTCTATTGTAACATACCTCTAATTCTGTTAATTTTGGTTCTGTCTTTTGGTTAATTAGTTCAAGGGTCTGCTGATCATGCTCATCCTCCGCTCTCCCCCATAGCTCTCTGATCCATTGATTCTTCACTCCTTTTTTTTTTTTTTTTCTTTTTTCTATTTTTTGGAGCTGGGGACCGAACCCAGCCCCCATTGATTCTTTTTAATGTTTGCTTTGTGTTTATTCCATTAATGTATACTCTGACTTTTATTATTTCTTCATGTTTTTTCCAAATTCCTGAGTTCTATCAAGTCATTTATTTGTGTACTCTCTGATTTTAAATGTAGGTACTTACAGCTATAACTCCCCTTAGAACGGTGTTCCAGAGTGTCTGTCCAGTTGTGCTTTCATGTCCCTTTAGTTCTGGGATTTTAAAATTTTTCTTGATTTCTTTGATTCACTTATCATTTAGTAATATGTTGTTTGACCTCCATGAGTTTGTATAGTTACTACACATTCATTTGCTGTTGAATTTTTAAACCTTTATTGCATTGTAGTCAGATAGGACACAGAATTCAGAATTGTTTGAGTTTTTTGGAACTTGTTAAGACTTGTGCCAGGATATGTTCCACTTTAGAAAAGCTTCTGTAGGCTCCTGAGTGGAATGTATATTCTTTGGCATTTAGGTGAAATAGTCTGTAGATAATTGCTAGGTCTTTTTGATGTCTGGTGTCATTTAATTCTGATGTTATCTGGATCTGTGTATAGGAGAAAATGGAGTATTGAAATCACCTCCTGTACTGAATTAGAGCTAATCGTCATCTTTAATTCCAGTAGTATTTGTTTTATGAAATTGGGTGTCCCAGAGTTTGGTGCGTGTACATTTAGTAGTCTCCCTGTTAATTCCATTGACTGGATGATGTGTCCTTCTTTAAATCTTGATTAGTTTTCATTTGAAGCCTGTTTTGTCAGAAATTAGGATAGTGACAACTGTTTTCTTCCTGGTCCCGTTTGCTTGGGATACATTTTTCCATCCTTTGTCTTCAAGGTATCTTTAATGTTTTTTGTAAACAACAGGAAGTTGGTTTTTGTTGTAGTTGCTGTTTTGTTTGTGAAGTCTCTGTAGTCCTAGAACTCGCTATGTATACAGCAATCTGGTCAAGACGCACAGATCCTCCTGCTCCTGCCTCCTGGGATTAAAGGCCTGTGCTATCAGGCCTGTCCTAGATTTTGTTTGTCAATCCATTCATCTCACTTGTGTTTCTTCATTGGCTAGGTGAGACCATTAGTCAGTAGAGTATGTGTGTGCACGCGGATGCATGTGCATTTGCTGTTGGTATCATCAAAGTGCTTGTTGTTCTGTCCTTATGGTTTCCTTTCTTTTCTTTCTCTAGTCTGTTCTCTTGGCTATGCCTATTCCCCTCTTCAGTATTATGTGTTCCTAATAGTATTTTCTGAAGGACTTTTGTTTGGACATGAATTCTTTTAGTCTGTTCATAACATAGAATGTTTGTCTTTCTCCTTCAACTATGGCATGGCTTTTGCATGCCTTCAAAACCAGTATGACTTGGGAAATTGATACATTACCAAGTTTAGCTGCCAGCATGAGATAGAGCTATGTTGGAGACATGTTGGGACATTTTTGTTCAAAACAGTTAGAAAAACCATCATTGATTGACAGTCAGTGTATATTTTTTATTTACATTTAACTGTTTTATTATTCCTTCCAAAACAGACACTCCTTGAATATGCAGAGAAATGGAAAACTTCAGAAGACCCTTTACCTTTACTGGAGGTATACACAGTGGCCATCCAAAGTTATGTTAAAGCTCGACCATACCTTACCTCTGAATGTGAAAGTGTAGCCTTGGTTCTGGAACGCTTGGCATTGTGAGTAGAACTTTGAAAAATGAATCAAACACAATAATTAATTTTTCTTAAACTTTGTGTTTTCATGTCTTATAATATTTAATTTAAAATAGATTTATTTAAGATAATCAATAAAGACTCTAATCGTAGGATTTTTTTATTTTTATTTTCCATAAACATTTGTATCCTTTTCTTTTTTAGAAGCTGTGTTGAACTTTTACTGTGTCTCCCTGTTGAGTTATCAGATAAGCAGTGGGAACAATTTCAGACCTTGGTGCAGGTAAGATTACTTACCTATTTAATATATATGCATTTAGTCAGTTTTGCTTATTCGATTGTACTTGCAAGCATCTAAGTGGTGTGTTTATTTACTGTTCTAGGTAGCGCATGAGACCCTGATGGAGAGTGGCAGCTGTGAGCTGCATTTCCTAGCTACTCTGGCTCAGGAGACGGGGGTGTGGAAAAACGCTGTCCTGTCCACTATACTTTCCCAGGAACCACTGGATAAAGAGAAAGGTAAATTTCCAGAGGGACAAAGAAAGCAAGAGTCATTAACTATGAAAAACAAATATTTAAATTTGTTCGGATATGTCTTTTCTCAAGATGTATCAAATGAAGCTCGTATGCTTTTATGTGAAGACCTTAAAGCCTTACATAAACTTTTTGTGGAGGAAGATGTATTTATAGGAATTTAGAATAACCAAAATTGCAAATTTTTTTCTCAACTTCTTTTCATCAGAAGCATTCTTTCTGCAGTGCCTGGACAGATAGCAATCATTTGTATGTAATGATGAACTCATGTAACAGATGAAGAGCAGAAATAAGGCAGTGAGTGATTTTCCTGAAAACAGAGCAAGCAGTCTCTGCTGGAACTCTTCAGTATTCTTTTCTAAGATTAATCCTCTCAGATTACTGTTCAGTTGTATTTTGTTTTATGAGCTCAGGCAATGAAGATCTCAGTAAGACTAAAACTGGCAGATATTCCATTGAAGTAGGTGGCTAAGTCCTAAAACTAGATACTAATACCAATACCAGTACTTGTACTAATTAGAGTGCTATAGTGCCTGTACTATGGAGAACAGCAGCACAGTTGTCTCTAAGGTATTTTCCTTTAAATCACCCTGGCAAGTAGAGGTACAGATTTTTGTCTGAGGCCAATCTGGACTATGTAGATAGTTTCCTGGCAGCCGGGGCTAAATAGTGAGGCCCTTTCTTCAAGAAAAGTAAAATAAGAAGAAAGAAAATGACCAATGGACACTGTTTAGATTCTCCCCCACAACCTAAGGTATTGTGTCAATAGGTGCCTGGAGTGATAAGAGGTTAGCATGTCCAGTAGACAGGGCATGCCTCTTTCATCACTGCGACAGTAAGGTATGGGGCCATGAGATGGGATATAAGCCAGTGCTACTGATCTCTACTGATAGTTTGAAATTTACAGAAGGCTTTCCTGTTCCTCTAAACATTCTTGAGACAAGTGGTTCCCTCCTTCTGGCATTTTCACCATGCTTTCCTGATTGCTCCCGTGTTCCTACCCTGCCCTTTAGTGTTACTCTGTCCTTCAAGGACTTTCAGGTCTCTGTGGCATTGAGACCTTAGAGAAGTGGAAAGTATCTCACTTTCTACTTGCGGTGGTGGTGGTGGTATTTTAGGTAGGATCTTATAGTTGAGAGTGGTCTGGAATTTAGGTTTAATGCTGGAGTTACAGTCAAAAGTCACCCTTTCTGACTGAACCTCATTACCTAGACAACAGTTTTAGAGTAGTGAGTCTTAGATTCTTTGCTTTTGACATAGTATATTACTCTCTAAGAGGTTAACGCTGACATCTTTATTTTTAATACCAAATTATTTTGGATATAGTTCATAATAGCATGCAAGTGTTTATTTCTATGTGTCATTTAATATATAACTTTTAAAATGGCCCTCTGATACAGGTGGAGTTTAGTTAGTGTTCCTTGTCTGTTTACAGATGAAGAAGTGGAGGCTTAAAAAGATGGGTTGAAGGGGTTGGGGATTTAGCTCAGTGGTAGAGCGCTTGCCTAGCAAGCACAAGGCCCTGGGTTCAGTCCCAGCTCCGGGGGGGGAGATGGGTTGACTTCTGAATCCCATTTTTAGTGATTCAGTGAGGCCGAATTAAGAATTAAAGTTTAGTCCTGAACTTATAGTTTTATGTCCTATTACAACTAGTGCAATAAAAGTAAAATTGCATCCAATGAAGGATTACCTTCTCAGTAGCATTTTGCTAAACGCACACATTTTTTGTTAAGTCAAAAAAAAAAAAAACACAAAAAACAAAAAACACTCTACCATTTGCGCTTCATCCGCAGTCTGCAATTGTGTGTGTGTCCCACAAATCACATATATTGTATAGTTATCAGTGGACATGTATGCCAGGACCTAGAAGCAAGAGTCTGCTTAATTCTTTGAGACAGGTTCTCTTATCTGGACTTTTGGGTCATTGTTCAGTTAGACTGTTGAGCCAGTGAGTTCCAGGGATCTCTCTCCTCTCCAGCACTGAGCTTATAAGCATGCACCACCATGCTCAACTTCTGCAGGCGCTAAGGGTCAGTCTCAAGTCCTCCATGCTTCAGCAGCAAGTACTTTACGTCTCCCTGACCTCCGCAATTGAGATTGTCAAAAGCTAATATAATTGTTGTGCTTAGTTTTGTTTCTAATATAATCTGAAAATTCTGATGCGGCATAGATATCTGCTGTCATAATTCCTTAGTTATATCTGTTTTCTTCTACTGAATCATTCTGTCAGCATTTACTTTTTATTCCAAATATGATATGATGAGCTTTAGGTCACCCTGTTTATTATAATAATGTATACTTAAGTTAATATGTTTTTGGCAAGTCATTGAAATTGCTAGTCATACAAGATTGGTTTTCTTTTTAAAATTTATTTTAAGTTTTTTATATGTGTATGTGTGCCTATGGTTATGTACATATATGTATGCCCCAGAAGGTCAGGGGCTTCAAACTTTCTGGAGCTAGAGTTACAGGCATTAATGTGTGTGGATGCTGGAAGCTGAACTCAGGTTCTCTGCAAGAGTGGTGTGAACTCCTAACTGTAGAATCACTTCTTCAGCACCACTTACTGTCCCCAGTGTGCATTCTTAAACTCTTTTAAATGCATAAGTGATGTTTTAAAAAATTATTTTAAATTTTATTTATGTGTGTGTCTGCCTGTGGAGGCCAGAAGAGTCCCATTAGATCCTTTAGAGCTTTTATGAGGCTGATAAGGGGTGTTGGGATACAAACTTGGATCATCTGGAAGAGCAGCATGTGCTCTTAACTGCTGAGCTTTTTCTTCAGTCCCTCATAAATAATTTTTTAAAGCTAACTTCAGTACTCCACCCATCCTGTCTCCCCCACTTGCCAAGATCCTTGGGGCACTGTATTTATTATTTAAGCTATATTTCTTTCTCACTTTTATCAGTTGTAGATCTACTATCATATATAGCTTTTTTCATCTTGGTAATGTCTTTATTAAGTTATAGTTTTTTATGGATTTATTTTTTATTTATATTTCAAATGTTATCTCCTTTCCTGGTTCTCCTTCCATAAACTCCCTATCCCATCCCCCCTTCCTCTTCATCTATGAGGGTGTTCCTTACCATCCACCCACCCCTTCCTGCCTCTCTGCCCTGACATTTCCCTAAACTCAGGGGTCCAGCCTTGACAGGACCAAGGGCTCCTCCTCCCATTGGTGCCCAACAAGGCCATCCTTTGCTACATATGCAGCTGGAGCCATGGGTCTGTCCATGTGTACTCTTTGGATGGTGGTTTAGTCCTGGGAGCTCTGGTTGGTTAGTACTGTTGTTCTTATGGGGTTACAAGCCCCTTCAGCTCCTTCAATCCTTTCTCTAACTTCTCCAATGGGGACCCCATTCTCAGTTCAGTGGTTGGCTGCAAGCATTCACCTCTGTATTTGTCTCACTCTGGCTGAGCCTTTCAGGAGACAGCTATGTCAGGCTCCTGTCAGCATGAACTTCTTGGGATCAGCAATATCGTCTGGATTTGGTGTTTGTATATATGGCCTGGATCCCCAGGTGGGGCAGGCTCTGAATGGCCATTCCTTTAGTATCTGCTCCAAATGTTGTCTCCGTATTTCCTCCTGTGAATATTTTGTTCCCCCTTCTAAGAAGGACTGAGCATCTCCACTTTGGTCGTCCTTCTTGAGCTTCCTGTGGTCTGTCGATTGTATCTTGGGTAATCCAAGCTTTTGGGCTAATATTCACTTATCAGTGAGTGTGTGCCATGTGTGTTTTTTGTGATTGGGTCACCTCACTCAGGATGATATTTTCTAGTTTCATCCATTTGCCTATGAATTTCATGAAGTCATTGTTTTTGATAGCTGAGTAGTACTCCATTGTATAAATACGCCACGTTTTCTGTATCCATTTCTCTGTTGAAGGACATCTGGGTTCTTTCCAGCTTTTGGCTATTATAAATAAGACTGCTACGAACATAGTGGAGCATGTGTCCTTGTTATGTGTTGAAGCATCATTTGGGTATTGCCTTTTTTCTCTGAGATATGCTGGCCTCCAACTTGCTGTAATCCTTCTTTGCCTCCTGGATGCTGGGATTAACACTTGTGAACCTCAATGCCAGCCTCATTTACTGTTTTTAATCACACATTTATAGAGTGATTGTGAGGTGTTAATGTCTTATGTTAGTATAGTACATTGAACAAAATTAACAAGCCAGGATAAGTAGTGTCATCAGTGGAATCCAGTTCAGAGTCCCGTAGTCTTTACTTACAGCGTCCTTCTGTCCCGGGATCCAGGCTAGTCCACTGCACTACACTAGTCATTTTCCTAAGTCCCTCTGGTAGGATGGATAGCTTCTCAGACTTTCCCCCTTCTGACCAGCTTGACAGTTTCGAGAGTACTGGTTTAGACATTTTGTGCAGTGTCCTCATTGAAACTTGTTCAGTGTTCTATGATCACATGAGGATTCAGGCTTTGGAAGAAGGACCACAGAGGGACAATACCATTCTGTCATCACATATGTCAGCATGACTTATTGTTGAAGTGACCTTTAACAGTCTGCCTAGCAGAGCAGGGTATCAGTTTTCTATACTCTGAGCTTGATCTTCTTCCCATGTCATGTCCTTTCAAGGATGTTCCTATGTAAATCCCACACCTAAGAGGTAGGAAATTATCTTCTACCTCCTTGAGAGAGGAGACTCCATATGTCTTCTGTTCAGAATTCTGCAGATATTTATATCTTCCCCATTTAGTTGCTCATTAGTGTGTACTCATGGACATTTAATAATACTTTGATCTGAGTCTAATACTACAGTATTCTGTTGCTCAAATTCCTCTAGCTTTTGGTGAGAATTTCCTGATTGCATTGATGAAACCTTTTCATCGTGGGTTTTGGTTTTTATTTGAGCTACTTCCTTGCTTTTTCCTATTACAAGATGTTCCAGGATGGTCTTGCATGTTTCCCTTCTTTTATTGGAGAATAGTATCAGAAACAATTATGTGCATCACTGGACAGATTCACACAGATAAAGTAACTTTTGTGTAGTACATTATGAATATGTTAGGGTGCTACGGTACTAATGCATTACTACACTCTTAGTTATTGTTTCTCCATCTCTTAGTGTGGGATCTGTAGACATTGTCAGATACCTAGACTCCTTCCCTCCCTCCCCAAGTTGGTTTTTCTCAGTTGTAGAACTCACAAGCCCCAGGCTCCTGTCAGGCAGATAAACCAGCTCCACCATTAGGCACATTCAGGTCACTCCTGGACTATCACGCCTCCAAAACTTTGGTATCTAAACACCTTAACATTCATTCCTTTTGCTATAAAGTTCTATAGTTTGTCAAAAACTGTGTTATATGTCCATCCATAATAGATTTACTGTTCTAAAAATACATCTATGTATCAGCCATTTGTCTTTCTCACCAAAACCTGACACCTACTGATCCACGTGCTGCTGCCTGTAGTTTGGCCTTTTCTGTACTGAATAATTGCAGCCTTTTTCATTTGATGTCTTTGACATAACAATATCCGTTTAACATTTCTCTGTGTCTCTGCATGATGTAATAGGTAATCCATTTTATTATTGGTTAGGATGTCCTTGTACCTACGTACTGTGATTGATTCACGCCCTGGCCATCATCATTTTTAGTGGTTTAAACAAAGCTACTTGTAAATGTTACATGTAAGTTTCTGTGAGTTTCCACATGAATTAGGCAAATCCATAGAGTTTAGTTACATGGTCTTGGTGGTAAACTCTGTTTAGCTGTCTTAGAGAATGTCAGGCCAATAAAATACTTGTATAGAGTTTTGTGTTTTGTCAGATGACTGTGGTGACTCTAGCTCTTTACTAGCAGGTGTCTAGCTGGGCCATCTGGTAGGTATTGAGGAGGTACACAGTATTTTATGGTAATTTGAGTTTCTGCATTGAGTGATGATACTCAATATCCTTTCAAAGGTGCATTTGTCATCTGTATTTTTTTTTTTTATAAAGAATCAATTCATATCATCGCCTACTTTTTTGGACTTGTTTTCTTGGTGAACGTTAGTAGTTGTAGCATACAAATGCTCTGTCAGAAGTTTCGTGGGTGTGCTCTTTCACACGGCCTTAGCCTTCCTGCTAACAGCCACTGGTAGATGAGGTCTCCATTAAAGGTCCAGCTCCTCAGTGTTCAGTCATGAGTCATGGTCTTTTATGTTTTCATCTAAAACAGCCACAGCAGATCAGCATCATAGAGATTTTCCTTTTGTATTTTTCTCTAGATGTCAGAGTTCAGGTTTTTCATATGGGTTTTTCATGTGTTTTGAGATAATTTATTTGAAAATTATAACTTACACATATTGAATTAATTAGTCAGAAGCCATTCGCAGACTTGTATTTAGGAAAACATCTCCTTTTTGCTGCTTTGAAAATGTACCATCAGCTTCATTTTTTTTTTGAGCATTAATTATAGTTTTTATCAGTTTCAAATTATTCTTTTTGTTGTTAGTTTAAGTCTTACTGCAATTCATAAGAGATAAATTCTCCTTTTGTGCTAAGTAATACCTAATTTTGAGCAATAGGCCTTTCCCTTGAAACCACCTCCTTCAGCTTTAGTGCTCTAACATTTTGAATGATTTTCATTTTGGGGTTTTAATTTTATTAATATTTTACACGTTAGCACTGAGTTCTGACACTTATTGCATATCTTTAGACATGAACTTGTTTTTCTTCTCTACCATTCTTAAATATAAAATTTAATTATAAAACAAAACTTTGCCACACTGAATTCTTCAGCATTTCTCACTGTGCTTCTCTGTTGAAATAATTTAGTTGTCTTCTTGTCAGCTTGTCAACCTTTTGCTGAATGTGGAATCCAGTAATTCTCTTTTCTCCTTGCTTTCTCAAAGGAAGCTTTTAAAGTGTAAAGCTTGCTCAAATGCTGCTTCCATCCCTCAACCTCACGGTTAGTTAGTACTGTGCCGAGTGGGATTTCTTCTGCTGCGATAGAACACCATGAACAAAGTCATCTTGAGAAGGAGAAGTTTTATTTCATCTTATAGCTTGTGGAACCTGGAGGCAGGAGCCGATGCAGAGGCCATGGGGGAGTGCTGCTTACTGGCTTCCTCCTCCTGGTTTGCTCAGCCTGCTTTCTTAGCTCCCAGAACCATAAGCTTAGCTGGGGCCATCTGATGTGAGCTACCCTCCCAGTAGTCAGTCAAGACATACCACAACCCAGTTTTGCAGAGGCATTCTATTCTTGGTTGAGGTTTCCTTTTCAACCTGACACTAGCCTAATTCAAGGTGACACAAAACTAGTTAGCACTTTCTGCTATAAACCTGGGAACTATTATCTCAGAAGTCATGCCTTCTGTTCATTTGAGGTACTATCCAGAAATGGATGAATTTTACGATGATTTGTTGCAAATTTTTGACCAGCTGCTGTACTGTTTACTCTGGAAGTTATAAGATTTTACAGTCCTGGTTTCTCCATATTGTCACCAACACCTTTAGTTCTTTCATTAGCCTATTCTGCTGTTACGGAGTGGCATGTTGTCATTTAGGCTTTCATTTTCCCGATTAAGTTTTAATGTTCTATATGCTTATTAGTTGTTTGTATGTCGTCTTTAGAGAAAGAGCTCCTTACTGCATAGCCATTTAAAATAGGAACATATTTGAGTTATAAGTTCTTAGTCTGTGTACTAATCCTTTATCACATGTATGATTTGTAAGTGCTTTCTGTCGTTTGCCTTTTTAGTTTATCGATTGTTCTCTTTGATGCACAGAAATTTAAAGACTCCTAATTAGTTTTTGTTTCCATTACCTGTCTTTTTGGTAATAGCTAAGAAATAATTTCAAAATATAATGTCATTTTGAATTTTTCCTATGATTTGTTATAGAATTTGTATAGTTTTGGGTCTTATGTTCAGATTTTTAATACTTTTAAAATTAATTTTCATAGATGGTACAAGATTAAAGGTCTAGTGTCATTCTTCTTGCATGTGGGTTGGTTTTTTTTTTTAACAGTATTTGATGAAGAGACTCTTCTTTGTCCATTGAGTTGTATCTTAAGAACACTTCTTGATGATCCTTTGGTGTAGGTGGTAAAGTCTCTCCTGACTTCTGTTCTGTTACGAGATCTGTGAGCTTGTTTATGTCAGCATCACATTGGCTTTGTTGGGGTGGAGGGAGATCTGCTAGTGGCCACACATTAAAAAAGGGAGTTTTGTTCCTCAGCCGGAGCTGTCCACCTTCCACTAACTGTCCTGGAAAGGATAGAGTGCAGCCTCCACCTGTCAGCAACGGTTTAACTTGTTTCGTCCGCTCGTGCGTGCGTGCGTGCGTGTGCATGCATGCATGCTCTCTCACGTATTGAGTTAGAGGACAAGTTTGTGGAGTCCAGTTTTTTCCACCTTTATGGGACTTCAGGGTATCTAACTCAGTTCTTGCCAAACCCTTAACCCGCAGAGCCATCTTGCCAGTCTCCCTCTGCCTTTACTCCCTTGTTATATGTGTTTGTTTTTCCCGTGATGCAGCCCTGAATAGTTGTCCATATTCCAGTAAATGACCACAGCTCTAATTAAACTCAGTAGGTGTCTCTGTGTGTGTGTTTTCAAGATTTATTTATTTGCTCTATTTAAGTACACTGTATACTGTTGCCATCAGGCACACCAGAAGAGGGCATCAGATCCCATTACAGATGGTTGTGAGCCACCATGTGGTTGCTGGGAATTGAACTCAGGACCTCTGGGAGAGCAGTCAGTGCTCTTAACCATTGAGCCATCTCTTCAGCTGCCCCTACCCCCTTTCTTTTTTTCAAGACATGAAAATAGAAAGAGTACTTGTTGCAAAAAGTTTCCATTTGGAATGGGCAAGGTTATGAAGTGGAGTGAATATATTATATACATGTGTAAAATTATCAGGATAAATTAAAAAGCTGAAGCAAGCAGCAGCAGCAGCTAAAGACTTCAGTAGTCTAGATTCCTCCATAAGAATGGATTGAAGCAGTAGGAATGATGTTGAAGCCAAGGAGGCCCCTTACAATGGTCTAGTGATTTATGATGGGGCTGAGGTCAGTGGTTGGAGGTAGAATAGAAGGAAATGAATAGCAGAAGGACTAAATGAATGGATATATTGGTTATTCATTTGTAGAAGAACTTTTTTTTTTTTTTTTTTTTTTGCAGCTGACTTGTTTCTGGGTTGAACATAGCTAAGTAGATGTTGGTTATATATTGTGTGATACAGCACCCCCTCCCTTTCCCCTCGGGAATTTCTCATTTGCTTTTTTGAGACATGGTCTCACTGTACACCCCAGGTGGGTCTAGAACTTACTGTGTTCAGCTTACTGACCTCTAGCACATGCCAGCCTTCCTGCTTCAGCCTTTTAAGTGCTAGCCTTACACATGCCGCCGTCTTGTCCAGCGGAGCTTCCGTTGTGTGCTGCTGACTAACTGTTCTTGACGAGTGAGCGGTGCGTCCAAGATGTGACAGAGACAGTTGTTAGACCCGGCGCAAGAGCATGTGCTTAGTGAATAAATAAGCTGGCCTCACTCTTTTGTGGGGAATTCAAGATTGAAGGGACAAATTGTTTTACATACAACAGTATTTGTGCTATGGTTTATTTGTCCTTAAAAATATCTTTTTTTTCTTTCTCCTCCTTTTCCTTTTTTCTTTTGAGACAAGGTCTTTGTAATTCTGTCTGGACTTTAACTCAGATACTCACTTTCTTCTGCTTCGCAAGTGTGTGGGTTAAAGGTGTGTGTCACTACACCTGGATAATTTTTTAATATCTATAAAAGTGTCACTAATGGAAAGAATATTTTTAATTAAACTGTATATTTTTAATATACCTAGATTGCTGTTTTTTCTTTTATTGGATATTTTCTTTATTTACATTTCATTGATTGCAGTTTTGTCACTTAGCTATATTGATAAGCTTAAAACCAGTTTAGACCTTTTTTTCTTCTTGAAGTGTAGATGCAGAGAAAGTACACAGACTAAACACAACTACAATTTGACTATTTTTTATGGTGTGTGGGTATGAAAAGCATAGAAGAAAGTGAAACTTGGCACTTTGTTCAGGTATTCAGAGATAACGAACATAAAACAAGTCTGTGAGCACTAAACACATTCTTCTAACATCACAGTCCTGTAGGAGAGCCATGGCGGAGACTGGAGATAGTGAATGGTGCCAAGTCCTGAGATGACTTGAGGTGAAGTAGGAAGGCGATTAGGAGCTGGGAGAAGTGACGTTAGCAGAGCAGAGCAGTGCAGTGCAGTGAATCGGAGCCCTCATCTGACGCCTTCCCTTCAGGTGTGCAGTCTTCCTTCAGAGGGTCGTGCTACTGCACACCTCTTCATTGACGAGAAAGGGTAATTTTTCAAATTAGAAATAGGTACACGACTCAGATAGGTCTTTACCCCCACTGGTCCTACAGAAATACTAAAGTTAGAAGTCAGACAACACGCTCTAATCTTGGTTCTGTCCTGAGATGATTTTGTGGCTTAAGGGAATCATTCACTTTGTGAGAGCCTCAGTGTACTCATTCTGCCAAGTGACGGGGCTGCAGAGATTGGTCATACCAAGTCCCTTCTGTTCCAGGGCTCGGTGCTCCTAGAAACCTGTTTTTCTCTAAGTTTGTCATTGTTTCCCATCATTTAAACATAAGTGCCTATGACTTTGAATTTTTAAGACAACATTTAATACATCGTTTTATGCTTGTGTTTTACTTGCATGTATGCATGTGCTCCATGTGTCTATCTATTGCCTGGGGAGGACAGAGAGGGCATCAGATCCCCTAGGACTGCAGTTACAGAGGTGGTTGTGAACAGAGGTGGTTGGTAGATACTTGCCACTCTGAAATTTCATTCATTACAGTAATTTTTCAAATCCTATTGATTATGAGTTTCCATGATAGAATTTGTAATAATTCTCAGACTTTGTATCTCTAAAATTTCCTTTTTTCTTAATGCCAGTTACTCATAGAATAACCTTATTTTAACTTTATGTAAATAGTCATTTAAAACTTTTATTAGAATTTGTTTTGGTAATGAACTCAATGGAAAATATATTGAAATATCAGTGTCCTAATAAGATCATGTAAACTAAAAAAAGAAATGTAATGTCAGATAAAGATACTAGATATTTGTACATTTGATTCATCCGTGTTTAGTCTTTATACTTTCTAACTTTTAGTTCAGTGTAACGATAAAGGGGCAGTAGGACAGAGGTGTAGACTGACGTAAGCAATGGTGTAGATGTGGAATTCTGTGTTATTGTGAGTATTTGTGACTTTAATTCTGAAGAGTCACAGTCACGATGCCTATGGACGTGACTTTTTCTAGGAGAGCAGAAAAGGGTAGATTAAAAGGTTCTAGGCAGGAACTGAATGGGAAAAGGAAAGACCATCTCTCAGCTACTCACTAGACATCTTCTGTGAATTCACAGAGAATACAGTATGTCATCTACAGAATATTTCAGTTACTGGTTACTAGGAGTTTTCTAAAGGCAAGAAAGAAATGTGTAAACATGATTTTTTTATCCAGGTACAGAAATCTAAGGGAAGGATTTGAATTCATACTTGTTAAAACAGATGCAAAATGACTTCATATTCTAGAGAACCAAAAAGACCACAGGCTTCAGAAGAATAGGTTATTGTACTTAAGTGTCTTAGCCATAATATGTTGAAATAAAATAAAATCCCAAGTACATTTAAGGGATTTTTTCCTTTGGCAGACTTTTCCCCCTTCTTACTATTTTTTTTTTTTTGGTGCAAATTTTATTTATTTTAAAATATCAATTAAAAAGACAGGATTCCCCTTTGTAAAAGAATAAGTACATTGTCAATGTTAAACCAAATATTTGTTGAATTTCTTATTCAAGACTGTCCGAATACCCTTTATTATTACATGGGTAGTTGGGTGCTGTTTGGGTTGTTTAAGAACTGCTTTGGGCCCAGCAGTGGTTGCATATGCTTTAATCCCAGCACAGAGGAGGTGGAGGAGGCAGGCAGATCTGTATGAATTTAAGGCCATCCTGGTGTATAGAGTGAGTTCTAGGATAGCCAGAGCTACATGGAGAAACCCTGTCTCAAACACCAAAAACAGAACAAACAAAAAGAATAACTGCATTGGGAAATTCACTGTGATTTTAAAAGAATTTGATGCAGAACTATTTATGTAAGCAAGAGGTTTATTCAAGCCAGGTGTGGTGGTATACATCTTTACTCTGAAGGCAGAGGCCGGAGGATCTCCATGAGTTCAAGGTTAGCCTGCTCTAATAGTTCCAAACCTTCCAGGGCTACTGTTGATACCGTGTCTCCAAAAAAGAAGAGAAGAAAGAAAAAAAAAAAAACAAAAAAACAAAACTTGAGTCCATTCTAAATGAGGCCTTAAGTATAAAAACCTTTGCTATAACTTTAAAAGTTGGCAAGCTTGGTATGGCGTCACATGCCTGTAACCCTCTAACAATCGGGCAGCTAAAACAGGCAGGTCACAAGTTGTAAGCCAAACTGGGCGACATAGAGAGTTCAGGACATCCGAAGCTGTACAGTTTAAGACCCTGTCTCAAGGTGCGCAGTATGATAGCCCTTTACTTATTTATAAAGCCAGATATTTTATGATAGCCTTACTGACAGTAGTAGAAAATTGCTAAAAGGAACGAGTTTGAGTTTCTGTGTTTTACATTTTTTTAAGTATTTGTGTTGCAAATTAATTACCAAATGTTAATAATATATTATGTCTTGTTTTTTTAAGTGAATGAATTTTTAGCTTTTGAGGGTCCCATCTTGTTGGATATGAGAATTAAACATCTAATCAAAACAAATCAGTTAAGTCAAGCAACCGCTCTAGCAAAGCTGTGTTCTGATCATCCTGAGATTGGTACAAAAGGTAGTTTTAAACAGACTTACCTTGTCTGTCTTTGCACATCATCACCAAGTGAAAAGCTAATTGAAGAGGTGAGTATATTTTTTGTTAGTAATTATTTTTTAAAGTGGATAAATTAAATTTAATTAGGATGTTTTGGACTTCCTTAGTTTGTAAGTAATGGAACGCGATTGCCTTATGCCATGGCATGCTTCTGGGTAAGGGCAACTGGAATCACATGGGGCAGATTGGACCTTCTGATTTATGTGACGAGTTTGTTTGATTAAGCTAAAGGGAATATGGTGCCCTTAACAGTGCGATGGCAGTGGGGTTTTTTGGCAGTATTCATGTCATAACTTCATTCTTATTTGACATCTAGGAATATTTTTAGACTAATTTAACAAGAAGAATATGACTAGGGAGAAGTCATATAAATTATCTCTCTATGTGTAGACTGTCTTTAGATACATGTTATATAACAAAATATACCATCCAAAAATTAAATGTTATTTGCATATTTTATGTGAATTTTTAGCTTCATTTTAAGATTCTGTTTATACTTCATTTGTATTCAAGTGTAGAATTTGCACAGAGTTTTGGTAGTATAATCATTACCCAAAAGGAAATTCTTTATTTTTATGCATTCACTTTTATAATTAAAAGTTGATATAGTAGTTTGTGTTTAAAGAATTTACATAAAAATTAATAGTGTATTGAACTGTAAGTGTTCACTCTATGAGCACTGTTTTCAAATATCTTATATTTCTGCTATATATCTTGACTCTAGAGTGATAAAAAAGAAAGGAATTGTGGAGATTCCTCAAAATTCTGGTATAGACTGGGGAGATTTCCACAGGTTCCATCTCTTACTAAGGAGCTTTTAGCAGTGTGTATTTGCTGAGAGGGAGACTGTCGGGGAGGTGGGGCCAGGGTGCTGGCTACTGATAGAATTCCCATGCTCCAGTGAATAGCTTCACCACACACATGGCAGCACTCAGGGGACTCTGGATTGGTTTGTTTGTTTGTTTTTTTTTTTTTTTTTAAGACATGAGGACATTGGAGAAAGGAAATGAAGGTGGTCAGGATCATACTTCATTGTATACCAGTGGAAATTGCCAAGGGTAGAGTACCTTTCTCTTTGATGGACTTGATACTTTAAAGGGAAGGCTGAATTATGATATGGAGAACACAGTTACATTCTGGGTATACTCCCCAGTAGACAGAGAAGCCCAATTAGAGTTCAGAACCATGGTTGCCTCAGGAGATTGTTACATGAGGGTAAAGATTGTATAATAATAGCTCTTTGCTTTTTCCTGTGATTGCAAAACGAAGAAACTACATGGTAAGGATTTGGACTAAGATGATAAACAAGCTTCTTGCATATGGTGAAAGCCTTAGGAAAACCAGAGTGATTTCAGTCAGTTTCTAAGCTGGATGGAGTAAAACGTAGGCTTTCAGGCTTGGACCTTATTCAGTTAGTTTAGACATAGCCTAACCTATAACTATTTCTCCTTACCGATTCCTGTATTTTCACAGACAACTTGCATTTTCAGTCACCATATATGACAGCAAATCTAAAACTGAAACTTTCCTGTTAGTTGAAAATGAGAATTTAACTGACATGTAAAATTTTCTTATAATAGCCTCTTAGTGTCTGTGGCAACAAATGCACAGTGAGTTCTACAGACAATGGGGGCAGTAACAGTAATGGCGTGTAGTGTCTGCACTAGTGAGGCTTGTTAATGGAGGACTGTCTAAGAGCATGGTTGTTAGATCACCTTTGAACTTAAAGACTGAGCTCATAGTCTCAAAAACCGTGTTTCTATTAAATAACCCAACCTTGAAATACGAAATTCCTATTCCTTCTTGGTAAAATTATCTAGAGTCAAGCAGCAGCAGCAGCAGCCTGGCCTACTCTGAGATACATACCAGAAAAATTCTCTTTGGGGAGTCTAGGTAGTTCTTTCATCAAACACGTCGAGTTAATTGCTTTATTTTGTTTGTTTTTATCTTCTTGTTAATAAACATGGCTCACCAAGACCTCCGTGTCCTCCAACCAAGGAAGGGTGTCAGTCACGCTGATCAAGTTTTAGGGTCTCCGTGCATCGATAAATCCTCGTGAAAGTCTTTTTTTTTTTTTTTTTCTTAGAAATAGATTTGGTAATACTGTTTTTAGAGGTGTATTTGAAACTTGTTTCTTGTCCCATATGGGGAAAAGGTTTTAAAGTTGACTTGTCAACTAGACTTACTATTTCTGCCCCAAGGAAAAAGTACTCATGTCACTTGCACCTTGAAACTTTCCCAGACATGGCTCCCTTTAGGAATCGTGTTCACAGACATACATCTCCCCCAGCCCCAGCTTTTGTTTCTTTTTCTCCTTTCTTTCACTTTTGGGGTGTGTGTGTGTGTGTGTGTGTGTGTGTAAGATTTGAATTTTAAAAGCATGTTCCTTAGAGAATTCGGGGATAGATTTAATTAAAAGTCATATGTGGTCTGGATTGATAATCCTGAGGAAATTCTTGTCCATATGACTCGATGGGCAAAAAATGAGCTATTTCCCAATAGTAATTGCAGCTTTCCGTTAGATGGCAGACCTAGAGGGCTATTAAACAAAAAGGATGTTCATCTAACATTTCTTTAAATAATGAGCTTTTCTTAGATTTTTGGCAGAGGTAATAGAACAGTTGGCAACTTTAGTTTACATCCAGTTTATCAGTTGATTCTATCTTTAGAATAAACATGGAAAAGGTTTTGAATGCCCTTTTCTCTTTAATCATCATTTCCCTCTTCACATTCTCTGGGGTACAGAGAGTACATAAAGTGTTTGCCATACGAGTGCAAGAACCTGATCCCATGAGCCCAGTCAAACACGGGTACCAATCATGTCTGTAGTTCCAGTGTGCCTAGGATCACAACATGGGGACAGCAGTGAACAACAGACCCAGGTGAAGGCAGAAAAACAGTCAGGGAAGACAGGCACCACTTTAACTGACACCATGTCATTCATTCCCCTCCCCCACAACACACACAGTAAAAGATTTTTTTCAAAGTCCCCTTAAATAATCAGCTCTGAAATATAACCAAAATACTTTTACATTTCTAATACACATACATATCTTATAAACTTAAAACACACAGTCCTTAACTGACCTCATTCCAATTCATTCAGTAATAACTGCAATTCCATAATATAGATTTGTGGTCTATTTAACCAGACAGTTGGATATTTAGATTGTTGTCTTGTAAGTGAACATTCTCGAATCCTTGATAGTATACGGATACCTTTAATTCACAGAGGTTGACTTGATTCTAAGAATCTGCATATGATAGACATGGGAATGGTTGCACAGACCTGTAACCCCAACACTGAGGGTTGAAGCAGGAAGAGTGCAAGCTCCAGATCAACACAAGCTATGCTCAGTCTTTAAAAGAAAAAATCAAGAATTAAAACAAAGAATCTGTACATTGTAAATAGGGTAGAGACCGGTTATTCAGAAAAGCAACAACAAAAAAACGTGGCAGTGAATGTGCCCTCTGAGAACAGTTTGTGAAATTCTTTCCTGACACTGCAGAGTGTTGATAGAGAAATAGCAGCTAGTTATAAATGTTTTTACACTCCTTTAGGTATGATGATAGGTTGGCTTTTAAATTCTTTTCTGTATGAAACTATCTTATTTTGCTGAGCACACTGTAATCTTGAGACTATTAATGTATATTTAGAACTAATATATTTTAAAATATAATTGGTAAACATGAAGTACTACTTAAATGTTTTATACTTTTATTAAGCAGAACAAAGAACCATATAAAAATAAAGTCATTATTTACATTTGATAGTCATTATTTACATTTGATATTATATTTCTGCTTTATAAGAGGACTTAGCATAGTATATCTTTAACAAATAGACCATTCTGTTTGCTCTTACATTGGAAATGTGGTCTATTTTATAAAAAGAGGACATAGTCCCTAAATTGGGATATTGGTAATTTCTGAATTATATTACTTTGTACTTTGTAGTTTTAACACAATTATTGTTCAAATGATTATATTTTACTGCCACAAATTTAATCTATTTATTAATTTAAATTTAGTTCTGTTATCTCTATTGGCTTCCCTTTTTTTTAAGAGTCCAATTTCTGGCAAATCAGGGAAAAATTAAGTTTGAGCAAGGGTCCATACTGTATAAGTCTGGGAGCTGAGTTTACTCCTTGATGCCTGTGTAGAGGGAGAGGAGAGGAGCAGGGCCACAGAGCTGTTTCCTCTGAATGCTAGTGCACGGCCATGCTTCCACATGCACTGGAGAACCGTAGTAGCAACAGAAGCTTGTAATTGAAGTTTCTGTATATTTTGAGGATATTTCGAGATATTTCAGTTGGTGCATTGTGTGCATTTAGATATGCATACACATACATATGTTTTTCCCCTATATGTACCCATACATATATATATATATATATATATATATATATATATATAAAAAGAGGAATAAATGCATTAACACATATGCTTAAAATATTAAGAGTTGATTTAATGGAGGTACTGTGGGATAATCTACAATTGGTGCCATGTGAGCTTTCAACAGGAATTCAGGTTTTAGAAACTATGATGAGATTCAAATAAATCATATTGTCAAGAGATAATGAATTTTTAAAAACTTGAACAATGTAAAATAAATGAAAAGTAAAAAGCAATGTATTGGACCTCAATATGCTTAGGTATGTGGAGTACTGAGATGAATCTAAGCCTGTATTGAAGTCTTGACTGTCAATAAATTAATAATTTTGAGTAGCTTAAATCTCTTTTAGCATCCCTAGTTAGCAAATCTGAGGTCTGAATTTTCCTCAAATCTCTTAACTTTTTGAACACAGACATATCACCAATGAAAAATTCCACATCTGCCATCATGTTATGGGTCACAGCAAGACACAGGTACACTAAAGATACTGCATGGGATAATGATCTTCAGGCAATGTGTATAAGATGTGAAAAGAAATTTTATGTTCAAATTTGGATCCCAAACCCAGTATCTCATTGTATATATGCAAATAATTTAAAAAATCAGAAAGGTAAAGCAAATCTGGTTCCAAGCAATTTAGGTAAGTGAACTTCAGCTCTGGTAGTGTCGATTACCTATGCTAATTCTGAAGAGCTGGCCCTAATAGGTAGTTTGCTCTCATGACTTATTAACATGTTATAAAAATGGTTTTGGGGGCTGGGGATTTAGCTCAGTGGTTAGAGCGCTTGCCTAGGAAGCGCAAGGCCCTGGGTTCGGTCCCCAGCTCCAAAAAAAAAAAAAAGAACCATAAAAATGGTTTTAAAAAGAACTCACAGCTCATCTCACTGACATTTATCATGATGAACGTGTTAGAATAATTAAAATTAGCAAAACCCTTATAAAATAATGTAATAAAATGATAAGAGTTTAGATCTTTGATGTCAGACAGGGTTTGATTTGTAGGTCTAATTCTTAATTGTTGAAAGCAAATAACATAATTTCTTATCTGTAAAATATTACACTTCCCGCCTAGTGGGAAAATTATAATTATAGTGTACATGAAATGTCTGACATCGTGTTTAACATGTTATAGATATTTTAAAACAATGATTGTATAAACATATATCTTTTGGTCCCTTGTTTGTTGGGTTGTGTAAATGGGGTAGCTCAGGTAAAGATTTGCTACAGCATGTCTGACAGGAGTAGTGGACTCCTCTTCTGTACTGGAGTTAACTGACAGGAAGTCCAGACACACTCAGTCTTTATTCAGCCTTTCCCCTGGGTCTGTCTGACCACACACAGTTTAGGATTCTGTCAGAACAAGCTACTAATTCCATCCTTATTTTAAAATGATTGTTGCTAGCTAAAGAGATGAGTGAGGGATTAAGCACAAAGGCCTAGACTTGGCTCCTAGCGTCTACATGATGATTTACAGCCACCCGGAACTCCAGTCTGAAGGAATCAGTCAGACTCTGTCTTCTGGTCTCTGGTGCTAGGCACACACATGGCACATATAGGCACCAATACATACACATAACCGAAAACAAAATCCTCTTTAACATCTTTAAGAACAAGTCATTGTTAGATCACAAAAGAGGAAATTGGTGGTTTTCTTAGTGTTTGTTCTGTTTTTGTTTTGTAATCCACCCTAGCCTAGAAATTGATCTTCCTGCCCCTCTGCCTTCTGAGTGCCGAGATTTGTCTTCAAGCACCGCCATGCCAGACCTCTAGTTTCCCAGTGCAGTTGTCACAGCCTTCATCCTTACTATTACTGATCAACCTTAAAATCATATGAACACTCGCTCAGCCTTAAACACATAACACACATCCGTCTGCTGACCTTGGTTGATGAGTTGTGAGAAAGGTTATCAAGCAGGAGGCGCACGGTTCTGTGGTGCGCGGTGCTGGTGACCTTTACTTTTCTCACCGTCTCATTAGATCAGGGGACAGTAAATCTATTTCGTGAAACAAAAATAACGTCATCTATTGATATAGCAAATTGTAGACATCATTGGCTAATTCTGTTTTATATGTATAAATAATAAAGTGATACATCTTAAATTTGTCTTAAGTACTAGGTTAAATGATTCAGGCTGTCTTTAGAGTATATGAACCTCCAGGAATGCTTTGAGTTGGAGTAAGTTTCTATGGAGAGGAAAATAGAGATGAGTGGCCAACTTTGAAAGTGATACAGTTATATACAATATTCTGCATTGTTTCTTCCCGTAAGGTTAATAGACAGTTTACTAGTCTATATCCACTACATTCTCTGTGCCTTCTGGTTTTAGTAATGATTTGAATCAGTGAGTCAAAGAGTAACAGTAACAGAGTAACAGTGCTGTATACTTCTTTTCACTAATGGATCCAATTTAAAAGATGTTTATGATTAATTAACACCTGTTATTTATTGAACATTCATGCACTTCTGAAGGTAGTTGGGATCCTGTGGGTTTTTTTTTTTTTTACTACTCTCAGAATATTATATTAATATTTTATCAGTTATAAGGAATGGTTATTTTTTAAAAACCATTGCCAAGTCTTTATCTCATTTATCATTTAATAGTGTATAACCTAATATGTTTTACTGATGAGAATTTCTGTGCATTGAAAAAATATATATATATCTCCTAATGCCACTTCATGTCCTATTTCTGTTTCCTTTTTCTATAGATTTCGGAAGTTGATTGCAAAGATGCATTAGAAATGATCTGTAATTTAGAATCAGAGGGTGATGAGAAAAGCGCCCTTGTTTTATGTACTGCCTTTCTGTCACGGCAGCTCCAGCAAGGAGATATGTACTGTGCTTGGTGAGTTGCTTTCCTTTTCTAAAGAGATTTTGTTAAATTAGAAAACAGAGGTCAGGTGGGATGGCACATGCCTTTAATCCCCTTACTCTGTGGAATCGTAACCTGATCTTTATGATTTCCAGTCTAGCCTGGCCTGCATAGTGAATTGCAGACAGCCAACACTCCACAGGGAGACCCAGTCTAAAAAAAGAAATAAAAACAATTAAAAGAATACAAAGTAGATTTTAAGAATTTATATTATCAAGATGGCCTCCAGCAGCAATAGGGACCACAGACTTCTACATGGCGTCTGGCAGTAACACTGAGCATGATTAACACTGCCTCTGGTGGCAGGAGAGATGACAGAAAGTAACCTGGCCCTTTGTGTGCTGCTGCTGGAGGCCATGCTGATGCCCATGGTCTGTACTACTATGGAGTCCGCGTGGACGCCATGATTCATGCTGCCACCTGCTGCTTTGGGTAATTGGTGTCCATGGCTGCAATGGCATTGAAGGATGTTGGGACAACTCCCAATCCCCAAAAAAAAGAGAGAAAGAGAAACAGTACGTACACACACACACACACACACACACACACACACACACACACACACACACACAGACAAATTGAGATTGATTGACTGACTCAGTTTTTTAAGGGGTTGGCCACTGTGGAATGGATATGATGGGGACAGAAAAAATATTTATATAATTTAGGGATTTTTAAAATCTTTTTTTCTTACCAAAGCAAAAAGTGTATTTTCAGGTATTCCATTCTATGCAATCTGATTATCAAATAGTTCATATTTTAGTTTTAGGAACTGTTTGTATTAAAGACAATACAATTCAAAAGGTTTATTTTATCAGACAGTATTAAATTTGTTTTCAGCTCTTTGTACCCACCTGTGATTAGAGTATATTTCCACCTACATATCGTATATTTGAATGACAGCACTTACAGCCTGTGGAGTCCAGTCTATTTAGTACTGTAGAGACTGCTCTCCCTGCTGACTTCTCGGGTATGCTCTTTGTGTCTTACTCTTCCAGATGAGCTGCTGTCACTCAGTGGCAAGCTCGTCCTTACACACAGGCTGATTTATAGCCTCCTGGCCTTTAAGAATATTTGCATTCACACGGCATGTAAATGACTATAGAGCAGGCAAGGTAAATAAATGGCTGTGCAAACTTTTCTGAGTAGTTGTTTCTTGTGAATAAGTTAAATCTTAAATACAGGGATGATTGCTCTTCAAGTCATGGATAACCACAGCGTGTTTATCATGGACAAGTAGATATTCTGGGCATAAGACACTGTGAGAGTCAATAATGTCTAGGGAATCACTGTTGGTTTAAAAAGACATCGAAGTGAGTTTTATATGACACACAGAAGCTGCCTCTTACCAACCCTGAAGGGCAGCATTAAGCCTTCATGTTTAAACAGTTTGAAAGCACAGGTGAGAGTTGTTTGGAGAATGACTAGAGAGGACTCATGGGGGAAGACAGTGGAGTCACAGAGCTTAGGTGAGTAATCCAATAGCACATACAAGGCCTTCCTTATGCGTACGGCATGAGGCACAAGGAATGTACAGTAAACGTGGACATGCTTTGAGTACAGTAAAAAGCTTGGGCTGTTTGGAGAGAACGACGGATTCTGTTAGAGAGATGCTGAAGGAGGAAGAATGGCAGGCGCCCTTTTCATCCAGTGACACTGCTTAGAGAGAAGATCCATTCTTAGAAATATGTGGTTTGAAGAACTTGTCGTTGAGAGTTGGATATTGTGCCAGAACCAATCAGGCTGTATGTGGCCTGCTGTTATTAGCATGCTGCTGAAGGGACCAGGAGTTTATTACGACTCAGGTTTAGAACAAGCAGAGTAGATGACACTTCTACAGAACTAGACGGGAGAACGTCGCCAAAAAGTTTCTGAGTTAGGCCCTCCGTGGGTGTCTCACTCCCTAAGTGAGCAGTGAAGAGGACAGTATGTAAGGAGTAACACTAGCAAAAGCTGCTCTTGAGAACTATGGTTGAAAATGCCGAAGCGGGGGGATTAAATGAGGAATGGAATAAAAAGTGGGTATAGCCTGCACATTCACCATTTTAGTTATTTTGTGTGAAAACAATGTTAATACCAGATAAGTATAGAATTTAATTTTCTTTTTATTTAACCTTTATGTTACAAATGCGTGTTTTCCTTCTGGCGTCTATAACATCCTTGGTAGTTTTGTTCATCTGATAGTAACAACCTTCTGGATAGATTTTAATGTAGAAGATCCTTGCTTTATGAAGCTGTTATTTGGGGTGATGGTGTAATTTGAATGCTCAGTGAAGGTTCTATCCCTGAGGAACACCCCTAATCCTAGCTAGATAAGGTATGTTTTTAATTCTTATACCTTGTTAGATGTTATGCACACAGATTTTGTATTTTTATATACATAGTCTAAAGTTCAAATGTGACTCAAAGGTTTTTTTACATAACTTGTTTAAGTGTTACATGTTTTCTTATTAAAAGATTGAAAAATGCTGATTAATACAGTAAGAAACTGCATCTAATTTCTATTCTTTAGAAACTCGAGTGCCAATTTATCTTATATTTAGACATAATTTTATCCATAGAATTGGAATCTAACATTAGTTTTAATTTCAAATGTAATGGCTATATTGACGTACTATATGATTATTTCATGATTATTGCATTACTCCTGTTTATCCTTCATACTTTTTCTTTTCAAAGGGAGCTCACTTTGTTTTGGAGTAAATTGCAGCAAAGGGTAGAACCGTCAGTGCAAGTGTACCTAGAAAGGTGTCGCCAACTTTCTTTGTTAACGAAGACTGTATATCACATTTTCTTCCTGATTAAAGTTATTAATTCTGAGGTAAGAGTAATCAAGTTACTTTTCCTTAATATAATATGTGTAACTTGTCTTTAATAAGAGCTTTACTTTTGTTATTTTGACACTTTCGGTGATTTTATTATTTTTTCTTTCACTTTGGTGCTTTGGCCTTGATTTTTTTTTTTTTTTTTTTTTTTTTTTTACTATTAATCCTTTGACATATTTGATCTAGAGAAACCTAAATGTTCATATAAAGACAAAAGACTTGCTCTTACCATCTGCAATATTTCCCATTTTTGTTTTTCAGTGTCCTAGTATGTGTTATACTGCTTTGGTCGTTTGGCTCTATGCAAGTTTAGAAAGTGTAAACAGGAATGTGGGAATTATTCTATTGCTTACAGTGGGTCAGGAAAATACCCTTAAGAACCCTCTACTGCAGAACAGCCACAGACACTGGATGGAGTAGAGCAATGCTTTGTGTAGCTGCTGAGATCACAAGAACGAACGTTAAGAGTCCCCCTCCCTCCTAGGATTCAACACACAGTAACTTCATAACTGGCTCAGAAAGCCTGCACTAGGGGCTTGGCTGTAGATTTGGTTGAGTGTTCGCTGTAGCATGCAGAGCTACAGCACCACATGGACCAGAAGTGGCTGGTGCACACATGTAGTCCCAGATTGCACTTACCCGTGACTACATAGTTCAGACCAAGCTTGAGATACATCAGATCTTGTTAGGGAGAAGGAGAGGGAGGAATAGATGAGAGGAGAAAGGAAGTTTGAGTTGATGGGTATCCTCTGAGAGACCAGAGAAAGTATATAGAGATCAGATGAAGTGTTGAACCCTCTCAAATTAGGGAGTGAGTGTGAATTCTTCCCTGTCTGGAACCTGTGAAGTACCATTTCACTGAAAAACTTACTAGATAATAGATGATAGACAGCCTTGGATAATAAATACTCAGCTAATTTCTGGATCAAAACAGGTAAATCTTTCCCCAAGAAATGATAACCATAACTCTTAATTATGTTAAGTTAAGATTAGGGGGCTGTTTAGTTCATAAATCCCTGCGCCAAGTAAATGGTGAACGTTTAAGAGGTGAGAAACCTGGGCTGTGACATAGCTATGCAAACAGGAACAGAACTGCTTTGAAGGGGTGTGCTGTCAGTACAGGATTCATGTAAAAAGCCCTGCATAAGTAAGCTGAGTCCATCATCAAGGCTTACAAAAGAGAGAGAAGGATAGAATTAAGCATGCAGGCTTAACTCAAGACGGATGATCAAAATACGAATGCTTCACTCCTTCTTTAAAAGGGGAACAAGAATACCCTTGGCAGGGAATAGAGAGGCAAAGATTAAAACAGAGACAGAAGGAACACCCATTCAGAGCCTGCCCCACATGTGGCCCATACATATACAGCCATCCAATTAGACAAGATGGATGAAGTAAAGAAGTGCAGGCCGACAGGAGCCGGATGTATATCTCTCCCGAGAGACACAGCCAGAATACAGCAAACACAGAGGCGAATGCCAGCAGCAAACCACTGAACTGAGAATAGGACCCCCGTTGAAGGAATCAGAGAAAGAACTGGAAGAGCTTGAAGGGGCTCGAGACCCCATATGTACAACAATGCCAAGCAACCAGAGCTTCCAGGGACTAAGCCACTACCTAAAGACTATACATGGACTGACCCTGGACTCTGACCTCATTGGTAGCAATGAATATCCTAGTAAGAGCACCAGTGGAAGGGGAAGCCCTGGGTCCTGCTAAGACTGAACCCCCAGTGAACGTGATTGTTGGGGGGAGGGCGGCAATGGGGGGAGGATGGGGAGGGGAACACCGATAGAGAAGGGGAGGGGGAGGGGTTAGGGGGATGTTGGCCCGTAAACCGGGAAAGGGAATAACACTTGAAATGTAAATAAGAAATACTCAAGTTAATTAAATAAAAAAATAAATAAAAGTCATAAACTGCATATAAAGCCACAAAGGAAAACTGTGGCATGATTTCCCTGAAGAATAGTAGGATTAGGGCTGGAGGTAAGGCTTCGATGTTAAAAGCACACGCTGTTCTTTTGGATGACATGAGTTAGTTCCCAGCACCCATATAAGGCAGGTCACAATCATAACTCCACCTTCAGGGAACTCAGAACCTCTAGTTTCTTCTTGTACCTGCAACTCATGTACGCAAACACCTAATTAAAAATAATTGGGTGGTGGAGAGATGACTTAGTGGTTGATCCCTGGCACCCACCTGGCAGCTCATAACCACCACCTGTGAATCTAGGTCTTGGGAGCTGTGCTGTGTTGTCGTTGTCAAGAACACGTGGTGAAGACGTACGTTCAGAGAACACGTTAACACAAAAATGCATAGCGAGCACTAGCAATGAGAGAAACAGGATTAACTTGTCTAATAGTATGGGTAATGTAAAGAGAATACATTATAAAAAAGACACAAAATAGTAAAGCATGCAAAAGAGCAACACTATTAAAATGACCAAGTTTTAAAAGGTTCAGAACTTTTGGGAATGCAGAAACATAGTAATGGAAAATTTAAAAGCATCTTCTAGAGCACATAGATCATATGCATGTATAGAGCCTGACAAGCAGATGCTGCACATTTGCCAGGATCAGAATCCATCACTGAGCTACCCCCAGCGGTGTGTTACTGACTTTCTTATAGTAACCTAGATTCAGCTCTTTTCTACAGAATGCGTACAGAAGAAATGCCCTAAAAGTGCTATCTTTGCAGGGAATGTAAAAGTTCAGCATCAAAACTTTTTTAACAATCCTGTACAAATTCTTTTGAAAGATGAAATAAAAACAAAAATAATCCTCTTTTTAAAATATCTCCTATTGTCTGTATTTGGCCAGTAAGTCTTAAATATATTTTTTGTATCTATCTTGCCCTGAAATAATTTTTCTTTTAGGAGTGAAAACAAAGTGTAACTTTCCACTTTGTAGCTCATCCTCTCTCTTCACCCTTGTTAACTCATCTTTATTTATTTATCGTTTTATGTCCTGTAACGGGGTGTCACAGTTAACAATGATTGAAACAGGGCAGTGAGTTTCTGAGGCTATTGCTGTGCAGTTTTAGCAGGCAGCTGTGTTGCTACTTAACATCTAGCTTACTGAGCAGCATGGCGGAGCAGAAGAACTCTGAACTAGAAGCACTGGTAACTAGGTGTTAATTGGAACTCATTACTACACCCCTAGCTTAACCAGTCTGGCTTTCCTCTCTCAATTAGATGAGTCAGAGGGATAGCGGAAAGTGACTGCCTCATCCCTACTTCTTTTCTTGTATGGAGGCCCCTTGTTCTGCCTAGAGTGTTTCTCCATGATGACAGCCATAGTTTAAACTCAGTATATTTATTTAGCACAGATTGTAGCATATCCTCATAATCATAGTGTGCTTTGATCAATTGAAACAGGATCTTATATGGTCCAGGCTGGCCTGGAACTTGATCTGTAACGGCTTAGAACTCTGCTCCATCCTGCCTCTACCTCCCAAGTGTTCGGATTACAGGTATGTACCACACCCAGCAGTGCAGTTTGGTGCATCTCCATTCAAGTAGTGTAGATTTTCTCATACTTCTTAAAGTTAGACTTTAAAATTATAGCCCTGTCCTTAAAGATTTTATCATCTGTTGCTAGAGGGAGACATGGATATATATATATATATATATATATATATATATATATATATATATATATATATAAATATATATATATGTAAATATAAATGAATATATGCTACAACCCTTTCAGCTACCATGTAGTGTTGAGACTCCTAGTCCATGTGTCTCTCCTTAAGAATGCCAGAGTACTCTATAGATGCGTTCACAGTTTACTTTATGGTAGCACTAGAAACCCTGTTTTTAAGACTCAAATAATTGTTTTTGATTACTAACAAGTTAGGGGGTCTGAGGAATGAGTTTGTAAGTGAATTAAGAAGGTTGTATTTTATTTTTTTATTCATATGAATGTATGTGTATATATGTGTGTGTGTATATATACGCATGTGGGTTCCTGCAGAGATCAGAAATCAGACTCTGGTTGTCAGCTACCTGATATGGGTACTGGGAACTGAACTTGGGTCCCCTGGAAGAACAGCAGATATTCTTAGCGCTGCACTTTCTCTCCATCCCCTTGATCTTTGCTTTATAAAAAGGATTGGAAAAGTGAAATTTTTTTTGTACAAGTCTGCTTATTTTTTACTACTTGTGTTTTTAAGGATTTCTTTGTTTCTTATACACCCATATTCACATGGAGTTGATTTTAGGCGGGGTGTCTTTTCCTGTGCTGCTATTTTAAGATTCAAGAACAGCACATGCCAGTCTTGAAAGTCCAATTTAAAAAAGAAAAAGAATTTGTGCTTGATAGTGTAGAGTAACCTTTCCTGTACTTTGTTTGTTTCACAGACTGAAGGGGCTGGACTTGCTACCTGCATAGAATTATGTGTAAAAGCTCTTCGCTTGGAATCTACAGAAAATACTGAAGTGAAAATATCAATTTGCAAAACCATTTCGTGTTTATTGCCTGAGGATCTGGAAGTTAAACGTGCTTGTCAGTTGAGTGAATTTCTTATTGAGCCAACAGTAGACGCATACTATGCTGTGGAAATGCTATACAACCAGCCGGACCAGAAATATGATGAAGAGAATCTTCCAATACCAAACTCTCTACGTTGTGAGCTCCTACTTGTCTTGAAAACTCAGTGGCCCTTTGATCCAGAATTTTGGGATTGGAAAACCTTGAAACGCCAGTGTCTTGCACTCATGGGAGAAGAGGCGTCTATTGTGTCCTCAATTGATGAGCTGAATGACAGTGAAGTCTATGAGAAAGTAGACTACCAGGGTGAAAGGGGAGACACATCTGTCAACGGCCTTTCTGCTGGGCTTGGTACTGATTCCAGCCTGCTGATAGATACTGGTGATGAAAAGCAAAAGAAGAAGGAGATAAAAGAATTAAAAGATAGGGGGTTTATATCTGCTAGGTTTAGGAATTGGCAGGCCTACATGCAGTACTGCTTGCTCTGTGACAAAGAGTTCCTTGGACACAGAATAGTACGACATGCTCAAAAACATTACAAAGATGGGGTTTACAGCTGTCCCATATGTGCAAAGAATTTTAATTCTAAAGAATCGTTTGTCCCTCATGTTACACTGCATGTTAAACAGTCTAGTAAAGAGAGACTAGCAGCTATGAAACCGTTAAGAAGATTGGGAAGGCCTCCTAAAATCACAGCCACCCATGAAAATCAAAAGACTAATACTAATACTGTGGCAAAACAGGAACAACGACCCATAAAAAAGAATAGTCTTTATTCAACAGATTTCATAGTGTTTAATGACAATGATGGTTCAGATGATGAGAATGATGACAAGGATAAGTCTTACGAGCCCGAGGTGATCCCTGTCCAGAAACCAGTTCCTGTTAATGAATTTAATTGCCCTGTGACGTTTTGTAAAAAGGGCTTTAAGTACTTCAAAAATTTAATTGCTCACGTGAAAGGCCATAAGGATAGCGAAGATGCCAAACGCTTTCTTGAAATGCAAAGCAAAAAAGTCATCTGCCAGTACTGTAGAAGGCACTTTGTAAGCGTCACTCATCTCAATGATCACTTACAAATGCACTGTGGCAGTAAACCATATATATGTATACAGATGAAGTGTAAGGCTGGTTTTAATAGTTATGCAGAGCTCTTAGCCCACCGAAAGGAGCATCAAGTCTTTAGAGCAAAGTGCTTATTTCCAAAATGTGGCAGAATTTTTTCACAAGCTTATTTACTGTATGATCACGAAGCACAACATTATAATACCTATACTTGTAAGTTCACAGGTTGTGGTAAAGTTTATCGTTCTCAGAGTGAGATGGAAAAGCATCTGGATGACCACAGTGCACCTGAAAAAGTGCTGCCTCCTGAAGACCAGCTTACTCCATCTGGAAATGAGGTGACTCAGAACTCAGAAGGGACGACTGGGGAAGGAAGGTCAGAGCACAGCATTGAAAAGAGCGAAGGACCAGACAGAAGTGGCGATTGGGAGAAAAACAAAGCGGAGTCAGCTGTGACTACCCACAGCCAGATCTCTGCCTCTGAACTCAGGCAAGCTGACATACCATTGTCAGATGGTCTGGGAAACCCTGGTGATACTACTGTTCTTCAGACCAATGAAGTAGCCGTGTCCATCAAGGTGTCTGTCAACCATGGGATTGAGGATGACTTTGGAAAGCAAGAAAACTTAACCATGGAAGGCACTGGTGAGCCTCTGATCACAGATGTGCATAAGCCAGGTGAAGGTGCTGGTGTCCATTTCCGTCATCCAGGTTTCCAAGAGAAGAAAGATCATGAGTGCCTCAACAAAGCCCAGACTGCTCAGAATTCTTTAGCAAACTCGGAATCGCTGAAGATGGGTGACCTTAACCCACAAAGCTTAGAAAGACAGGTGAACACTCTGACGACCTTTTCTGTACAAAATGAGGGAGGACTTGAAGACAGTTCACAAATTTGCAAATTTGAATGTGGAGGTGATGTTAAAACCTCATCGAGCCTTTATGATTTACCTCTTAAGACACTAGAAAGTGTTGCATTTGTCCCATCACAGCCTGACCTGAGCAGTCCGTTGGGAGCTCCATCAGTACCTCCAAAAGCTCCAGGTCAGAAGTTCAGCTGCCAGGTCGAGGGATGCACTCGAACATACAACTCCTCACAGAGTATTGGAAAACACATGAAGACAGCACACCCTGACCAATATGCTGCTTTCAAACTGCAGCGCAAAACAAAAAAAGGTCAGAAATCTAACAACCTCAGTACACCAGATCATGGAAAGTGTGTTTATTTTTTGCCGTCACAAGTGAGCAGCTCTAATCATGCTTTTTTTACACCACAGACCAAAGCCAGTGGGAACCCTGCCTGTTCAGCCCAGTTGCAGCATGTCTCGCCTTCCATTTTTCCAGCTCATTTAGCAAGTGTATCAACTTCATTGTTACCCTCAGTGGAAAGTGTCCTAAGTCCAAACATGCCTTCTCAGGATAAACATGTACAAGATGGTATGTTATGTTCACAAATGGAAAACTTGTCTAATGCTGCCTTACCAGCACAAATGGAAGATCTAACCAAAACGGTTTTGCCTTTGAATATTGACAGCGGCTCAGATCCTTTCCTTCCTTTACCCACAGAAAATAGCTCTCTCTTCTCTTCACCAGCACACAGTGAGAATAATTCTGTTTTTTCCCAACTGGAAAGTAGTACAAATCATTATCCCTCACCGACAGAAGGAAACCTAAATTCCTCTTTTCTGAAAGGAGGCAGCAGTGAAAATGGAGCTTTTCCTTCCCACGTCAGTACTGCAGATGACTTGAGTAGCACCAGTGCCCAACAGTCTGCACCTAAGAAAGTGAAGAAAGATCGTGGTCGGGGCCCAAATGGGAAGGAAAGGAAGCCCAAGCACAACAAAAGGGCTAAGTGGCCTGCGATTATCAGAGATGGGAAATTCATCTGTAGCAGGTGTTACAGGGCTTTCACCAACCCCAGGTCCCTCGGTGGACACCTGTCTAAAAGATCTTACTGCAAACCACTGGATGGAGCAGAAATTGCACAGGAGCTTCTACAGACCAATAGACAGCCTTCCCTTCTGGCCAGCATGATTCTCTCCACAAGTACAGTAAATATGCAACAGCCACAACAGTCTAACTGTAATCCAGAAACATGTTTTAAAGATCCATCATTTCTGCAACTTCTTTCTGTGGAAAATCGTCCAAACTTTTTGCCAAGTACATTTCCTAGATGTGATGTGAGTAACTTTAATGCTGGTGTTAGTCAGGAAGGCAGTGAAATTATTAAGCAGGCTTTAGAAACTGCTGGCATTCCTAGCACATTTGAGAGTGCCGAAATGCTTTCTCAGGTTGTTCCAATAGGCAGTGTCTCCGATGCAGCACAAGTAAATGCCGAGGGGATGCCAGGTCCGACGGTGACACCCTTGTTACAGACTGTTTGCCACACAAACACCTCACCATCAAGCCAGAATCAAACACCAAATTCCAAAACTTCCAACCTCAAAGAATGTAACAGTTTGCCTATTTTTACAACAAATGATTTACTGCTAAAAACTATTGAAAATGGCTTGTGCTCCAATTCATTCAGTAGTTCTACTGAGCCACCACAAAATTTTACCAATAATAGCACTCATGTTTCTGTTATAAGTGGTCCTCAAAATACAAGATCCAATCATTTAAATAAAAAAGGAAATAGTGCATCTAAGAAGAGAAAAAAAGTTACTCCTGCAGTAATTGTATCTAATACATCCCAAAATGTGGTACCAACTGACTTAACAATGGGACTTGCATCGAAGAATCTTACAGTCCCTGATACCAACACACGTGACATGATTCCAGATTGTGAACCTCAGGCTTTGGTGGAAAATCTCACACAGAAATTAAATAACATTGACAATCATTTGTTTTTAACTGACGTAAAAGAGAGCTGTAAAGCCAGTCTTGAGCCCCATACAATGTTAACCCCTTTAACATTAAAAACTGAAAATGGTGATTCCCGAATGATGCCTTTGAATTCATGCACACCAGTGAGTTCTGATTTGCAGATTTCTGAAGATAATGTTATACAAAACTTTGAGAAGACTCTAGAAATTATTAAAACTGCTATGAATTCTCAAATACTTGAGGTAAAAAGTGGATCTCAGGGTACTGGTGAGACAACACAGAATGCTCAGATAAATTACAGTATGCAACTTCCTTCAGTAAACTCTATCCCGGATAACAAGTTGCCTGATTCTTCTCAGTGTTCCTCTTTCCTAACTGTAATGCCAACAAAACATAACATTCCTCAGTCTGAAGCATTACATAAAGAAGATCAAATACAGGACATTTTAGAGGGTTTGCAAAACTTAAAACTAGAAACTGACATCTCTGCTCCACCTTCCCAGGCTACGCTAATAAACAAATCAGTAGCACTGTCCCCTACTCCTACTAAATCAACTCCAAATATTATAGTCCAACCAGTTTCTGAAGTGATACATGTTCAGCTTAATGACAGAGTTAATAAGCCCTTTGTGTGTCAAAATCAAGGTTGTAACTACAGTGCCATGACAAAGGATGCCCTGTTTAAACACTATGGTAAGATTCATCAGTATACTCCAGAGATGATTCTTGAAATTAAGAAGAATCAGTTAAAATTTGCTCCATTTAAATGTGTAGTACCTACATGTACCAAAACATTTACAAGAAACTCTAATCTCCGGGCGCACTGTCAGTTGGTACATCATTTTACAATAGAAGAAATGGTAAAACTAAAAATAAAAAGGCCCTATGGAAGGAAATCACAGGGTGAAAATTTGTCATCTCCACAGATTAATCAAGTGAAGAAACAGCTACCCATGGCAGAGGAAGCAAAAACTGAGTCACAGCCAGCCTTTGAGGTACCAGCAGTGGCAGGCGAGGATGCACTTGATAATGTAGCAGTAATCCCAGAAAACCAACTTGCAGAAAAAAAAAGTCCTGAGAAACCAGAAAGTTCTTCACAGCCTGTCACAGCCTCTACTGAACAATATAATGCAAATCTTGGAAACCTAAAAACCAAAGGAAGGAAAAATAAAAGGCATAGAAAAGAAAAGGAAGAAAAAAGAGAAAAGAATCCAGTTTCCCAGTCCTTTGAGTTTCCAACAAGATACAGTTCATACAGACCTTACTGTTGTGTTCACCAGGGGTGCTTTGCTGCATTTACAATACAGCAAAACTTGATTCTTCACTACCAGGCTGTACATAAATCAAATCTTCCTACATTTTCTGCAGAGGTTGAAGAGGAAAGTGAAGCTGTTAAAGAAAGTGAAGAAACTGAACCTAAACAATCAATGAAAGAATTTCGGTGTCAGGTGAGTGACTGTTCTAGGATTTTTCAAGCAATTACTGGCCTAATACAGCACTATATGAAACTTCATGAAATGACACCTGAGGAAATCGAAAGCATGACTGCAGCTGTGGATGTTGGCAAGTTTCCATGTGATCAGCTGGAGTGTAAATCTTCTTTTACGACATATCTGAGCTATGTTGTTCATCTTGAGGTAGACCATGGAATTGGAACAAGGACAAGTAAGACAGAAGAAGATGGCATATACAAGTGTGATTGTGAAGGCTGTGACAGGATATATGCCACTCGGTCTAATCTTCTCCGACACATTTTTAATAAACATAATGACAAGCATAAAGCTCATTTGATTCGGCCAAGAAAATTAACTGGCCAGGAAAATATATCAAGTAAAGCAAACCAAGAAAAATCAAAGTCTAAACATAGGGCAATAAAACACAACAGATTTGGGAAAGATGGAATGAAAGGGCCAAAGACAAAGCGGAAGAAGAAAAGTAATTTAGAAAGCAAAAGTGCAAAAATAGTGCAAATTGAAGAAGATAAGCCTTATTCTCTAAAACGTGGAAAGCATGTATATTCTATAAAGGCTAGGAATGATGCCTTGTCAGAATGTACAAGCAAATTTGTTACACAGTATCCGTGTATGATAAAAGGGTGTACTTCAGTTGTTACAAGTGAAAGCAATATAATTAGACATTATAAGTGTCATAAATTGTCCAAGGCATTTACATCACAACATCGCAATATTCTTATTGTCTTTAAGCGATATGGCAACCCACAAGAAAAGGAAGTCTCTGAGCAAGAAGATGAAAAGAATGATAAAAAAGATCCTGATTCATCTGTGTTAGAGAAAAACGATAACTCACAACCAGCTAGCATTCCACAGGAAGAAGGCATGAAAGGTGAAAAAGATGAAATGGATGAGTTAACAGAATTATTTATTACAAAGTTAATAAATGAAGACAGCACAAATACAGAAACCCAAGTCAGTACCACTTTAAAGGTAAACAACGATTTTCAGGAGCATGATTCCTGCATATCAGAAAGACAAAAGACTGGAAATTTGAAGAGAGTCTATAAAGAAAAGAACATCACGCAGAATAAGAAACGGAAGATTGATAAAACTGAGCCAGAAGTACCATTAGTGGTAAATAAAACACACAAAGAGGAAGAGACTGCTGTAGCAGTTCAAACCACCGAGGAGCACCCTGCATCCTTTGATTGGAGCTCCTTTAAACCTATGGGATTTGAAGCGTCCTTTCTGAAGTTTCTTGAAGAGTCTGCAGTGAAGCAGAAGAAAAATACTGACAGAGACCATTCCCACAGTGGAAGTAAAAGAGGATCCCATTCAAACTCCAGAAAAAATGTTGATAAGACTGCTGTGACTGGTGGAAATCATGTGTGTTCCTGTAAAGAAAGTGAAATCTTTGTACAGTTTGCCAATCCCTCAAAGCTTCAGTGCAGTGAGAATGTAAAAATTGTTTTAGACAAGACTCTTAAAGATTGCTCTGAGCTTGTCCTAAAACAGCTTCAGGAAATGAAACCTACTGTCAGTCTAAAAAAACTTGAAGTACTATCAAATGATCCTGATAGGACTGTTTTAAAAGAACTCAGTCTAGGTAAAGCCACAGGCAGAGGGCAGTACTGATAACTTATGTACTATAAATACATATCATTTGTAGTTTTATTTTAAATAGAGAGCCATCAAGCATGCTGTTGTGAGCTTTTTAATTTGTTGACATGGATTAACCTAGCTTTAAAAAAAGTGAGAAAAAAGGCCATGACATTTGTCATGTAGAACTTTATTTTATCCCTATGGGACTTGAACAGAATCAATACTTCAGTTATTGTAAATAATTGAGTTAAGCCTCAAATTTCTGTCACCCAGTTGTCCTTTCCATGAACTCTACTGAATTATCTGTGTGATTGGTGTCTTCAGCAGATCACCACTCGTGTATAGCAGCACTCTTTATTTGTAGATATGTTTGTATATATTTATTATTGTAAATCATTTGCTGCCACCAGCAGTCTGTAAGTCAAAATGAGTAAATGATACATTTATATTTGCAATTTTAATTTTAACGAAGTGATCAAGTTTTTAAACTTTTATTGTTTTAAATTAAGAACTTTTTGAACTAAAACTAGAACTGCCATAGCTAATTTTTTTTAACATAAAACATTTACAAGATGATATCAAGGTGTTTCGCACAGTAGGCACATTACAGCACTCTGCTTTGTGAATTTGCCATCCCCCACTCTTGGATGGTGTTCATGTGAAACCAGAGCAGAGTCCTTGGTTTTATTCATACAGCTACAGTTTTGTTTGTTTCCATTGCTTCTAATCAGATAGCTACTCCAAGTCCCGAAATGTAATGGAAATGTGAATAAAGACTTTACTACATGGAAGATTTTAAACATTGCTATTTTAAGATATCCTTTGTCAATGTGATAGAAACTAGTAGTGGCTCAGTGTAAATATTCGAGGTGGTGGTTTGTGAAGTAGCCCAGTATTGCCTTAAATAAAATCACATTTCAGTTCTTCTTTTGTATGTGATCTTATAAGATTTTTCCCTCCCATTTTCTGAGATTTATGGATGGTGTATAGCTTTAAACTGTATAAACTTTTGTGGAAAAAATTTTTTAGACATTTTTATAAATTTTAAAATTGGTATCATCAAAGTGAGCCCATCTTGTGTTTATAAAATGCAAGAATCCTTAACATTTATAGTTACATAGATGAAACACTTTCTATAAGGAAGTATTATGTTTTGATTTTACTATTTATAGGCATTAGGTTGTGCAGATTTGTCTGTCTTCACATTATCTAATGATACGATTTTCATTAGTCTTCAAGAACAGTATTAGTCATGATTGATTATTTGATCATTCAGTAACTAGTTCTTCTAGCTTAGCTTTAGTCACCGTATCTGTGCTGGGAGGAAGAAGTTATTTCTGGAGCACTGACAGCCCTCGTGGAAAGCACAGCTGAAGTCGCACTGGAGACAAGGCAGCATTTGGATCTTTACTTTCTTGTTTGCCATAAGTAGCGTTTTTGTTTGTTTTGGGGTTTTTGTTTGTTTTTGTTCGTTTATCTGTTTGTTGACATGTTATAAAGCATTTACATTCACAGTGTTCCCCGACCTGTGGTGGTGTGGTCACATGGATGTGTTTCCCCTGTTCTGCGTCAGACTTGCAGAGAATGAATGAGTCAGTAAACTGAAATCGCTGGTACTCTGAATAAATAAGCATGGTGAAGGAATGAACTTCATTTTTTTTGGAAACTTTAAAGTTTAATTATTAAAGTAATACAGTTTTATTTGGGGGCCTAAATGGGTTGTGTTGAGTAGTTGATTTCATTTAAAGGTTTCTTTTCAGTATGCGTAATTAAAATCCTTGGTAAGCCCACTGTTATTTATTAATGTTAAAATAAAGGTGGTTTTCATGGTTGATTTATATTTTTCAAACAACTGAATAATTTTTTTGTTCATGGGACATTTTCATACAGTTTTCTTAGACACTCTCCTAACCCTTAGCTATCGTGTCTGATAGAAGGCAGCAGCAAAGAGGCTCGTCGTCATCAGTTATGTAAACTAGCCACTGTAAAGTGAAAATGCCAATGCAAAACCAGACATCCTGGTCCACACGGAATTCTAGTGCCCAGGATTGACTCAAAGCCCAAGGCAACCTGTGCTACATATGAGATCCTGTCTGCAGAAACAATGACAGAAAATATGGAAGAGAGAACAACATCGTGCAGCTTCTTTCCTTGTTAGTAAATTAAACACTACACTGTTCTCTACTATATTTTCTAAGAGAGGATGGCCAGCATTGAGTGTCATTTGTTTACGGTTTTAGTTTATAGGTAATGAATGTTAAAGCAGTTATGAGAACATTTTTAATGTGCAACTGATGAAACTACAGAATAAAACAGGAATGAAGTACAGAACAGCATGCTGATAAAGCCCGTTTGGAATGGAATGCTTTGGTACTAAAGCACAATGAAAACATTTTTTCAAATATAGTTTTTCTCAATCTATTCTTAAAATATGCTCTTCAACCTAAATTTGCCCAAGGTGTCATCATTAGAACTGGGGTGGGGGTCTTCCCTCTATATTTAAGTCTCAAGGATTCAGAATCTTATTCAAAGTAAATCATTGCCCTAAGCTAAGCATGACAGTTCCGGAAAGTTTTTCAGCAGTGTTAAAATCAGTTACATTTTAGAAAGCTATACATATTTTTTAATGAAAGAAAAGGTTCCCCGGGTGCATTTAAGTTGAACAACTAATGAAGTGCTCATTTTGGACAAGTGGCACTGTTTCGTGAATGGATTGGGAGAATTGGAGATTAACCAGAAGACACATATTCCAAGTTTAGAAAAATTGATGTAAGTAGAACTTGGGAAAGAAACTAGTGTTTTTGAAAGAGAAGTGCAAGCCTTCTCTGTGGGTCTGGGTAGCGAGTTATGATAATCATTTCGTGTGTTATGGCCTCCCTCAAAAGGAGAGTACAAACACACGAGATATTTTAAAGTCTAGGGAAAACATGTTAATGAAAGAATCTTTTAGGCTCAGGCGATCAAGACAACAATTTTCCATTTTAAAGTTAGGAGCGTGTCCTGCTGTATTGACGTCTGAAGGACTGCAGTTGTTAGTGCTCATCTGCACGCAGGAGACCCTGAGCTCCATCAGTAGCGTTACCTAAAGGGTGCGGCTTTCTCAGAGTTGATCAGGTATGCAGTATCTTAGCTATATACAGAGGGCGATCGTTCTGATGGGCCTACCATTCCAGCCTATTGATCCTTATGTAGTACTGGCCGTTAATGATTTGAATATCATCTTGTATTCAGTAATACTGAGTATTGGCTTGTGTATTTTTACCAAACTCCAGTCTTCCTGTCGAAGCCCCTGTTAAACTTCACACACAGTCCACTCCTGCTGCTCATTCACATGATCCATTCCTTCTTCAGTTCTAAGTTCACATCCCCTTTGGAAAATCACTCTGAAGTCAGAGACGGAGAACTTCCCATTATATTTTCTTTTTCTAGTTCTTTTTAATAAACATTATGGGTGTGTCCTATTCATGCAAACAATACCCAGTCATAACTCAGATGTGTGCAGTCATAGCTCATTTGGTTCCACTGCCCATTCCCTTTCTTGGTATTTATGTTTACTCCACCTGAAAATTGTTTCTTTCAGCACCTACTTCCCACTTTTTTGGAGTATTCAGTATTATTGACAACACTTTCTCATGACAATTTTGTGCGCCCCCCCCCTCCTTTCTTTTAGGTCTGCTCTATCTCTGGATGCCAGTACCTGCTAGTCCCTGGCAGATGTCAGGGGAAAGGGGTCATTGGATGTGTATGTGAATTTATCTGTGTGCAGTGTCCATTATGAGAAGTTATGTATTACCAGTGTACTTAAAGGAACAAACTTATCATCATTCCAGTCCCATGCACACGGCTAAGCTAAGCATCAAACACCCAGACCATTTATCACCTCAGCTTTGATCTGTTCTCCCAGAATTCCTTATCTAGAAATTTAAATCTATTTGTGGTTTCCAAACCTAAGTTCCTTGCTTCCTGAAAAGCAAAAGCATTTGTATGTCCTACATAGAAGAAACCTTTCTACTTCATGTAATGACCACAATCATCTTTTGCCTGGGACATTGGCACCTTGATTTTCTTGAATGTCTCTACCACCACTAAGTGGCATGTTTAGGCAGTATCACTTTCAAAGTCACAGTGTCCTTTGGAATATTTTGGGTTCTGCCTATATACTTGTAAGCATGTCTTGTTACTCTGCTTATTATATAATGATTACATTGTCTTCAATTTAAATCCTCAAACCAGCAAGCTCTTCATCTCAAGGACTTACTCTTAACTTTCTTTTGTTTAGAATGTTTTTTTACTGTGCTACAACTTATCCAACAAATGCAGCTTTTTATCCCCTATGGGGATAAAAATGGTTTATTGCTGATACACTTGGGTTTCCTTCGTGACCTTTTGAGTTACTGCTTCCTTCCCTCTTGATTGAGATCAGAGTTGAAATATAGAGCAATATTCTCAAAGGAGTGATACTGGTTATTGAGGGGAAAAATGTTAAAAAGAGATGGTGCTTTTTAGGTCAGAAAAGTCAGAGCTAATTTTAGGCCAAAAGAAAAATATGCCTTTTTATAAAACGGCCTGATAGGAGTGGCTTTGAAGGAAATTGTAGAAATGTGATAGAAATGAGGTAAGCAAGCGCTAGATCATCCAGAGTGCTTAGACCCACCTGTATTGGACTTTATAGTAACCAAGGAGTTGGCATTTGGAGTTGAAGCAGAGAAATGTGATTTTTGCAGTTTTAAGTTTTCAGTAAGGAAAAAAATGCAGTGGATAATTCAAGTGGTTGAATGATTTATTTTCAGTCACTCTGGAGAGAGAATACTGACTGAATAGAACAGCAGTAAAAGACTGGGAAGGAAAGTAGATAGGATTGTGTAATCTAGAATATTCGATGCCATTTGGTTATGGATTATAGGGTTTATTTCCATTCAAAATGCCACTTACAGTGTAGGTAGGACCAGAGCAAGCGTTTATAGTGGATGGTTGTGAAAGGAAGAGTGTATAGAAGCTTGGTGCAGGGTAACTCCAATGTTTAAAAGAAGAAATTATAATTATTACCTTTTAGTAGAAGCCAGATGGAATTGGTAACTCAGGCTATCATGGCTTCTTGCCCAAGTGTTTTAAAGTAATGCAATAAAAGTGTCCATAACAGATTTGGTAGAAGGTTAAAATGTGAGAAATAGTACATATTCGATTGTAAGATTTTTGGCTTTGGTAATTTGTTTTAATTGCAGTGTTATTTGCCAAACTAATATAGGAGTAAGGCTAGAAGGATTAGTGTTGAAATTGAAACTCCTGTAGGTTATTATGCCAAAGAAGTACAGTGTTCTACTTTGAGAGGAAACATTTTGTCTTTCATCTCCTGAGTATTTAATATATTTTGTTAGAATTAAGAACAGTTACAAGTAAAAATTTGGACATTTAGCATAGGATAGAGATTTGAAAATTATCTTCATTTAGAAAATTAAAGGAGGTGGGGTTGGGGATTTAGCTCAGTGATAGAGCGCTTGCCTAGCAAGCCCAAGGCTCTGGGTTCAGTCCCCAGCTCCAAAAAAAAAAAAAAAAAAAAAAAAAAAGACAGAAAATTAAAGGAGGCAAAGCAGCTAGGCCTAAGGAACATCAATACTTGGTGGGCAAAAGAAAGTGAACCAGACAAGACTTGGAAAGGAAGAGACAAGACCCAGAAAGATCAGTGCAAGGTGTTTGGCCATAGGAACTGAGTCCTAAAATTAGTTGCTAGTCATTTTAATTTAGAGAACTTTAAGTGTATGGGGTTTTCCCCCCTCAGTTATACCTAGTGAATAATCACCTGCTTACTAAAGAAGTAAACATTGGGGTAATAGATGGAACCTGTTTGCAGGAATAAAGTTTGTAATGTTAGAATTATGGTAGAGAACACAATTTGGGTATGTATTAAAAGTAGTATCGCTAGCCAGGCAGTGGTTGGTACACGCCTTTAGTCCCACAGCTAGGGAGTCAGAGACAGGCCTCCCTGGTCTACAGAGTGGGAAAACAGTGAAACACTGTCTCAAAATGCAAAAAAAAAAAAAAAAATTAGTAATGTTAAGCTCCTTGTTGGGATGGAAGGAAACAAATTCTCAGTACAAATGAGGTAGTATGTGTAGCATCATCTCTTTGATCATGTGGTAGTCCTAGTGGCAAACATTGGTTGCATAGTCTGCATTGGTTGCATGGTGATGCAGCAGTGAATAAGTATAGATACCATTGTCATAAAGCCAAGGAATGGAAGAAAATGGCCTAGGGTTCTTAGCTTGTGCTGGAGAAGAGGGCATAGGAATAAGGTCAAACACAAACATGTATATGGCGTTGAGTTGTAGAGGAATCCAGCTAGCAGTGTCTAAAAATGACCATGTAGGGAGGTTTTGTTTTTTAATTAGAATGGAGATAGAGGTAGGATAAGAGTTTTAAGCCTTACTGGATAGGTTGTATTTGCACTTTGTAGGAGAAGATGTATGTGAGAAGACTGGATAACCTAAATTAGGAACAATAGAAGCTGTCCTTCCATGCTATGTGGTACATGAAAAGAGCCTGGAGAGCAATTTCTTTTTTTTTTTTTAAAGATTTATTTATTACTATGTTTATATGAGTACACTGTAGCTGTTTTTCAGATACAGCGGAAGAGGGCAACAGATCCCATTACAGATGGTTGTGAGCCACCATGTGGTTGCTGGGAATTGAACTCAGGACCTCTGGAAGAACAGTCAGTGCTCTTAACCACTGAGCCATCTCTCCAGCCCCAGAGAGCAATTTCTTAATGCACATCCCGTATTAAGGGATCCAGATTGAGTAGGATAACATGAAATAGCAGCGTGTAAATCTGTGAAGCAAAAAAGAATGACGTACACAGAAAATCCATTCTAAAGAACATAATGGAGGAGACACAATTAGAATACTCGAGTAAAAGCTTAATTGAAAAGTGTGTGTGTGTGTGTGTGTGTGTGTGTGTGTGAGAGAGAGAGAGAGAGAGAGAGAGAGAGAGAGAGAGAGAGAGAGAGAGAGAGAGAGACAGCAAAAATGCCAAATTAGGATTAGGATTAGGATGGGGCAAATTATGCCAGAGAGCTCTTCACTGGAACAGCTAGGAGGATGGCCTACTTCTTACCAAGCCAAGTTAGCCCCCTGTATATGGAGGTTGTAAAATACTGATCCTTGGGGCACATAAGGTCTTCAGGGGATGCTGTATACAGAGAGACTCCTGACACAATCATAACAATAGTTCTTAGTTTGCTGCCCCTAAACCTAAAAGCTGGTAAATTCAAGTGGATTTATGTACTGGAAGAGGCTGACCTCACATTGTGAGACGTGAGTTTGATCTCCAGTGTTTTCAAAACGTTGACCCTGCTTGACACAAACAAAACCATTCAACTGCATCACTATTTAACATTCTCAAAGATTCTCTAGTCTGATAATTTTCTAATCTGGCAATATCACAAAATCCCCTGGCACATGAGAACAGAAAAGTTAGCATTCTGACATAAGAAAAGAAGCTGAACCTAAATGTCTCCTCGTGCTGAGCTGATGTGATAAGTGTTTCTGTCTGCAAGACCCCATTCTCCTGGTGGCTTTGCACAGCACTCCCTTAGGCAAGGTACAGGCTCAAGCATAGCAAGGACTCTAGCAGGGAACAAGGGAGAGCTTGCCCACTCAAGAGCATGGGTTTTTCTGTGGGTCTGCAAGTATTTGTAACCTTTTTGTACAGGGAGATATGTTCATTATATTTTTAGGAAGCTGATAATTTTATTGATCTTGTGTGGATTACCAGTCCTTCTGGGATACATTTACCAAAGTAAACTTTGACTTTTGACCTCACAAGCTAGGACAACGCAGTGGGCTCTGTTTGGAATGTGAAAAGAACCTCCTACATAAAACTACAGACACCTGGGCATGATGGGTCACACCTTTAATCTTGGTACTAGAGAGGCAGAGGCAGACAGGGTCTCTGTGAGTTCCAGGCCAGCCTGGCCTACAAAAAGAATTGGAAGGTAGCCAGGGCTGTTACGCAGAGAAACCCTGTATCAAAAGAACTAGCCAAAGACACAACCCTGCAGACATTTTTTGTAATTAATATTTTTAACAGTAAAAAAAAGTAAGATATACAACTTGAAAATAAATGAAAAACAGTGACATGCACATTATTATTGATTTCCCACAGCAAATCTACAAAGCCTGGCTCAGACTTTGCTGCTTTGGCCATAGTCTCATGGGGAAAGGTTTTATGTTTCCTTTTGAATATGGGAAACAATGTAGCATCCTTCTTTTGACAAATCAGACAACATTAGAAGTTAAGTCACATGTAATATGTACTGTTCTCTTAAATTTAAAGGGACGTTTTTGCCTGTTATTTGTTTAAAATGAACCACTGAACTGATTTTTTTCCAACAAAATCTTGATGCCACATTAGCTCCCAGTCAAAGTAACTGAGACTGGTATAAAAGACAAATGCTACTCTCCCAGAAGCATAAGAACAGAAGGATCTAATGAATGAACTCTGTGGGGATTGAAAGGCTTCTCCTAACAATGACCTCCAGGTATATTATTGGGCTTCCCCTTCCTCCCACCATCCCCCAAATCTGATATCCCTAGTAATGAAGGGAATAATCTGAAATTTGAATTTTAAAGAGTAATTTAGGAGTTAGGGATGCCCACTGATAAAAATGTGTAAGGCCCTAAGATGATACCCATGCAATGCTTTAAAACTGGAAAGAGGGACTTAAAGCCTGCACCCCTGGAACCCACTTACCTTTTTGTTTTTCCTTTTTACTAACGAAGTATGTATTCGAGTAGGCAGCTCTTCTCAGAGTCAGCGCCTTGGATCAGCGAGCAAACATACTGCAACAGATTTCGAGTCTTTTTGTGCCCAGCGACTTAAGAATGCCCACCTCAAAGATCATAAGAGACGTGGACAGCCCAGGACTCGGGTCTGCCTCTGTAGTTAATGCTCATGTTCTAGGGACTATTCTGTTTCCTTTGCGCATCAATCCGGTTAATCGTAAATTCCAGGGATAACTGACATAGGAGATAACTGCTTTTATTTGTGGAACACTACTTTATTCAATGTTTCTGAGAGAGCTGGACTGCTTGATTGAAGCTTTGTGTAGTAAGTAACAGACACAGAAAACTATATCCCTGTCAGACAGGAGAGAAAATCTTCCTGTTGACAAAACCTACATTCAAATACTGTTTCTACCATATTTTTCCATCTTTACAGGTGATGTTCACATTAGTCCAGTCAAAAAAAACCCCACTTTCTTAATATGTTTGCTCTGTTTCTTTGACATAGTCTTCTTAAGTAGCCCAAGTAGCCTGGAACTTAGAGACCCCGCTTCAGCCTCTCAAGCGCTTGATTACACAACGTTCAACCGGGACATTCATTTTTAGTTAATGTGTGTGCACAATTTATTCAATAAATATTCAGATGTTTTTGAGTCCTTATCTCAGAGAATTTTTGTATGTATTTATTTGGACACAAAGTCTTGCTGTGTATCCCAGGCTGGCCTTGAAACCACAATATTCCTACCTTACCCCCTGAGTGCTGGGATAGCCATGTGCCGTCATACATTTTTATGGGACTTGCTTCCGTTGTAGCAGCTAGCATAGATCCACCTAAGCTTCTGCTAGCTTTTTCTAGAATAAAGTTTGTTTAGTTCTGAAAGCACAGGCTATGTAAGTCAGTTTGTGGGAGGGTGTTATGGGTGGCTTAATGAGTAACTTGTTGCCGAGCCTCACGGTCTGAGTTCCATCACCAGACCTCATATGGTGGCAGGAGGGCTGTCCTCCGACCTGCACCCACCCACATACATATATGTGCATATAACTGTTGTTCTCTCCCCCGTCTCTCTCCCTCTCCCTCTCCGCCTCCCTCCCCCTCTCTTCCCCGTTTGTGTGTGTGTGTGTGTGTGTGTGTGTGTGTGTGTGTGTGTGTGTGTGTTTACAGTTTATCTGATTCATAGGCCCACTGGTAGATGGTGACTGAGTGTCACGTTCAATCAGACTACAAGATGGCAGGCTAATACCGGAAATGTGGATTTAAGCCAGAATACTTTTGCATTTTTTGTCTATAATAAGAAACATAGACTGATATGAGGTAGTCACCTATTTTTGTGTGCTCGTGATAAAATTGAGTCGTTAACTGTTTTCAAAAATTTTAAAGATGGTGCTGGAGAGATGGCTCAAAGGTTAAGAGCATCTGCCAGAGGTCCTGAGTTCAATTCCCAGCAACCACATGGTGGCTCACAACCATCTACACTGGGGGATCTGATGCCCTCTTCTGGCATGTAGCCATATATGCAGGCAGAACACTCCATGTATAATAAGAAAATATTTTCTTAAAAAAAAATTTAAAGATGACTCTGACTCACTAGCTACCGGTCCATTTGGGGGTAAGTAAGCCACCCTTCATAACCGAAATAAACTACTCCACACTGGATCCACACATTCAGTTATTTGATGGAATAAAAGCAGCAGTAAGGATCATTGCGTGGCACTGCTGTTAGAAACGCTGAGACAGCTCGGGGTGGGAAACCTCTGAAACACTGGATCTCAAAACGGAAAACTGCATTCTCGTCACTGAATTCTTGTCTTCATGTAACATTGGTAAGTCACGGTCGATCTGGGCTTCAGTTTTTGTTTGTGGTCTTTAAAGATTCACCTGCATCCTCAGGTAGCATCCTCAGGTAGTCTGTGTGTGGGTGTGCACAGGTGCAGGTTCCCACAGAAGCTAGCGGTGCTGGGCCTGTAGGAGCTGGAGTTGGAGATGGATTTCAGCGAGCTGCCTGATGTGGTTGGTTGTGGGAACTGATCTCTGGTCCTACCCAAAAACAGCAAAGGCTCTTCCCAGCAGAGCTCACTTGTGTTTTTCCATTTCCTTGGTGCAGGGGAGGTGGCTCTGTGGTTAGGAGCACTGGCTGCTCTTCTAGAGGACCAGGTTACATTCCCAGTATCTCCATTGTGGCTCCAGTGTCAGGGAATTTGAAGCCCTCTTCTAGCCTCCAGCAAGCATGTGATGCACATACATATGTGCAGACAGAAGACTCACACACATCACTCACACACATACTCATAACAAGTCTCCTGTTTCCACTCACATTACAATGTCCATGTAATGAGCTGGTACAGTGGCCTACAACGTGAGAGTTCTCTCTCATTCAGCTACCACAAATACAGGAGACAGGCGGGTCAGCACTGAGGCTGTGAACTGGATGTCCTCAGCATCCCAAGAGTCTATCGTCTGATCCTTCATAGTCTTGCTTCCCTCAAAAAAGTCACAATAGAAGCACTTTTTCTGTGGCACCAGCTGTGAGCTATGTTCACAGGTGCACCTAGGTGGGATGTCTCAGGCAGGAGGGGTATAAAGCAAAAGACATCGTCACGCTAAGTCAGTACCGCATGTTCAATAACTCCCCCAAGCACCTCTCTTCAACCCTGCCACTACCACCCCCCCCAAAAAAAATCAGTTTTGAAAATTTTGTCCTGTATTAGCTCTACATTCAAACAGACAGACAAAAACCCTTGGAAATGCAGTTTTCCCCAGGACAAATCGTCATGTTGAGTAAAATGGGGATTCTTTTTTTTTTTTTCCTTTTCTTTTTTTCAGAGCTGGGGACCGAACCCAGGGCCTTGTGCTTGCTAGGCAAGTGCTCTACCACTGAGCTAAATCCCCAAACCCTAAAATTTGGATTCTTTCATATGAACAGGAATCAATACTAGAGAGACTGAAGAGGCGAGAGGAATTCCAAGTATTTTTATAAGAAATGTTAGGCTTTGAAGCACCTTGTCCCTAACTTGTGGGGACAGGGATATAAGGGTGAGTATTACTGAGTCTTTGATCCTGGGCACAGGTGGTAGTTTTTAATATTTCCATCAAATGGATTAGGAGCAATCTGCTGTAGAAGCTCAATTTATCAGCCTAGCTCGTCTCCACCAAAAGCCAAATCTCAAGTTACAGTACTCCTCTAAGATAAATATGGACGAGAGCTCTCGGCCGTCTTGGTGATTAATATTTGTTTAGAAATGGATCAAGGCCATCAATTTTGTAATGACGTTTACAGCAAGTATGTGACACTTGAATTGATTAATGATTGTCGTCTGCAGCTGCTGTCCTCAAAAAAGGGAACATTTCCTAAAAACGTAGGAATCTGGAGTCTAAAGCATTGATTATTATTCTGTAGACTTGCCCCCAGCTTCACACCAGTTACCTGTATCTTATTATTTTAATTTTTATTAGATATATTTCTTTACTCACATTTCAAATGTTATTCCCCTTCCCAGTTTCCTGTCCATAAGCCCCCATCCCCTCCCCTCCCCCTCCCCATACGGGTATTCCCCCTATATATCCCCCTTATTGCCCCCCATATTCTCCTGCACTGGGGGTCCAACCTTGGCAGGACCAAGGGATTCCCCTTCCCCTGATGCCCCAACAAAGCTATTCTCTGCTACAAATGCAGTTGGAGCCCTGGGTCTGGTAGTGGTTTAGTCCCTGGAAGCTCTGGTTGGTTGGCATTGTTGTTTCTATGGGGTTGCAAGCTCCTTCAACTCTTTCAACCCTTCCTCTAATTCCACCCCCCCCAAGGAGGTCCTATTCTCAGTTCAGTGGTTTGCTGCTAGCATTGACCTCTGTATTGGACATGCTCTGGATGTGTCTCTCAGGAGAGATCTATATCCAGTCCCTTTCAGCATCCATTTTTTAGCTTCATCAATCTTATCTAGTTTTGGTGACTATATATATATATATGGACCACATGTGGGGCAGGCTCTGAATGGCCATTCCTTGAGTCACTGCTCTAAACTTTGCTTCCATATCCCCCTCCTCTGGATATTTTTTTCCCCTTTTAAGAAGGAGTGGGAGCATCCGCATTTTGGTCATCCTTCTTGAGCTTCCTGTCAATTACCTGTATTGTTAACAGGAGATATATCTGAAAAATAATTTAAAATGTTAGTGGAAATTATAAATGTATTACTTCTCACCGGATTTTTACTTATAAATATAAATTACATGTATCTTCTGAGGAAGTGTCTGATGCCTCAACTTTGTGTGTTTTGTTTTGTTTTGGAGCGTGTGTATGTGTAGGTTCGAGTATGCCTGTTCGTATATATGTAACTCATATGTATGCAGGTGTCCATGGAGTCCAGAAAGGTGTATCAGATTTCCTGGGGCTGCAGGTATACATAGTTGTGAGCCACTCAATATGACTGACAGGATATCAACTCATGTCGTCTGAAAAAGCAGCAAACTCTTTTAACCCTGAGCCATCTCTCCAGCCCCAGATCCCTCCCCTTTAAGTAGATGGCAATGTTAACCTATGTAACTAATGTCTAGAATTCATTTCAATTCCTGCTGGACAGTGTATGGATACAATATTGTTTTAGAAAAGGAAAATTTATTTGACACAATAGAAACAAGGCAGGTTTTAGGAAAATTCTTAGAGCTCTCCACATTTTCAATGTCCTTTACAATGGAAGGAAGAATAGGCCCAAAGTTGTTTTAGTAGGCCTATCCCCAGGAACCCCTGCCTTACGCTTTGTTTAAAAGAAATAGTCTCTGTGGTGGCATTTCCCTCCTACATAGTCTGCCAAGTCTCATTTTTCTTCACCTCTTTTTTTAAAGCTTGAAAATGCCCTCATCTTTTATTCTCTGTACAATATTAAAATAGTCAGACAAAATTAATGTAAACTAAGTAAGTTTGCATCAATAAGTAAGCGACATGTTATGTGAATGTTGGGATGTAGGCTGGAATCAGCAGAGAGAGCATGAGGGGTGTGGGCTCATTCATGTATTCGAATGTTCAGTCACCGGGGAGTTTCACTATTTGAAAGGATTGGGAGGTGTGGCCTTGTGGAGGAAGTGAGTCACTGGGGGTGGGCTCTGAAGTTTCAAAAACACACGTTAGGCCCAATTCCACTGAACAACCTGCCAGAAATTCACACTGTTTTTCTATAAACCAAAGACCTATTGCAGGCAGGTCATAGGCTCTAGAAGATAACCTGCTACAGTTAATTTGCTAAGTGAATGTGTAATCAAAGTGCCTTTCGAATATTTATGTGTACACCCAAAGATTAGTGATGCTCTCAGTGTTAGTCAGAGAAGCTTTCTGATAGTGGGAAGCAGTCTGGTCAGTGCAAAGATCACATCTGTTCCAAGTGTTGAGAATATGTGACTGTTGAGCGGGACATCTGAGTCAACCTCCCCTTGGCTCAGAGAGAATTATTAAAGAAGGAGTGGAAAGAACTGAAGGTTGGGCAGGAGCACTGTAAAGCCTGTTTTCTGGACAAGACATGGCATTGCCCTTATAAACTCAAAATGGCTGTGAATACCTGTACAAGATAAAACCAGTCTACAGTCCAGCAGGATGGAAGGATCCCCTTGAGGATACTTGTCAGCTGACAGCTGCTGGACCAGGGAGAGACATTTTTCTTCATGGCAATGTAGAGCTTGTTGCCTGTGCCCCAGTTTAATGATCTCACCTCAGTGCTCCTGTGGGCAGCACTCATTAGATTCATAGAAGAAGAAAAAGGGGACTGAGAGAGAGACCTAAATATAACCTCAATTCAAATAATGCTACCTGTATTGTCTTTGGAGATGAGGATGACTGGCACTGGACAACCAACTGTCCTGCTCTTCCCTAGGGAGGACCACCTCCCTTGTTCCAGCTTTCCCGGGGTTATCTACACTTCTTTGTGTAGGGTCGAGGCCTCATGGGCCTTTCTCCAGCCAGGTTGGAGAAATTGCTGTCATACCTGTTCAGCCCACATTTGGGAAGTTGTATTGATGAAACTTTCTGATTGTAACCTCTAATACTGCTGTGTGGTATCCACCAGAGAAGAAGGGCCCAGATCTAAGCCAACTTCCTCTTGCTTTAATTTTGATGGTTTAGCTCACTCTAGAAATTTATTTATTTTAGCTTTTCCAGCTTAATGGAATACAGGCTTTTTAAAGATTCCCTTATAGCATTCTGAATTTCTTTGGTGTCTATTGTAGTCTTTCCCTGTTCATTTCTGGTCCTATTAATTTGGATCTGCATTTTTTTCTTTCCTTTCCTTAGTTGGGCAAGAGGTCTGTCAACTTTGTCTTTCCAAGGAGCCAGCTCTTGGATTTGTTGATTCTTTGTATTGTTTTCTTTCTATTTCATTGATTTCTGACCTGATTTTTGTTATTTTTTTCCAGTCAACTGGCTTTGGATTTGCTTTGTTCCTGTTTTCCCACATTTTGAGTTGTTTCATTAAGCCATTTATTGTGCTCTTTGCAATTATTTAACATAGGAACTTGGCTATAAATTTCCCTCACAGGACAACTCTCAGTATGTCCCAGAAGTTTTAAGGCATTACGTTTTCATTTTTATTGAGATCCTGCATGACTTTTATGTCTTTCTGAATTTCTTCTGTGATCCCGCTCATCATCCAGTAGCGCGTTGTTTACTTTTCATGGGTTTGTGTGTTTACTAGAGCTCCTTTGCTGTCAATTTTACTTTTTCTTTCATTGTGGTCAGATTGGATGTGAGGGGCAATGCCAATTTTTTTTGTAATTTGTAAAGATTTGTTTTCTGCCTCAGGATACAGAATAATTTAGAAAACCTTCTGAGTAGAAATTTTATTCTTTGGTGTTTGAGTTGAATATGCTGAAATATTTGTTAAGCCCATTTAATATATGTCTTTTTTTTTTTTTTTTGCCAGACGACCTGTCTATTGGAGAAAGTGGGATACTGAAATCACCTACTACTAATGGATTAATATATGTTTCTTTAAATCTAGTAAAAAAATATTTGTACCCCACAGTTTGGTGCATGTGTATTTAGGATATTAATGTCTTCTTGCTTAACTGTTTTCTTGATTTGAAAACAGTGTCTCTCTTCACCTGTTCTGATTAGGTTTAGCTTGAAGTCTGTGTCATCAGGATGGCCATGGTGCACATTTCCTGACCCCATTTGATTGGAGTATTTTGTCCATCTTTTTGTTCAAAGGCAGTGCCTATCTTAAAACTAAGAATTCTTTCTTAGCAACAGACAACTGGATTTTGTTTCTTGAGCCATTCAGCTAGTTGTGTCTGATATATCTATCTACCTCTCTCTCTCTCTCTCTCTCTATATATATATATATATATATATATATATATATATATATATATATATATATATATATCAGGTTCCATTAGGCCAAAGAAGTTAACTGGCCTCCATGACTCAGGGTATGCCTACGAAATGCTAACTGGGTGCTAACCTTGTTGAACAGGCTCTGTGCACAGTTGACTATATTCATCATTTATAAAGAAACCTGTAAGCATGCTTAGGTACCTAAATTTGGAAAAACACTAGAACTTGAATATAAGATCCTTGTTGGAAGCAATGCCCTTAAAACCCTCCATTATTGATGTTAATATTATAGTTAGAGTTAAGCATGACTGGGTTCATGGAGAATCCCCAGCCAGCTGCAGAAGACTGATACAAATTTGTGACAGGACTCAAGGAGTCATTCAAGACTCGAGGAATAGGGTTAAGAAAAATGAAATTTAAAGAAATTCTTAGACCTTGTAGGAAATATTTGTCCATAGTTCCCCCAGGAGGGAACAATTGATGCAAAAGAGCTCAGAATTAGTGATGGTTTTAAAAACTATTATGAGACTTTGGCCCTGAAAAAATTCCAGTTGCTGCCTTCAGTTACTGGTCTCTTATTAATGATATCCTTTGGACTATCCCTGCAGCAGCCAGTTCCTGCTCCTGTGGTCAAAATGCCCCAGGTTAGGAGGCAGGCAAGCCCCTAAAGTAGTTCCAGAAACAGTCTGCAGCAAACTGAGAGGAACTTTGTTTTGCCACACAGAATTTGGAGCAGGCTTTGGCTGTGTTTACCCTAGGATGATGTCAGGAGAAAGTCTTGGCACTGGCTCTTCAGCCCACTCCAACTGGAGGCTGTGGCCAAGGTCAGGATCAATATTTCCTTTTCCATGGTCCTCTATCCCGGTGAGACAACTTGGTGAAGGGCTGGGGACTGCTGCTGGAGTCCTGGAATTCAGAGGCACAGGGAGGGCTGTAGTTCTATTAGAGGTCAGTACTCCAGTGTTAGCAATCTCTTTATTGGATGTAAGAGGCAGGAAGCCCAGCTCAACTGTGACTCCTGCCTCAGGAATGGCAGCAGAAAGAGTCCTTGTAGCCCCAGATGAACCAGTTATCTCTGACTATAGCTTACTCTCTGATACCCAAGGCTTCAGTTGAATCACACCTCCCTGGGCAAGCCTCCCTTCAATACTCTAGAGATTCAGATGCTATTTTCTCCTGGTCTCTTGGCTCAAGTCCTTCAGGCATGTCTGACAGTCTGGAAGAAACTTCCCCTCAAAAGTGGACAAGCCATACAAGTCTTTTGTTGGCCACTTGGCATCTAGCACCCATCTCTCCATCCTTTTGTTACTAGTTTTTATGAGAAGCCTAGCATCATTTAGAGGCTGGGTCTCTTGAGTTGACACTGAAGGGAGGTACTCCTTAAGGGAGAATCTAAGTCCAGAGAGACAGCCAGTAACAGACTCCGGCTGCTCCTCTGCTCGCCGGAGGTACAAAGCTTGCGCTCGTTTTTGTAATGGCCTTTTCGTCCCAAGAAAGCTTCCTGGTTTAGCTGTGTGACTGAATGCTATTTGTCACCTGATCTGGTTGTTCCACCAGTTCTCACCAGGCCACCCCCAAGTTTTCTTGCCTGGCCCCTTTTCCATGTTCTTAAGAATTTTATCACCTAATAGACTGCATTGTTTGACTTATACTACCTTCCATCCTGCTAATAATATGCATGCCCCAGATTCCCATTGTGAAGGTTCTAATTCTAGTAACGAACTATAGAAATGATCCCTGAAAGTATAGTCTTGAAGGTTCTAATTCTAAAACAAGGGGATGGTGCATCCCCCTAAATATTAAATTTACCTCTGTGGGTTGAAACCAGGATTGGACATATGGATATACTCAGGTTCTTAGAATGTTTCAATCAGGTGCCGATACAGGGATTATATTTACCATAAAATTGTTAAAAGAGCCTGTGCATTCCTACTCCCTGTCTTCTGGGCACTGACCCCAAGAAGGACCCCATGGACGCACTGAACACGGCACAGGGTACACACAACTTCATCTACAGCCTGCACTCCACTGAGAGGAGCTGCTTGCTCAAAGAACTGCATTGCTTTGAGTCCATTGCCATCACACAAGAAAAATTGGAAGCTCTACCACCCACTCCAAGACAACTGAGATATATATTCTTCCAAAATACAATACCTTTCATAGGGTTTGGCTTTTTGGATAACACAATTATGATTGTTGCAGGAACCCAAATTGAATTGTCTATTGGAATTATTTTGGGAATTTCAACAATGGAAGTCAACATGTTATCTTTTCCTTCTATGTATCAACATATTTAACTTTCAGTCATTGATATTGTACTGTACTGACTTGGGGTTTGCTTATTTTTTACATAACATGCACAGGATACCTATTTATGTCTTTATTTTTTTCCTGATGGTTATAATTCAATGCTGAGGTTTTTACAAATTATTTAAGATGTTTAATATCAGTTTAAATTGTAATTCTCTGCCTGGTGGCATCCCTTCTGTGATATTTCACAGTAAACATTTACAATCATATAATTTCACTCAATTTTTAAACTTCCACATCTATCCAAAATGGAGCAGTGTTTTAACTATATCTCACTATTTTAATTTTGACCCACACTGTCTTTAAGAGTCAGAGGTTCATCAAAAAGAACAATTGTCTGGCCCTCCTTTTACATAAACCATATATGCTAACAAGTGTACTTACTTCTGATTGGCTTTTTACCTTTAATTTCCCAACTTAGAGCAATCACAGTGAATTCTGGTTTGTGAGAGAAAGGCAGCGCTTGGATACTTCCTGTGTCTTAGATATGGTTAAAGAGAGCATGAAAAAGTCAGAGAAGGCTTGGAAAAGATAAATCAAGAAAGAGGAAAAGCTGAGAGCTGGTATCAAAATTGGTTCTCCACCTCCCCTTGGTTGTCCCTGCTTCCCTCCCTGCTGGGCTCTCTAGTAGGCCTTCTTTTGCTTTTATCTTTTTGGCCCTTGGGCATTTAATTGTTTAACCAGCTTTGTTAAACAACAGGTAGATAATATGTCAGCAAACCCCATTCAGGTATATTATCATAGGCTAGCTATGGAGGATGCCTTTGGTGAGGGCCAAGCTCACCTACACATCTCCTCCTAGCCCAGGCAAGGACCTTTTTGTCCTTGAGCCAAATGAAGCAACATTCTTTTCTGCCTGCTGTCCTGATGCCTTTGCTGAACCATCAATGAATCGTCAACCCTGCATGCTGAGCTGGACAGTCAATGATGGGCAAGAGAGCGATATACTCACGATAAATGGCCTAAGACAGGAGGACCACCATTAGCTGCTGCCTTATCTCATGACGGACCCTGGCCACGAGATTTTCTTGGTCATGTGACAAATATCACTCCAACCTAAGACAGATGCAGTTCCCGAGGGGCTCATTCCAGGACAGCCTAACCATTGATCACCTTTTCATTTGATTATAAAAAAGGGGGAGATGTTGGGGGCGATGCCCTTAAAACCCTCCATTATTGATGTTGACATTATAGTTAGAGTTAAGCATGACTGGGTTCATGGAAAATCCCCAGCCAGCTGCAGAAGACTAATACTAATCTGGTGGTCAGGATGCCCAGTGGTATGACAAAGTTGTGACCTTTCTGAGAAACCAACATCTGGTGGTCAGGATGCCTAATGATAGGACAAACCTGTGACCTTTCTGAGAAGCCAACATCTGTTGACATCAGCTGACCACATGAGTACTGTGTCCTTGGCCTGAGTAAATGTTTCCCACTTCCCCCTCTCTCTGTTACCCCTGCTATGGTATGGTATTCAGCCTTGGGAAAAAAATAAAATTTTTGCCTTAATCAGACTCCAATCTTGGCATCCTTCTTCTTGTCTCATGTCCCCCATTCTCTTCCAGGTGCCCTCTGCACCCTCATTTACTGTCCTGCAGGATGGGACAACTGGCTGAGGCAGATCCTGTAACTGAAGATATCATATATTTCAGTCATGGGATGTGAAAAAAATAAAGCTGGCGCTGATCTAGAAGTCTACTGACTAGCTTCTATTTGTTTCTAGGCACATGATATAGGAGAAAAGTTATTCATAGTCTTACTCAGATACAAAACCCTGTGACCTACTCTCATGGCCAGCCTAGCAAAGTAATACCACTGTGCAAGGGTGACATAAATGTTTTTGGAGCAGCAAACCACTTTTTGATTGGATATAATGCACACTCATAAGCCAGAGATCATGTCTGGATTTTAATCTGTTGGTGGGTAGGCTCTAGGGAATCAGTTACTATTATTCAGGTAGGGATCATTAGAAAAAAGGGAATCAAAAGATTGTAAGAGCTAGGGGTGGTGGAGAACTGCTGCAAAACAGTGGTTTCCAGCCATGTCATACATGAGCTCTCTGTCTGTCTTCTTCAGTCTGAATTTGGGATATTGAGTGTGGTGATTTGAGGATACCATACTAGAGGGATTCTCTAAAGGACTCTGTCAGATGTAGGAAGGAAAGGAAGTTCTTGCTTAGAGTCTCTCCCAGGTAGCTTCTAGAAAGGGACAGAGAGGAGACATTTGTCAGCTGCAGCTAGATATTGAAGTGTTACGTTGAGCCAAGATCTGAAGTCATATATCTAGACAGAATTTTATTATCAAGGAGAAAAACTATCAGTATGAATTACATCTCATATGAATTTAAATCTAATATCTGGAGAGTGTGATCCTTTGGACTGTTAAGAAATGACAATTACTTTAGTGTAATGCTGTGGGAAGCCAGACCCCCATTGAAAGGACAAATAGAACTTTAGGTCTGTATCCTTGTTCAGGGTTGGAGTTGGCAAAGGCAGTCAGTCTAGGGCTGGAGCTGTGCCTCAAAAAGAGTCAAGGTTGTGGTTTCTTGAGACCTGACTCATTCCTCAGGGCTGGGGTTATCTGTCTGTAGGTAACTGTGTTTGAGGTATCCTGTGTTTTCTTTGCCAATATTATCTGTTTTACTCTTCTCCATTGACCTTGGCCAACACCCCCACATCAAATATTATTATAAGATGCTACATTTATTAATAAACTTGTTGGCATAAGTCATTAGCTTACTTAAGATGCCCTGGTTCCAGCTATTGGTTTAGTCTTCTTTATTTCTTATCTTCTTTATTGTTCACCTCCAGTTGTCCTACAGAACACATTAATTTTTGGGATCCCTATTACTTCTGGTTCAGGTCCAGTGGCATCGAAAGTATCAATCATGAGTATAGGGGAAGTGAATGTATAGAGTAAAAGAGTGAGACTTGAGGATTACCAGACAATAATAAGTAAGCAAATAGAATACAAGTTTGTTTTTAAAAAAAAAAGGAGAGAAAGGAAGAGGCAGACTAATCAAGAATAAAACTTGGAACCAAAGAGCACTTTTTCCCTCTTAGGTATTTGGTTTGCTCTTATATTCTAGTTCTTGTAAAAAATATTATTTAAACAATTAGAGAGGTTCTTTCACAAAAAGCAAATCTGCTTTTGGTTTCCTAATGAAGGTTTTATAAATATAAGGACATGGGAATGTGTAGGTGAAAGTTTAAGGAGACAAGGGCCAAGTGAGTCTCCAAATGATAATTTTGTACTTTGGGAACTTGATAGGAGATCACTCAGATCCACAACATAAAATTGATTCAGTTAGAGTTAAACATTGCTGTAAAGCTGGATAGTCTAATCCAAAGCAGACAGGGATAAAAGATATAAATGAAAAGTCAAAAAAAAATCAGCCCAGAGAATGGGAAAGCAGATTTAACTAATAAATTAGGTTTACCTCATGATCCTCAGAGGACTAAAAGAACCAACCTTCTTTCCCTCCCCTTCCCTCCTCCTACCCCTCCTCCTTCTTATTCTTTTTGTAGTACAGTTTTAAAGTCACCTGAATGGCTCTGACTCATTTAACTGAGCCAAGCGCCCCTCTTCTTTTAGCATACACAGGGTTATTTCCATATTCAAAGTTCCAAAATCCACATTGCTACAAACAAAAACATGGTAAGCCTGTCACATCAATACCCGACTTCTGGTATCAACTTCTGTCTTAGGGTTTCAATTACTATGAAGATACCATGACCAAGGCAACTCTTATAAATACAAACATTTAATTGAGACAGGCTTATAGTTTCACGCCGCCATTATTATCCTGGTGGGAAGCATAGCAGCATCTAGGCAGACATGGGGCTGGAAGGGAAGGGAGTTCTAAATCTTGATCTGAAGGCAGACAGAAGACTCTCTTCTACACTTGATAGAGCTTAAGTATGAGGAGCCCTCAGAGCCTGTTACAGGGACACACTTCCTCCAACAAGGCCACACCAATTCCAATAAGGTCATCCCTCTTAAAGCTACTTCCCATGGGCCAAGAATATTCCTTAAAGAAAATTCCTTAAAGAAAAATATAGTGTTGTCTAGAACAGATACCATGTGAAATTTGTAGTTCCGCAGGAGCTCTGTTCTCTTCTTCTCCACAGTATAGACTCCTAACTATGAATTAATAATAAACCCTTTATGAACTTCATTCTTTAAATTGGGAGACAAGAAATCCCAAATCACTGCTCAGGGAAGCTTTGGTGACCACTGAGTTTCTAGAACTCCATTTCTCTGAGAAAGGCTATGTTGTTCAAAAAGACAATATCTTTTTGGCACTTATGCTCTTGATATAGATTTGAGAAAAATCTCAAAGTAGTTTTAATTTGACTTATATGATGTCTAAAGATGTTGAATATTTTAAAAGTTTTTTTTTTGGCCATTAGTATTTCATCTTCGGGGAACTCTGTTTAGTTATATATCCTATATTTTCTTGATGAATTATTTTTTTCTTGATGTTCAGTTTTTTTTTTAAGTTCTTTATATATTCTACACACTAACCCTTCATCAGATTGATGTTGGGGTTGGTCTGGTGCTACTATGTATTCAAATGCTAAATCCAAGACCCACTTGTCCCATGACAAGTGAATTCTCAAGTAAGCCAGCTTTTGTTGTGTAAACCTTGCCCCTCAAGTTATTCCTGATTTGTTGTAAAGATGCGTATAGCCTTGGCTGGGCAGACGAGAGGGAGGTAGAGCAAAGGTTCCCAGGCTTGGGATCTGAGGTAGGGACCATGAGAAGGAAGGAAGGAAGGAAGGAAGGAAGGAAGGAAGGAAGGAAGGAAGGGAAGAAAAAAGGAAGGAAAGGAGGAAGGAAGTTGCCATAGGGTAGCATGGATCATGAGCACATGGCCTTGAGGGCTGGTCTGATAGAATAGGAGCATCCCAGGCAGAACATGACAAGTGATATCTTGAGGCTCACTGAAGGGAAGTAGACAAAATAGCATAGAGGGTTGATATTTGCCCAGATCTGGTGCTTTTAAGCTTATCATAAATCTAAAGGTTTTTGTGTCTTTTATCTGGAAACAATATGGTCTGAAATGGGGTAGAAACCCCTAATAGATATTTAAAGAAACAAGGGAGTATAACAACTCCTAGAATAGTAATACATACAACAGACTTAAAACTGGTAAATACATTTCCCATTCTTTCGGATGCTACTTTGCTTGAATGATGGTGTCCTTTGCTGTAGAAAGAATTTTAGCGCCATGAAGTCCCATTTCTTTTTTTTTTTTTTTGGTTCTTTTTTTCGGAGCTGGGGACCGAACCCAGGGCCTTGCGCTTCCTAGGCAAGCGCTCTACCACTGAGCTAAATCCCCAGCCCCGAAGTCCCATTTCTTAACTGTGGCTGTTAGTGTGTTTTCAGAAAGCCCTTTCCTGTGCCAGTGATTAAAATTTTTTCTCTACTTTCTCCTACAGGATCAGGATATCTGCTCACCCATACTCATGGACTCTAGTCACAATAGTAATTGGAAATAGTCAAGATGTCCATCAACTGATAAAATGATAATGAAAATGTACATGCACACACAGTAGTATATTATTCAGCTGTTAAGAAAAAAAATTAAAGTATGATGTTTGCAGATACATGGATGAAGCTAACCACAATTATCCTAAGTGAGGTAACCCAGACCTCAAAAGGGAAACATACATGTATAAGAAGAGAAAACAGTGTTTTAGATATAGGTGTTTTAGTCAAACTATTTACAGAGGTTAGGTAGAGGACCATGGGGGAGGAAAGGATCTTCCAAAGAATGAGAATTCAAGAATAGTGCTATAAAGAGAGATGAGACTAGGAGAGAAAGTGAGGGATGGTAGGGTAAAGGAGTGTCTTCATCAATATTTCAATTGCTGCAGTGAAACACCATGACCAAAAGCAAGCTGGGGATGGAGGGCTTTACTTGATGACTTACACTTCCAGCATAGTTCATCACCGGAGGAAGTCAAGACACGACCTCAAGTAGGGCTGGAACCTGGAGGCAGGAGCTGACTCAGGGGCCATGCAGGGTGCTGCTTATTGGCTTGCTACCTCATGGCTTGCTCAGCCTGCTTTCTTTTTTTTATTTTTTTTTTATTAACTTGAGTATTTCTTATATACATTTCGAGTGTTATTCCCTTTCCCGGTATCCGGGCAAACATCCCCCTCCCCCCTCCCCTTCCTTATGGGTGTTCCCCTCCCAACCCACCCCCATTGCCGCCCTCCCCCCATAGACTAGTTCACTGTGGGTTCAGTCTTAGCAGGACCCAGGGCTTCCCCTTCCACTGGTGCTCTTACTAGGATATTCATTGCTACCTATGAGGTCAGAGTCCAGGGTCAGTCCATGTATAGTCTTTGGGTAGTGGCTTAGTCCCTGGAAGCTCTGGTTGCTTGGCATTGTTGTTCATATGGGGTCTCGAGCCCCTTCAAGCTCTTCCAGTTCTTTCTCTGATTCCTTCAACGGGGGTCCTATTCTCAGTTCAGTGGTTTGCTGCTGGCATTCGCCTCTGTATTTGCTGTATTCTGGCTGTGTCTCTCAGGAGCGATCTACATCCGGCTCCTGTCGGTCTGCACTTCTTTGCTTCATCCATCTTGTCTAATTGGGTGGCTATATATGTATGGGCCACATGTGGGGCAGACTCTGAATGGGTGTTCCTTCAGTCTCTGTTTTCATCTTTGCCTCTCTCTTCCCTGCCAAGGGTATTCTTGTTCCCCTTTTAAAGAAGGAGTGAAGCATTCACATTTTGATCATCCGTCTTGAGTTTCATTTGCTCTAGGCATCTAGGGTAATTCAAGCATTTGGGCTAATAGCCACTTATCAATGAGTGCATACCATTTATGTCTTTCTGTGATTGGGTTAGCTCACTCAGGATGATGTTTTCCAGTTCCAACCATTTGCCTACGAATTTCATAAGTCGTTGTTTTTGATAGCTGAGTAATATTCCATTGTGTAGATGTACCACATTTTCTGTATCCATTCCTCTGTTGAAGGGCATCTGGGTTCTTTCCAGCTTCTGGCTATTATAAATAAGGCTGCAATGAACATAGTGGAGCACGTGTCTTTTTTATATGTTGGGGCATCTTTTGGGTATATGCCCAAGAGAGGTATAGCTGGATCCTCAGGCAGTTCAATGTCCAATTTTCTGAGGATTCTCCAGACTGATTTCCAGAATGGTTGTACCAGTTTTCAGCCTGCTTTCTTATACGACCCAGAACCACCAGCCCACATTGGGCTGGGCCCTCCCCAATTGTTCACTAATTGAGAAAATGCCTAACAGCTGGAGCTCATGGAGGCTGCCTTAGTTAGGGTTTCATTGCTGTGAACAGACACTATGACCAAGCAACTCTTATAAGGGACAACATTTAATCGGGGCTGGCTTGAAGCATCAGAAGTTTAGTCCATTATCATCAGGTGAGAAGCATGACAGCATCCTGGAAGATATTGTGCTAGAGAAGGAGCTGGAAGGTGTACATCTTGATCTGAAGGAGAGACTGTCTTATACTGGCCAGATGTAATCATATATCAGACGAAATCCTGCCCCCACGGTGACACACTTCCTTAAACAAGGCCACATCTACTCCAACAAAGCCACACCTCCTAATAGTGCCATCCCCTAGGGGCCTATGAGGGCAAAATACATTCAAACTAACACACAGTTTTCTTCCTTCTGTCCTTCCTTTCTGTCTTTACTTCTTTCTTTCTTTTCTTCCTTCCTTTCTTCTTTTTTCTCTGTTTGTATTGATCATTTGTTTGTTTCTTTTTTGAGGATATTTTCCCCCTAACTTTCTTAGGAAAAAATATGAGATTGAATGAGTAGAGGGGAGGGAGGATGTAGCAGGGGCTGACAGATCAAATATATAAAATTTTTAAATAAAAAATATTTAAGCAGTGATAGTGGCATAAGTGATCTCAGTTCTTAGTTCCTTCGGTTCGATGTGGGTCATGTCATGTGACCTCAGTTATCAACACACTGAAATATTGCATAGGAATGGAAAGCAACAGCTGACTGGAATCCATAAAACAATGCTGAAAGGTGCTCAGAGATAGCAAAATAAACAGCTGAAACTATGAGGTGGGAGGGAAACTTTCATATACATGTGTTCCCTACCAGGACGTTACACTTGACCACTGGTTCAAATATCATAGATATGGACCAAATTCTTTGGAACTAGAATATGAAACATACCTCTCCCCATGCCAGGTTGCTTACTCTGGCCATTCTTTTATGATGAGAGGCTCACAGGCTTACAAGGTGAGGAGGTGAATAGTAAGCAGGAAGGAGTCATGAAAGCGTTCCGGTGTTTATTTAGTTCCTACTGTGAATGTTGGTTACCTGAGTATCTTCCGTTTTGTGAAAAGTCTATCAAGCTACAGATTTAAGATTTGTATACTTTGATATTTAAACATTATACTTTAATAAAAATATGGAGGTGGGCAGTCTTAACTTAGAGTTTGAACCAGAACTTTAGGTTATTATTCCCAGAGCCAGTTTATCCAAACCCCTCCCCACCACTGTAAGCTCCACCACTGAACTCTTGGACTACATGGATCTGGTCCCAAAACCAACTTGAAACCATCGAGAGTTAGTCCTCTTCCACCACCTCTCCCCTATCCATCCCACACACCACGCACACCTGGGAATGCTTGGAGTTCAAACCAGAACTTCGGGTAGTGATTCCAGTTCATCCTCTGCTCCACTGTCATCCACCCAGTCTGCTGGGATCAGCTTGGAATGTAAACATAATATCCTAACCAGAAGTTCAGAAAGGAGCTCCCAGGGCTTGCTCACCAATCTGCCTGACTCTCTGCCGTCCTACTCACCACTGATCCCGGGCATCTTGTGGAGCCAAAAGCTAGAGACATCCACAGACAGCACCCATCCCACACTGACACATGTTCTATTATTAGCCACACTACCCCTATATCATATTGATCTGGGGTCACTGGAAATCTGAACCTGGAGCCGAGAGTTGCCACCTTAGCGCAAACCTAGCATCATTCATCTGGCCCACAACCTGACAAGTTTTGCCAACGGCGAATCTAAACACCCACCCAAGAAAGTTAAAACTAGATATTTACACCAAGAAACACCATAAATAGCCTCATTCCAGATGACTACATCTCATGGCAAAAATAAAAATAAAAAATAAACAACCAAGACGACATACCTCCAAAAACCAGGACCTCCATTGTCAAATTCCTTGAGAAAAAACAACTTTGCTGATATATGCAAGGCATTCGAAACAGCTGTTATAGAGCCAGATCATGCATGGTCTTCTCCAGGGTCTGCAAGTGAGTGAGTGGAACTAGCAAAGGTCATATCGAGTGAGGTAGCCCAGATCCCAAAAGACAAACGTTAAATATTTGCTCTCGTCTGCTTCAAGTCTTCTCAATAAATCTGGGAAAATTGAAATAACATCTTGCATCTTATCTGATAACCAGGAATTAAATCTGAAAATAGGAGCAGCAGGAAGTACCCAAAGTCGTGGAAGCTAGCTTAAGGACATACCAAGGAATGAAAACTCATCACTTCAAAATGACACACCAGAGAGGAAATTTTCAATTTTCCTGCAATGGAATGAGAATGAATACACAATATTGCAAAATTTGTGGGACCCAACGAAGACAGTCCTAAGAGGAAATCATAACACTAAGGGCCTACATGAAAAAAAACAAAAAACAAAAGGAGATCTCACATTAATAACTTAATGATACATTTGAAAGCTTTAGAACAAAGAAAGAAGAGCACCCCAAAGATGCGAAGAAATAATCAAATTCAGTGCTGGAATTATGAAATAGAAATGAAAAAAAAAAAACCAAAAAGTTAATGAAACAAAATGTTGGTGCTTCAGGAAAGTTAGTGAGTGTCTTAGGGTTTCATTGCTGTGAAGGGACAACATGACCAAGGCGATTCTTATAAAAGAAAACTTTTAATTGGGTTGGCCTACAGTTTCTGAGGTTCTGTCCATTAACGTCATGCTGGGAAGCACGGTAGCACGTAAGCAGACACAGTGCTGGAGAAGCTGAAGAGTTCTACATCTTGATCCAAAGGCAACAAAAGGGATTGCCTTTCACAGGAATCCCCTGTTGGAGGAGACTCTCTTCCACACTGGGAAGCGTTTGAGCACTAGGAGACATCAAAGCCAACACCCACAGTGACACATGTCCTCTAACAAGACCACACCTACTCGAACAAGGCCACACCTCCTAATAGTACCGCTCTCCATGGGCCAAGCATTCAAACTCATAAATCTATGGGGGCCAAACGTATTCAAAATTTAGTTAAATTAACCAAAAAGAAAGAGAATCCAAATTAATAAATTTAGAGATGAAAAGAGAGACTTTACAACAGATGCAGAAAATCATAAGATCACATGTTAAATTTTAAAATCCTACAAAACTAGAAAACCTAAAAAACGAATGCATTTCTGGGTATATTAATCTACCAAAGTTATATTGAGATAAAGTAAACAATTTACATAGACCCATAGCATCTACTGACTTAGAAACAATGATCAAAACACTCCCAACTAAGAAAGCCTGGGGTCAGATATAGTCATTATAGAATTCTGGGCCTGAGAGGTGCCTGAGCTGATCAGCCTGCCAACTCTGCCATGCCTTACCATTGGGGTGAGTTCTCCTGCTATGTCCTGGCTGGCCCATCCAATGACATCACCATCAAGCAGCAGAGCTAGATCTCCTGTTGTCATGCCCTTGGGACTGGCTCATCTGGGCCTATGCCAAGGTGTAACTATGGGCTTCTCTATGCTGTGGTGGTTTGTACATGCTTGGCCCAGGGAGTGGCACTATTTGGAGGTGTGGCCTTGTTGGAATAGTTGTGCCACTGTGGACATGGGCTTTAAGACTCTACTCCTTGTTTTTACTCCACTAGCAGCCTTCAGATGAAGATGCAGAACTCTCAGCCTGCACCAGGACTGTCTGGATGCTGCCATGTACCCATCTTGATGATAATGGACTGAACCTTTGAACTGTAAGCCAGCCCCAATTAAATGTTGTCTTTATAGGAGCTGTCTTGGTCATGGTGTCTGTTCACAACAGTAAAACCCTAAGACAGTTTTCAAAAAATGACAGCAAGACTATATTTATTTATAACCTTTTGGCTTTATTGCAAGGCATTGTTCCCATTAGCTTATAACTTAAATATACTATTTATACTTATCTAAGATCTGCCACAGGGCTGGTTAGTTACCTCTCCTTCCTTCCCGGCCTGTTGTCTAGCTGGCTGAATCTCTGATGCTTGATTCCTTCACAGAGTCTCTCTGCCTCTCTCTGTCTCTCTGTCTCTCTCTCTGTCTGCCTCTCTGTGTCTCTCTGTATCTCTGTCTCTCTGCCTCTCTCTCCCTCCCTCCTTACCTCCCTCTCTGAAAGTCCCACCTTATTATTCTGCTTCATTTACAAAATACTACAGCAGGAGATGCTTAACAATACCAAAACCCCACCTATAATCAAATCTCTGCCAGTTTAGAAATCAGCATTTGTATAATACAGAGATAATCTTTACACTGTACACAAAATCATTATTTCATCAATCAGGACTCCCATCTCCTGACCTGATGACCTCAGGTCCAGCTCTCCTGGATGCCATAGGTGGCAATGGGCCAGGTTAGGGGAAGACATTCTTCCTCACCAAGGTCACAGCACAGCAGGCAAGTTTTAGGACCAGCTCTCCCACACTCATGCCCTGAGGGCCCCCACCATCAGGGTCAGCTCTATCTTGCTGCTCAGGTAAGGTGCAGAGCCTGCTCTCCTGAAGGAAGGGGCAACTCTCCTGCTCACATGACCCCAAGGCCAGGTCTCTCCAATGCACAGGTGGCAAGGGATGAGTGAGGAACAATCCCTCTCCTATGCCACTGTAGGGAGATGAGTGGCAGGCCCAGCTTTGCTGTGCTTTCTGGGCAATGTGTGGGGCCAATCTCTCAAGTACTACAGCTAGCTAGTGGTGAAGTCATCTCTCCTGATCTCATGCCCAGGAGATGGGTAGGGCCAGTTCTACACAACCCTCAGGCATCAACATGCCCCCTGGTGGCAGCCCAGCCCAGAGGCATCTGTGTAGACTTTGGTAGTAACAGACTCCTGCTGCTGTAGGACCACAGAACCAGATGTGGCCCACAGTGGCAGCACAGGCCAGGACCCCATCATGGTCCTTGTTGTCATCAGTTCTCATATCAGGCTGTTCCTCACTATCCTAGAGTCTCCAGTTCTGCCTTCTCTTCATTGTGCCCACATCTTCCTGTTTCTTTCTCTTCTGTTTCTCCACCACTTACTTGCTCCTCTTAGTGATGTCCGGAGACTCTGAGTGTCGGGGGTCATCTCAGAAGTGGTCTCATGAGTTCTATGCCCCACCATGTAGGCAGTTATCTCGGGCCTGGTCTGTGCCCCAGAGGCCTGCGAAGCACCAGACTGGTGGTCATCTCAGGCTAGTTCCCTCTCTGGGTGGTTCCGCACCTGTGCTAACTTCAGCTGAGGGTCCATCATCCCAGGTGGGCTTCTTTAGTCTCCAGCTCACTCTCAGCTCTAGAAACCTGTCCAGGCCTGTCAATGCTGGACTTGTGGTCATCACAGGCTAGCTCCCTGTACAGGTCCTGTGGCATCATACTGGTGATCACTTGAGGCCCGTTTTCTTTCATGGAGTGTTAGGCTCCCAATCATTCAGATGTTCACAGGTCAGAATACTGAGCATAGATACAGTCTTTCTTCTCTCTGCCACCTACTGACACACGTGACACAGCAGCCACACCTGTAATGCCTCAAGGGGCAGGCTATTTCCATCTTAATGAGCGGCCCTGCAGTATTTCACTTCCCCTAGAACATCCTGTTATTTCTGCCCCATGTAAACATCCCATCTCAAGAAGTTCCCTCCAAGATAGAATGTTTTCATCTTGGAGGAAACTACTAGCAACAACAACCCAGAGAGACATCAGGGGAACAGTGCCTTCATAATAGTCTCAAAAATGTCTTGGAATAACCCTGAGGAAGTGAGACACATGTATCATAACATTTATTTATTTATTTACTTAGGAAGGCAACAGAAGGTTGGAAATTTTCCCATGCTCATGTAAGATAAGTATTGTGAAAATGGCCATCCTACTAAAATTAGTCTCCATAGTCTCCAGAGTCAAGGAAAACACTGTCAAAATCCAACACAACTCTTCATAGAAATTGAAAAACTAATATTCACAGAAACACACACACACACACACACACACGCACACACACACACACACACACACACACCATAGTTAATCTTGAACAATATAACAGCTGCTGGAGGTATCCCTATTCCTGATTTTAAGTTGTTTTACAGAGCTAGACTAATAAAGACAGTATAGGGTTGTCACCGAAATAGACATGTAATAGAGTTGAAAACCCAAAGATAGGCCCATACATCTGTGGACACCTGATATTTTTGGACAAAGAAGTCAAAATTATTCTGGAAATGTACAGAATCTTCAAGAAATGGTGCTAGTCAAACGGAACAAGTGCCTAGTGATCCATACCTGTCACTCTACACAGAACTCACTCCAGATGAACCAAAGACCTCAGCGTGATACCTGACACCCTAGCTCTGACAGAAGAAAAGTAGAGAATATATTTGAATTCATTGGCACAGAAAAGAGGTCTTTCAGAACAGGATGCAAATAATACAGGGATTAAAACCAATAATTGATAAGCAGAACCTCATGAAACCTTTAAAACACTTGAGTAAAAGCAAAGACCCTATCTTTTGAGTGAAGAGGTAGCCTATGGAATGGTCAAAAAAGTTTACTCAGTAAATATCTGACAGAAGGTCAATATCTAGAATTACTAGACACCACACACACACACACACACACACACACACACACACACACACACACATACACACACACGGGGGAAGAGAGAGAGAGAGAGAGAGAGAGAGAGAGAGAGAGAGAGAGAGAGAGAGAAGAGAACCACAGTGTAGTAGTTTGAATGTTTGAATGACTCTGGCTCCCAATGTGTTTGAATGCTTTGTTTGGGCAGGATTGGGATGTGTGGCCTTGTTGGAGAAAGAGTGGCTTTGTTGGAGTAGGTGTGTCACAGTTAGTTCTCTCTCTCTCTCTCTCTCTCTCTCTCTCTCTCTCTCTCTCTCTGCTGCTGCTGCTGCTGCTGCTGCTGCTGCTGTCTTAACATGTAAGCTTTCAGCTACTACTCTAGTATCATGCCTGCCTGCTGTTACAATCCCTGCCATGATGGCCATGAACTCATCCTCTGAAACTGTAAACAAGGCCCAAATTAAAATTTTTTCTCTGTGTTGTCTTTGACATGGTGTCCCTTCACAACAGTAGAAAAATAACTAAGACAGTTGAGAAAACAAATAAAGTTGTTTAAAAGGGTATATCTGTGTGAATAGATCTCCCTGGGAAGGGAAGGGGAATAGACTAGATTTCATAGGTAGACTGGAGGGAAGTGGGGATAGGAACAGGATAGACCAGGTTGAGTGGAGTACTTGGAGAGATGACTGGAATTAGGAGTCATTTGGGAAACAAGATAGAAACCTAATGCAGTGGAAATCCCTGGAGTCTATTAGAGTGACTCTAGCAAAGTAATGTGGTAAACTGATCCTGAACTGGCTGTCCTCTGTAACGAGGAAAGGCTTCTAGTGGAGGGATTGCCAGACACAATTAGCCCTACCTGCAAGATGGGCTGAAGTAAAGGTGGCACTGAAGATGCAGGGAGTGCATGACTTGAGATCTATGCCACAAGAAGGAGCCCATGTCTGACACTGCCTGGAGGGCTCAATAGTCCAGAGACCTAGGATAAAACCAAACAAGACTGGCAAAAATAAATAAATAAATAAATAAATAAATAAATAAATAAATAAGTAAATAAATAAATAAATAAACCCAAACAAACAACCCCCCCAAAAAAAGTTAAATCAGGAACAGATAAACCATTTAAACAATCCCATAACTCTTAAAGAAATAGAAGCAGTCATTAAAAGTCTCCCAACCAAAAAGAACCCAGGTCCAGATGGGTTCAGTGCAGAATTCTATCAGACCTTCATAGAAGACCTCATACCAATACTATCCAAACTAGTCCACAAAATAGAAACAGACGGAGTGCTACCAAATTCCTTCAATGAAGCCACAATTACTCTTATACCTAAACCACACAAAGACCCAACAAAGAAAGAGAACTTCAGACCAATTTCCCTTATGAATATCGACGCAAAAATACTCAATAAAATTCTTGCAAACCGAATCCAAGAACACATCAAAACAATCATCCATCATGATCAAGTAGGCTTTATCCGAGGTGTGCAGGGATGGTTTAATATATGGAAAACGATCAATGTAATCCACTATATAAACAAACTGAGAGATAAAAACCACATGATCACTTCATTAGGTGCTGAGAAAGCATTTGACAAAATTCAGCACTCCTTCATGATAAAAGTCCTGGAAAGAATAGGAATTCAAGGCCTATACCTAAACATAGTAAAAGCCATATACAGCAAACCAGTAGCTAATATTAAACTAAATGGAGAGAGACTTGAAGCAATCCCACTAAAATCAGGGACTAGACAAGGCTGCCCACTCTCTCCCTACTTATTCAATATAGTTCTCAAAGTCCTAGCCAGAGCAATCAGACAACAAAAGGAGATCAAAGGGATACAAATTGGAAAGGAAGAAGTCAAAATATCACTATTTGCAGATGATGTAATAGTATATTTAAGTGACCCCAAAAGTTCCACCAGAGAACTACTAAACCTGATAAACACCTTCAGCAAAGTGGCTGGGTATAAAATTAACTCAAATAAATCAGTAGCCTTCCCCTACACACAAGAGAAACAAGCTGAGAAAGAAATTAGGGAAATGACACCCTTCATAATAGTCCCAAATAATATTAAATAATGACTTTAACCAAGCAAGTGAAAGATCTGTATGATAAGAACTTCAAGACACTGAGGAAAGAAATTGAAGAAGACCTCAGAAGATGGAAAGATCTCCCATGCTCATGGATTGGCAGGATTAATATAGTAAAAAAATGGCCATTTTACCAAAAGCAATCTACAGATTCAATGCAATCCCCATCAAAATTCCAATCCAATTCTTCAAAGAGTTAGACAGAACAATTTGCAAATTCATCTGGAATAACAAAAAACCCAGGATAGCTAAAGCTATCCTCAACAATAAAAGGACTTCAGGGGGAATCACTATCCCTGAACTCAAGCAGTATTACAGAGCAATAGTGATAAAAACTGTATGGTATTGGTACAGAGACAGACAGATAGACCAATGGAATAGAACCGAAGATCCAGAAATGAACCCAGACACCTGTGGTCACCTGATTTTTGACAAAGAAGCCAAAACCATCCAATGGAAAAAAGATAGCATTTTCAGCAAATGGTGCTGGTTCAACTGGAGGTCAGCATGTAGAAGAATGCAGATCGATCCATGCTTATCACCCTGTACAAAGCTTAAGACCAAATGGATTAAGGACTTCCACATCAAACCAGATACACTCAAACTAATAGAAGAAAAAGTGGGGAAGAATCTCGAACAGATGGGCACTGGAGAAAATTTCCTGAACAAAACACCAATGGCTTATGCTCTAAGATCAAGAATCGACAAATGGGATCTCATAAAACTGCAAAGCTTCTGTAAGGCAAAGGACACTGTTGTTAGGACAAAACAGCAACCAACAGATTGGGAAAAGATCTTTACCAATCCAACAACAGATAGAGGCCTTATATCCAAAATATACAAAGAACTCAAGAAGTTAGACTGCAGGCAGACAAATAACCCTATTAAAAAATGGGGTTCAGAGCTAAACAAAGAAGCTGAGGAATATGGAATGGCTGAGAAACACCTAAAGAAATGTTCAACATCTTTAGTCATAAGGGAAATGCAAATCAAAACAACCCTGAGATTTCACCTCACACCAGTGAGAATGGCTAAGATCAAAAACTCAGGTGACAGCAGATGCTAGCGAGGATGTGGAGAAAGAGGAACACTCCTCCATTGTTGGTGGGATTGCAGACTGGTACAACCATTCTGGAAATCAGTCTGGAGGTTCCTCAGAAAATTGGACATTGAACTGCCTGAGGATCCAGCTATACCTCTCTTGGGCATATACCCAAAAGATGCCCCAACATATAAAAAAGACACCTGCTCCACTATGTTCATATCAGCCTTATTTTTAATAGTCAGAAGTTGGAAAGAACTCAGATGCCCTTCAACAGAGGAATGGATACAGAAAATGTGGTACATCTACACAATGGAATATTACTCAGCTATCAAAAACAACGGCTTTATGAAATTCATAGGCAAATGGATAGAACTGGAAAATATCATCCTGAGTGAGGTAATCCAATCACAGAAAAATACACATGGTATGCACTCATTGATAAGTGGCTATTAGCCCAAATACTTGAATTATCCAAGATGCACAGAACACATGAAACTCAAGAAGGATGACCAAAATGCGAATGCTTCACTCCTTCTTTAAAAGGGGAACAAGAATACCCTTAGGAGGAGATAGGGAGGCAAAGTTTAGAACAGAGACTGAAGGAACGCCCATTCAGAGCCTGCCCCACATGTCGCCCATACTTATACAGCCACCAAACTAGATAAGATGGATGAAGCAAAGAAGTGCAGACTGACAGGAACCGGATATAGATCTCTCCTGAGAGACACAGACAGAATATGGCAAATACATAGGTGAATGCCAGCAACAAACCAACGAACTGAGAATGGGACCCCTGTTGAAGAAATCAGAGAAGGGACTGAAAGAGCTGAAGGGGCTTGAGACCCCATATGAACAACGATGCCAACCAACCAGAGCTTCCAGGGACTAAGCTACTACCCAAAGACTATACATGGACTGACCCTGGGTTCCAAATTCATACATAGCAATGAATAGCCTAGTAGGTGCACCAGTGGAAGGGGAATCCCTTGGTCCTGCCAAGGCTGGACCCCCAGTGAACTGGATTGTTGGGGGGTGGTATTGGGAGGAGGATTGAGAGGGGAACACCCACATAGAAGGGGAGGTGGAGGGGTTAGGGGGATCTTAGTCTGGAAACCGGGAAATGGAATAACATTTGAAATGTAAATCAGAATACCCAATTTAATAAAGATGGAGAAAAAGAAAACAAAACAAAAAAATAAAAACAACAACAACAAAAGACTAGAGCCTGGCATAACAATCATCAGAGAGGCTTAATCTGGCGACCGATAGGAGATGCAGAGACCCACAGCCAAACGTTAGGTGGAGCTCAGGGAATCTTGTAGAAGAGGGGAAAGAAGGATTAAGGGTATCAAGGGGTTGGGAATTTAGCTCAGTGGTAGAGCGATTGCCTAAGAAGCGCAAGGCCCTGGGTTCGGTCCCCAGCTCCGAAAAAAAGAACCCAAAAAAAAAAAAAAGGGTATCAAAAGTGTCAAGGACAGCACAAGAACAAGGCCCTCAAAATCAAGTAACCAGGGGTCAGAGGGGCTCCCAGGGCTCCCAGAGACTGAACTACATTCAAGGGGCCTGTATGGGTCTGACCTAGGTCCTCTGCACGCATGCTTTGGTTATATAATTTGGTGTTCTTGTGGGACCCCAAACAGTGGGAGTGGAGGCTGTCTCTGACTCTTCTGCCTGCTTTTGGGAACATTTTCCTCTTTCTGGGTTGTCTGGTGCAGCCTTGATACAAGGGCCTGTGCCTAGTCTTATTGTAACTTGTACCATGTTTGGTTGATATCCTTGGGAGGCCTGATCTTTTCTAAAGGGAAATGGAGGCAGAATGGATCTGGGGGTGAAGGGAAGTGAGAGAAAATCTCTGGGAAGGGGTAAGAGAGGGGGAACTTTTGGTCTGGGTGTAATATATGTGCAATATATAAGAGAAGAATAAAAATATATAATAAAAGAAGTAGAGGCAAATTTAGTTTTGTTTTTTTCTTTTTTAAATTCAGGTCTAGACTTGGCTTTCTATTGGCTAAGGTATTTTATAGGTCTGTACTTGCAAACATTAACATGAAGGTTCCTGTCTGGTGGAACATATAACCCCTAAGTAGTACACTTCGTTACTCCTTAGCTGTTAAATAATTTTGTCCATTAAAAACCCCCAAATAACAGGAAAACAATTTAAAATATCCAGCATCCCAAGCCATCAGGGAATTCGAATTAAAACTACTTTGAGATCTTATCTTACCCCATCAAAATAACCAGTATTGGTAAGAGGTGGCATCAGATGGCAAAGCTGTGGGTAAAGGGCATGTGTGGAGGTAATCAACCATTTTCAGTTGGACTTGAAGCTCACTGCGAGAGACAGAACCCATACCTGGCACTGTGGATGCAGCCAAGAACCTGAGACTATACCTGCCATGAGCCCTAGAGAAAAACGTAGTTCTATTACTCTGTGAAACAAACGTAGTAATGAAATAATTCTTAATTATCTACTGCAACACACATCAGTGCATGACTGTACCCTCATCAGAGAAGCAATGGATGGGAATTAAAACAGAAACTCACAACTGGTCAACATACAGAGAATAAGAGACTTTTGGCATAATCAGGCTTAGATGGGAATCTGTCTCACACCCCTCCCCTCAAGATTCTGGGAGGAGGAGGGGCTAGAAGGGTGAGAGCCAGACATGGTGGCTGACTTTAAAGAAACAGTGTTTTTCTGACACAACAGGCAGACAGAAGCACATATGAATTCACAGAGACTGGCAGCATGAGCGAACCTTCACAAGCTTAAGCCAGATAAAAGTCCAGCATGGGAATGGGTAAAAACATTTACTCTATAAATAACCTTGCCTTTTACACCGTCTGTCTCATTCCAACGTCCATGTTACTTAAGGAAAGTATCCAAGTTTTTGAATGAAAAGAGGAAGAGGAGAAAAAGTGGGGGATAGGGTGTGCAACATCAAAGATGAAGCAAGACAGTCTTTATCATGTGTTTGAACTTGAGGCTTTCTGGGGGTTTTGTTGCTGGTAGTGGGTGGGCCTTCCTTCCTTCCTTCCTTCCTTCCTTCCTTCCTTCCTTCCTTCCTTCCTTCCTTTCTTGGAGGCATCCTTGAACACTTCAGAATGCTGTTGTACTTTATCAAACATTGTGTGTGTCAGTGGCTCAGTTTCTTGTTTAGCGCCCTAAAATGATAGAGTTTAAAGCAAGTAAATGGAACTTCTAATCTTCCCAAAAGCCCCTGTCTGTTTTGCGAGTCTCAGGAAATATCTACTCAGAACAAATGTCATTGCATTACAAAAAAACTGCCCAGTCAACCATCTTTGCAATGTATTAGAAGTATGTTCCAGGTTCCAGAGATTGCCACTGCAACTGAAGTGCCCAGACCAGGCGCACTTTGCTCTTCATCGAGAGGGGAGGGAGGCACACTTGCTTTTTATCATAACCCAGGTAGTGGCTGTGTCTTTTCCCCATTGGTGGAGTCCAACTTCAATCCCATTCAACTACGTAGTCTGAAAAGAATTGGCACAGGAGAAATGAAGGAGTCTTAAAACATTTGCATAAAAGTGTTAAAAGGTGAGGGAGGGGTATTAGTCTTTGTCTCAAGTCCTAAACACAAATTTTTTAGTATTTGATAGAAACGGATCATATTTTATATTTCTTTCAATGATCACATATCATAAAGATTCATGTTTAGATCTTTTGTGTTTAATCCCAGCTATGAGAAACCATTGCTTTACCTGTTTACTGGAAGCTTTATTGGCTTAAAAGTTGGAATTCTCAGACATTTTTAAAATTGAAAATATATCCTTTTCTCATACAATACATTCTGTCTTAGTCAGGGTTTCTATTCCTGCACAAACATCATGACCAAGAAGCAAGTTGGGGAGGAAAGGGTTTGCCAGTACACATTCCGAAGATATACATATACATATACATATACATATACATATACATATACATATACATATACATATACATATACATATACACATACACATACACATACACATACACATACACATACACATACACATACACATACATGTATGTATATATGTATGTATATATGTATGTATGTATATATGTATGTATGTATGTATAGTTTCTACTTCTGCTACTCCTCCCAATCTCTCTCCTCCTCAACTCCCCTCCCTTTCTGTCTCTCATTAGAAAAGAACAAACTTCTAAGAAATAACAAACATTACAAAATATAGCAAGATGAAACAAAACCTTCCATATTGAAGTCAGACACAGCAACCCAAAGGAGAAAAAGAGTTCAAAGATCAAACAATATGTTAAATCTGAGAACTTTGAGGAGAAAAGACCAAATCCACAATTGTCCAGTTAAAGCAAGCCCAGTTTTGGGATGCACGTGGGACTGGCCAGCTGGCTGTGTCACTGTAAGTTGGGATTTGAAAGAGCAGCCCCTGCTGACCCCTTGAAGTCCCTTTTATACGAGAGATAAGGTGAGACAGGCAAGAGAGTCAGCAGTTATCCATTGTCAGAGAGACAAGGAAAGGGAAGGAACAGGGGTAAGGATATACATCATAAGAATTGTGTCCTAAGTTTAATGTAGGCTGAAAAACATGTTTTGTGGTTTACATCAGATCTAAAACACAGGAATTTATTCTTAACTATAAGCAGCAACCATAAACCTGCACAGGACCAACAGTAGCCCATTCTTAACTGACTTAACTGTAAACAGAACCCTTAACCTGCACCGTACATTTTTCCTGTTTTGGTCTCAAATAAACATGCAAGGTATATTTTCCTGTTTTGATCTTACAAACAGAATTGGAGACCCTGCCGTTCTTACAGTCAGGAGTCCCATAAAAATACTAATACTAGCTATGATATACACACAGAGGACCTGGTGCAGACCCACGAAGGCCCTGTGTTTTCTGCTCCTGTCTCTGTAAGCTCATATGTGCGTTTTGCTTAGTTGGTTCAGAGGGCCCTGTAATCCTGGTGTCCTCCATCCCCTCTGACTCTTATCTTTCTGCCTTCTCTTCCACACGGTTCTCTGAGTTCTGAGGTGAGAGATTTAATAGAGACCTCCATTTAGACTCTGCATAATGTCTGGTTGTGGCTCTCTGTATCTGTTACCACCTGCTGCTGCAGGGAGCCTCTCTGATGATGAGCCTGTGTGGTGCCTGTGTGTGTGTGTGTGTGTGTGTGTGTGTGTGTGTGTGTGTGTGTGTGTGTGTGTGTTTGGTTTTACCCTACCTCTTTGGGCTATCTAGTCCTCAGATAATTTTCATTAAATGAGTTGAATCATGCATCCCTGTCCTCTAAGTAGAATCTATGTAATCTAAAGGCAATAATATTTGGTGGTTTTTCTGTTTTGTTTTCTTGGTTTTGAGTCCGGGTCTCATAAAACCATGTCTGGCCTTGAACTCATGAGGGCACCAAAATGACCTTGGACTCTTGATCCTCCTGCCTTGACCTCCTAAGTGCTGGGATGCCTGGCAACAAAATCTGATTTGATAAATAGAAAGGAAACTTCCCATATTGTCTAAACTAATGTTCTCCACAAGCAGTACCAGGGTAAGAAACATTAAGCATTTGTCTTTTCTGTAAAACATGTTTCTGATAAAAAGGCTAAATTTTTTAAATCTCCCTCCCTATCTGGTAAAACCTTTAGCCAAACGTTTAAGCCACCCCAACCTGGTAAAACTTATTTTTAAAAAGACTCCACTGTCACATTCCCAGAACTTCATGTCCTGGAGCAACGACTCTTTCTCCCTTTTCTTAATGTCTCTTACACCAATTCTTTAAAAAAAACAAAAAACAAAAAACAAAACTAGCCAATCTCAAAAGTCTGTGAGGTCTGACCCCAGGCAGTGAGGAAAAGATTTGGTTACTGCCTAAAACACCTCTCCTGTTCCATGTGCTTCTTGTTCTGCTTTTGTGTGGCAGACCAGAAGTAGGGTCTGCCTTATCCTGACACTTAGAGTGGTTTCTTTGTGACCCTGAACTTATTTCTAATAGCAGGGATAAAGGCAGCAACATGCAAACACTTGGATGAAAATTCTTTCTCTAGCGACCCCAACAAAGAAGAGGCTCAAGGGAAATAGGATCTTGACTTTTGCTTGGTGTTTTCTATCTGTACAGAATCAGTCGGAGCTTCCTTACCAGTTAAAATGCTTTCCTAGCCTCTGGCATCAAATTTTTAAAAAAATCACATTATCCCTTGGGCTGGAGAGATGGTCTAGCAATTAAAAGCAGTAGTTGTTGTTCCTAAAGACCTACCTTGAGTCCCAGCTCTCACATGGTGGTTCGTGTCAGGAGCCAACATAGGGTGAGCTAATAACTAGCAGGTGAAATCCTGAGATGGTCTCCCTCAGGTTAAAAAAATATCCATGACAGATTTGCTCTAATAGACAAGGCCCAGGAAAAATTCATTTTAGTAAAGATTTCTGCTATTAATATGCTTTTCCTGTTATTATTAAACATGAATAACAATCACTAGGTATTAGCCTATGCCTTTGAGCAGATCTCTGCAGAACAACAAAGATGTATTGTCTTGTAGTGATATTGTATAGTCAAATAGATGATTTTTTTTCTTTTTTCTTTTTTTTGTCGGAGCTGGGGACCGAACCCAGGGCCTTGCGCTTGCTAGGCAAGCGCTCTACTACTGAGCTAAATCCCCAACCCCTCAAATAGATGATTTCTTAATCTTTAATGATGATCCTATAAGAATTCCTATAATTATAGTAATTATTGAGCTCTTTTAATAACACTGCTATTAAATCCTTTCTGATCGTCAAAACTGCAATGAGTACTCTGCCAGTCTTCAGTGTCATGAGTTAGTTGCTTCTGAGGTGGTAAGCAGGCATTCTACTACTCGGAGCACATTCTAAGAGGTTGTAAAATCATTAACTAAATGTCATAAAAAGAAAATTGAAGATTATTATAGGTGCTTGGACAGAAGATTAAATATTGACTGGGTTTATCTGCACACAACTTCACTAATAACTTAGTTCAATGAACCTGTGGAGCTGAGACAGGTGATGGATGTTAGCCAGATAATTACTCCTAATATATGCATGTAAACATTCTCAGTTGTAAACTTCTTATTTGATTTATGATTTGAACTTGTGTGTAAACTTGTGATGAACTTTGTACCATGGGATCATGCATCTTGAAAGATGCATAAGTGCTGAGGACAAAGAGAGGAGAGCATTATTCTCTCCTTATCCCCCTCTGCTTAGATTTTTTTTTTTACATCCTGCTTTCCTTTTTTTCTTAGAGAGCTTTCATAGGAAACTTTACAACTTAGAAATTAACACTAAAATCACTTTTCAAAGTGTCTTCCTTTTCTTCCTGTGCCTTTGGCTAGCAAGCAGGCTGAAAGTTAGAGCCTCACAATTCCTGTGGAGCTAGAACGAAGGCTACTTCACTTAATCCCCTGCTGTTTTGGGATGAGGTGCTAAACAGTTTCTTGCCTCAGAGGAACCCGGAAGGCAGATCAGCTACTGAAGCAAGGTGACTTAGAATTGAGATACGGAAGCCTATTGTTATTATACAGTCATCCCAAATACCTCATAAGGCCAAATCTTATCCCCGCCGATGCTCGATGCTCTAGGGGAACCAGAACATGAAGGAAGACCTGTCAGGGCTGCCCCCAGGCTGGCTCACAATTGTCTTTAACTCTAGTTCAGGAATTCCATGCCCTCTTCTCCCTCCAAAGGCGTCAGATACAAAACTCATGCATAGACATATATGTAGACAAAATACCCATATACATAAAAATAGTAATAAAGAATAACGTTACCCAAAATAAATCACATGGACTATTAATCCCACCAGGCAAGAATAAGACTACTACCACAATTTTTGAGCTAAGCAAGCTTTATTAAATACTGGCCAGGACAAGGGACCCTGACCAAGTCCATACCCAGGACTCCCAGAATATGGTACCAAATTACATTAGTCAGAAGCTTAGAAAATCAAAACCTGCCTTCATCTAATCAGGGCAAGCATACATCTCAACATACTTCCTGGCTACAAAACTCCCACCTATGTGTGTACATCCTGTGAGGTTGGAACAACCAACCTTGTTTACAGAAGTGAAAGCAAGTGGCCTGTTATCTTACATGAATAGCCCCCAGCATTACACGAAGTTATCTGTTCTTGCCAAGAGAGGCTTACAGGTTAGAGGCATTAAGACATCTGTTTTATAGATGTCTAAAGCACAGTAATTTAAACTTAATGTATAATTTTAGCCTTCACAGGACAACTCAGGAGTCAGGATGGGAGGCCATAGAAAAGAGAGAGTGGAATTGGTTTTGAAAATTACCAGAAACAACATTCCCATTTGTCAACTGATAATCCACTCGAAAGAGTCAACCATCTTTGACGTTAATTATATCATCTACTTTGGCTTGGCGTCCTCCTTGTATAACAGGGCTAGCACTTATACTACTTTTAAAATGCCTGTCTTTGAGAAAATGCTGATAATGTATGACTTTTAAAATTAAATATAAGTGAACTACTAATAGCTATGTGAAAACCAAAACGATCAGTGTTATCAGAGGTCCCGTAACAAGTCTCTCTTTGACCCCTAGAGATCTAATGTGGGAATTATCTCCGATGAATGTGCTTTCCAAAGCCAGGGCTCCTGCAGAGTTCTGGGTCGGCCCGGACCCCTGCTCTGCGGCCTCCGGAGCATAGGTGGCGCTGTGGTGCGGCCTTTCCAGAAGCCTGTGGCTTGTGGTGCGGAGAGAGCGCACCTAGCAGGAGCGCAAGGGAAGGAACGCGCACTAGAGGGAGCGCTCCTGTAGGGGTGGACTGGAGGGACGGCGCGCTAGTGGGCGCTCACCAGCGGGAACGCAAGGGAGGGCACGCGACTGGTGGGAACGCACCTGCGGGAGCGCGCATTAGAAGGAGCGCACCGGGCGAACCGGAAGGGGAGCGCGGCAGCGGGCGTTCGCAAGGGACGCCGGGAGTCTCTGTGTCTAGCGGCGCCGGACAGGGAAACTTCCTTAGCTTTGCAATTGCCCAAGGTTAGGCTCCGCCGGCTCTCGCAGGGGCGGGTTGTGGTTTGCAGGAGATGCTAAGGTAGGTTGTTGGCAGTCGAATATTCAGACTTAATTGACCTTAGTTATTTATGGAAGCTTCGAAGGCACTTGGGTTATAGTCAGCTCTCCACCTTGCGCAGCGGTGTAGACCACAGCCTGGCAGGGAAGCCTGCCTGCCGACCACAGAAATTTTCATACTCGTTTATAAAGAAGATTTATACTGAGCTCCGTAGGAACCTTGGTGTCCGACCCCGGTCTGCAAAGCTTTACAGCCTTCAGGTACCTGCCACACTGACACCCTTTCCCCAATGTAGGGTAAATTACCAGATGTTTTTCTTTTAAAAGTTATATTTTACAGTAAAAACGGATAGAATTCATTTTTAAAAATCTAAGTGATCTCATAACACCCCCCCACCCCCGCCATCACCTCCCCTCCTTCCCGCAAGACAGGGTTTTTCTGTGTACAGCTGGCTGTCCTGGAACTCACTGTAGACCAGGCTAGCCTGAAACTCCGAGATCCGCCTGCTTCTGTCTCTCTAGTGCTGGACTTATCTTACAGGAGCTACATCTTGTAATACTTTATCAATGCAAAAATACTTTCCTCAGAAATAAATTTTGGAAAAAGATGCTGAGGAGATAGAATGGGAGTCCACTACAATCGGAAGAACTGGACATCGAGGGTAGGAAGCTTGGACTATCTGTAGGATGACCACTATTTCATTAACATCTTTCCTTTTAAGGATGTTAACTACACATCTATAATACTGTAGTCTGTAATACTACTCCTTTTATTAAGTGGAATCGGAGTTGTCACTTACTCCAGAGAGAGAGACAGAGACAGAGACAGAGACAGAAATTCACTTAAGAAGTACCAGAGTTGAGGTTAAGTATATGCCTCCTTTCCTCAAGCCATAAAGTCCACTGACTTTTCTCAGAGTTGTTCATATTAATTTAAACTATTGAAGGTGCCCTACTCCAGACTTGAAGTTACTTTCTTAAGCACTAAAAGAGTGTAATATGTGAAACATAATAACAAGAACATTTGTACTCTCCCTGAAGTCTTTTGTCTATTTGAGGCAATTCTCTATATATTTGAAAATAGATTAATTTTCCTAAAGCAATTCTCATATTGTTTGTATCTTCATACTTTCGCATACAGTGTAGTGTAGGTAGCCAAGCCAATCTTGTTCTAGTGAATTTTGTGTGTATAGCATGGGCAGTTCATTCATGCACACATGGGAAGTATGTATGTAGAATATGTAGAAGCCAGAGGTCAACCTGATGTTGTTCCTCAAGGCCCACCTACCTTCTTTTCAGAGACAGACTTTCTCACTGGGACCTGGGACTTACTGATCCCAAGGAGCTGACGGTCAGTGAGCCCAGAGATGAGTCTGCCTCCCTCTCCCCAGAAGTAGGGCTACAAGCACACACTGCAGGCAGGTTTTTATGTGCATGCTGGGGATCAATGCAGGTCCTCAGCACCTTTAGTGATTAAAAATATATTGTTTGACAGTTATCAAGTATTTATATAATAAGTTTTGGTGTTTTCTCCCTCATTGCTCACATATCCACCCAATGGACCCCTTCTTCCCAATAGGCGCGCGCTCTCTCTCTCTCTCTCTTTCTGTCTAAAATTATTTACCAGAGCAACATCAACTTCTCCACTAAGGAAAATGACACTTCCTCATTAGTTACCTGCTAATAGTCCCTCAGGGAAGAATGGGGTCTGGTGCTTATTTTATGTGAATAAGTGTTTGTGTGTATGTATATGTATGTACCATATGCATGTCTGGTACCCATGGAGGCCAGGAGAGAGTATTGGACCCCAGGAACTACAGTTACAGGTAGTTGTAGCCACCACACAGACTCTAGGAACTGGCCCTAGTCTTCTACGAGGGAAACAAATACTCGTACCTGCTGGGCCTTCTCTCCAGCCTAACTAGTGAATTTTCAAATGTTAGCTGCCAAATATATTGTGGATCATACCCATGAACAATAATTTTGGTATAGTAGAGGAGAAAACAAAACCCATACACCAAAAGATGACTGTCCTTTTTAGCTTGGACTTCCATATTGTGTCATAATTCACAAGCCCATTCTTTTGTCTTGAGGTAGACCCATTTCCCTCACAAGGAAGAAAAGGAACAAAATAAAATACATTCTGTTAGAGAGCAGCATATGAAGTAAGTGTTGCTTAGTATAAATCTTTATAAACAAGAATGAGAAATTCTGTTCATGGCATGAACACCCATGGTCTTGATCAATAATAGATAAGAAAGAAGTGGATGATGGGAAAGGAAGACAAAAATGCAGGCACCTGGACAGATCATAAAGCTAACAGGTGCACACATGGGCTAATCACCAAATTATTTAAGAGTAGTGCACTGACAGTTTCTCATCACCCCCACTGTACGTGCATATCTTTTAACATAAGGAAGGTATAACGAGAGGTTGATTAACGATATATGCAGATAAATAAGAGCAAGTTACTTCAGTGACAAACAGCAACAACAAAAGGGCAGACACTGAAGAGAGCGATGGGAAGGTTTAGAATGTTCAGATGGAAGCTTAACCTGGAAGTAACATTTCATGCGAGTGGTAGTGTCCAGGTAAGTTATCGCTGTGCCCTGGACTTGTGGTTAGTTCTGCAGTTTTTTTGGAATGGAACTTAGGTTTAGTTCTAGACTCATTGAAAATAGCCAATGAGCTTCTCCTAGAGTATAAGTCCACTTGTTGAAGTGGAGGTTTGTTTTCCCACACAGTGCCGGTAATTCAGATGTGAAGAACCAACCAAGATTTTACATTCTTCCTACTTCTTAAACTAGTAAGTCTTAAATCTCCATCCTAGCTACACATACAAAGTTCTGTGGAGCAAAGAAACAGACCAGGACTTTCTCTTACATGAAAAACTCTTTGTCCTTTCTTTGTCTCTAAGATTTATTTATTTTGTATATGTATATTATATATTATATATTACCTATTTATTTTACATATGTGTGTGTTGATTTTATATATTATTTTATACACTGTCGCTGTCTTCAGACACACCAGATCCCATTACAGATGGTTGTGACTCACTATGTGGTTGCTGAGAATTTAACTCAGGACCTCTGGAAGAGCAGTCAATGCTCTAACCATTCCTCTTTTTTTTTTTTTTTTTTTTTTTTGTAGTAGGCTTCAAATCAAAGTTTAATTCACACAATGAAAATTTACTCTTTAAACCAGGTGTGGGAAAAACTCAGATTTTAGAGGAGGAAAAACGACAATGCTTTCCCCACCATTCACATGGTTGCTGAGATCCAGTGGTCTATAAAGCTGTCTGCATATGAATGGTGGAAAGCAGGGATAGTTCTTGTGAGAGCTTCAAGCTTCACCTACAGGAAGACTGTTCAGTGAGGTATTTGAATGGGTTCTGCCCTCAGTTGCTTACCATCGCTGGTGTCCCAAGGTAAAGGTCTAAAGTGGTTGTTCTCACCCGTCCTAATGCTGAGGCCCTTTAAAACAAATTCCTCTTGTTGTGGTGACCCTCAGCCATAAAATTACTTTTGTTGCTGCTTTATAACTAACTTTGCTTCTGTTGTGAATCATAATGTAAATATCTGTACTTTCCAGTGGTCTCAGATACCTCTGTGAAAGGGTTATTTAATCCCAAGGGGTTATGACCCACAGGTTGAGACCTGCTGGTTTAAAGATTGGCTACAGGGAACAATTAACTCTTAAGAGTTAGTGAACCCCCACACTGTTCTAAGGTGGAATCCAAAAGTCTGGAATTATGGGCCAAGAGGAGTTGGCAGTAATAACTGTAGCATATGTGGAAAACCAATGAGGGAACAACCTTTACTTGACAGATGTACGAGGAATTTTTTTCCTCGTAAGCTGATGTTCCCAGCACTAAGTTAAGTACTGGTAGTGAATATTTAGTGATTGCTGCAGTTAAAGTATTTAAAAAAACAAAAAACAAAAAACTGAGCACCTAGTTTTCTCCATAACTATAACGTTGTAAAAACATTGCTTTTCATTTCTGTGAAACAGAAGACTTAATGACCAAGAATGCTTGTACGAAGCACCAGTACCCAAGTACGAATGTTTAAATCCTCATAACATTTACTGCACATGAAGTTGCAGCCTTTCTCCTGTTGTAGTTAACTTGAGTCTGTGGGGCTTTGCTCTCTCTACTTCCCTGCATTGTGTGGCAGGAACAATACCTGGAAGAAAAGAAGAACCAGAAGACAAAAGACACCTTTGGGTTTAACCAGATAGAGAAGAAGTGTTTAGATTAAGGAGGTTGTAGGTCCTTTCCTCATCAGAGAGTGCCAGCTGGACTGAGAACAGGTAGAAATGGCTGCCCTCTCTCTCTGTTTGGACAGGGGAGGGCTTTAGGGTCATGAAAGACAGCAGAGAGGCTGAGAGGAATATGAGTGGGCTGAAGTGGTTGGAGGAGATATTAAGAAAGGAACTGCTATGCAAGGGGGAAGTAAAAATGGCATAAATGAGGAAGGAATGGTGGTGATATTCTGTTCTCTGACTTAGCCCTGACTACTGTGTAACTACATCTTCACCTGCATTTCCAGAGGAAGGAGTAGGCGGAGGGGGGGGGGAGGGAAGGAGGCAGAGAAGGAATGGAAACAGAAATGGGAAGAGGCATTTTACCCAGCAGGGTCTAAAGCACCATTTAAAAGAAAACAAGTGGAGCTGGAGAGATGGCTCAGCCATTAAAGGGTAGGCTCACAACCAAGAATAAAAGGAAACAAGTGGCATTCGTTCATGGAGCACATCTAGGATTAAAGAGTGTTTGTTTGTTTGTTGTTTGTTGATATTTTAAGAGCTTTGGGTCCAGCATGATGGAGCACATGTTTATTCCCAGAGGAGGCAGGTCTCTGTCAGGAGCCATCATTAGAGAAGCTAATAAAGAGCAGGTGATCTTCCTGAGATGAATCTGCCTTAGATTAAAATCCATGACGGATTTGCTCTGATAGGCAAGGCCCCCAAGAAGTTCATTTTAGGAAAGATTCCTGCTATTAATATGCTTTTCCTGTTACTATTAAATATAACAATCACTAGGTATCACCTTTGAGCAGATCTCTGCAGAACAATCAAGATGTACTGTCTTGTAGTGATGCTATCTAGACAAATAAATAATAAGTCTATAGAATTCCTAATTTGATTCAAGTAACTTTAAGAAGAAAGTTTTTAGAGATGCCCTTAATTGTTAGAAAGATGTAGTAAAGTTAGAATCAATAATAGAAGGTGCCAACTCCTCAGAATAGAAAGTAAAGTCAGCATAACAAGAAATAATCGCGAGCTTTCGTAATCACACTAGTAAGAGGAATAGACTTGGGACAATTTTGTGTTCAAGGAGAAACATTTAAGTCCAAGGATAAAGTCACAGGTAAAACTGTTGCTTTGAACTTTTAATGAGTATTTATGATGAAACACTGCTTTGAACTTAATATCAACATCCTGTGTAACTCCCATTTGATGTAACATTTTATCTTTGAGGTTATTTTCTAAACTTTTTGTCTAAGAAGGTATAAAAAAGAACAGAGAAAAGAAAATTGGTGGTTGGTTGAATGGTTTGGCTTGGGGAACTTCGTCCTATCCATCCATCCATCCATCCATCCATCCATCCATCCATCTACACATGTATGTATGTTTGTGTGTAGGGTATGTATGTATGTGTGTAAGCATGCATGAATACTGTGGAGTTGATTGTGACAGATGGTCAGGCCTGGACAGAGTGTGGATGTATGAATGCTTGTGTATGTGTCTGTGCATCTTTGCCTGTATACAACATTTTAATTCTTTTCCTTTCCTTCCTCTCTGGTTCGCCAAGTGTTAACCGGTTTATCTGGAGAGGCTTCTGGCTAATTCACCAGAGAAAAGAGCACCAGCAATAAATCTTTTCACTGAATCCCCTGCTGTTTTATGATAAGATGCTAAATAGTTTCTGGCCTCAGAGGAACTCAGACCAGCAGGTTAGCTACCTCAGCGGCAAAGTGATTTAGGCTTAAGGCTGGTAAATGTTTTATTATTGTACAGCAACTCTAAAAACCTTGCAGGACCAAGTCTTATCCCTGCTGAAGCTCTTCCCCTCCTGTTCCTCAGGAAGAACCAAGAACCACCAGTGGGGCTACTCCCCTCTGCAGGTCTCTGTGAGTTCAAGGGTGACAGGGTCTAGTAGGGAGTTCTAGGCCAGCCAAGGCTGCATAGCAAGACTTTGTCTCAAATAAACAAAAGAGATTTTTTAAAAAAATAAGTACGAAGAAAAAAATATACATACTGTTTTAGGTAATAATCTTCAGTAGTCAAGATGTCTTCAGCACCGGATCCTCCAACAGTTAAAAAAGAACCATCAAAAGAGAGAAACTTTGAAAACCCAGGCCTCCGAGGGACGCACCCAACAACCTTGTTTCGAGCTGTGAATCCTGAGCTCTTCATTAAACCTGTAAGAAACACATCCAGGAGACTTGTTGACTTTCCTGTAGTGCTTGTTTACGGGGAGGAACTTTTATTCGACTACGAAGACCCCTAAGCTGGTCATGGTGGCTCACACCTGTAATCCCAGCTCTTGGGAGAAAAGGCAGGAGGATAATCAGGGTTTGAGGCCAGCCTGGGGCTACAACTGAGACCCTGTCTTAGACGGTAAAGGGAAATTCTAAATGCTCTTTCACATAGAAAACTCCAAAACATGTATTTATATACTGTTACATAAGTAGGTGAATTATTTCTATTGGTGTTGCAAACTAGTGAAGATATTTCATTTAATGAATTTTATTTTTAAATATAAATTCTACTTATAAAAATAAAATAAAATTTAAATACGATACTGAATTATTTCATACTTGATATAAATTTTAGTAATAGTCGTGACTATAAATTGTTTTAAGGTTAAACAACTTAAGTCATTAAAGTATTTAAAAGTCCTTGGCTGTCATGTAATTTCAGTTGTTGAAGGCATTTCACAGTGCAAATTTAAACTGCTCTGAGCTTGTAGCCTTTCTTAGATGTTTATCTGGATGAAAAAAAATTGACACTTGTTTTGAGATTAAGCTTTGAAAACACTAATAGTAGTTTCTCCTTGTTTATTTCTTTTCAGGTTCTGTATCAACCATGACCCCCAAATATTAATATTTGTTTTGACCAAAGAGGAAAAGGACATATAATTACTTATGTTCTTATAATTGTTCTATCTTATTATTGTCAGTTGTGCATTGTCTTTAGTTTATAAATCAAACTTTGTCATAGACAAGAGTTATAAGAAACCCATAGTACATACTGTATAAGGGTCTGGTACAATCTATGGTTTTAGGTATTTACTGAGGTTCTAGGAATGCTTCCTCCTTGGGCAAGGGTGATTAATATAGGAGGCATGGAGGGAGAAGCAGAAACTACTATTTGTATTGCTACCACACATGTGCACCATCCAAGGAAAAGCCAATTTAGTGAGTATAAACACGTACAAAGGTAGGCATATCTGGTTTATATATTTACAGGGATTGCAAAGATAGACAAGTACTTCTCTTGAAACTTTCCATCCCTTTAATTCAACGCTATATTGACTAAGCTAGCTCTGTCAGTCACCAGGGTCTCGAGGGAGTGAGTGAATGAGTGGGGATTAAAGGGGGGGGGGAAGACAATTACACAGCACTGTAACATGACCCCAGCAATTGCTGAGGCCCGATTTCAAATTCTTTCCTGAGCCTACTTCTTTGTCCTAGCCCAACATAAATATTCTTGCCAGTATCCTTGAAGCAGTATCTTGCAGTATCTCTACACTTTATCACTTTGATTTTAAGAGTCTTGAGTCTTCCAGCAATACTTCAAGGTAATTAAAACAGCATAGTATCTGTTTCAGTTGCTAAATTTCTTGAATAGTGTAGGTTCCCAAAGCAGGGTATATGTTTTCATTGGTGTGCATTACATAATTATGAAAGGTTTCTGTGACCATTGCCCATGTGCTGAGCAAGAGAAATGGCATGTGTACTACACCCCTCAAGTTCTAATTAAGTAAACTAAGTCACAGCTGCAGCTCAGAGAGGTAACAGCTCCAGAACAGCTCCATGCCTCTCTCCTCAGTGGCCTCTCACCTTCCTAGAGTGGAAGCCTAAGCTGTCCAGGCCACAGAAAGAAGGCTGGAGATGAGAAGCAAGACTCTTACATCACCTGTAAATTACTCCACAGTTAAGCTGATTGGATAAATGATTGTAACAAATCAAATGATTGAACGTACAGCCCTTCTACTTGTCACGCTACCCTTTTCTTTCTTTGGCAGAACAAACCTGTGATGGCTTTTGGATTGGTAGCCCTTTCACTCTGTGTGGCTTACATTGGTTATCTGCATGCAACGCAAGAGAACAAAAAGGACCTCTATGAAGCCATTGACAGTGAAGGGCATCGGTACATGAGGAGAAAAACATCCAAGTGGGACTAAATGCTCCTTCCTTCAGGCGAACCCTTATCTCAGGCTCTGGCACCTTTAGAGGAAAGACCATTGGTGCATGGAATTATGGTTTTTGTTCCATAATATGTTAACAAGGAAGAATATACAATTGAAAGCAATCTACTGTGCTAAGTTTAGTCTGGTTCCAGCTGAAGCTATTAAAGTCTGTGTAATAAAAGTACTCAGTACTGTTAAATTTGCATGGCGTTTCTAATGTTTTAAAGTGAATTGTGCCTTTACTGTTTAGTAGAGAAGATAGCCCCTTCAGCTACTGAAATCATGATTAAATGAAAGAATAAAACAAAGTGGCTAGAGTTTTTCATTTTAAACAATGTTACCCAATAGAAGAGCAAGTGGCGAATATTCTTGAATGCATTGGCACAAAAGAAGACTTTCTGAAAAGAACAGCATTACTGCAAGCACTAAGATAGACAATTATTAATAAGTGGGATCTCCTGAAACTGAAAAGCTTCCATAAGGCAAAGGGCACTGTCATTTGGACAGAGCAGTAGCCCACAGAATGGGAAAAGACTTTTTACCAACTCCACATCCCTTAGAGGACTAATATGCAAAATATAAAACAGAAGTCAAGAAACTAGACATAAGAACCCAAGTATCCAATTAAAAGATGGTACAAATCTAAACAATTCTCAATAGAGGCTGAGAAACATTTAAAGAAATGTTCAACTCCCTTGCCACCAGGGAAATGCAAATCAAAACTATTTTGAGATTCCATCTCACACATCTCAAATGGCTAAAATCAATAGCATAAGTTGATAGCTCATGCTGCTAAGGATATGGAATAAAGGGAACAGTCATCCATTGCTGGGGGAGTGCAAACTTATATAGCCACTATAGAAATAAAGAGAGTGGTTCCACAGAAAGGAAAACACCTACCTCAAGACCTAGGTATACCACTCCTAGGTGTATACACAAAAGAACTCTACATCCTACTACGGAGGCACTTGCTCAACCATGTTCATTGCTACTCTATTCATAATAGCTAGAAATTGGGAACAACCTATATGTCCTTCAACAGAAGAGTGGATAAAGAAAATGTGGTACATTTACACAATGGAGTATTTCTCAGCTTAAAAAAAAAAAAAAACGACATCATGAAATTTGTAAGCAAATGGATGGAACTAGAAAAAAAAATCATCCTGAGTAAGGAAACCCAGACATAGAAAGACAAACAAGGTATGTTTTATAAACATGGTATGTATTGGCCTATATGTGGATATTAGCCATTAAGCAAATGATAACCAAGATACAATCTATAGACCTAGAGAGATTAGGTATAGAAGAAGGGTCTAGGGTGGTGGTGCTGCATGAATCTCCCTGGGAGGGGAGGAGATAAAACAGATTTTGTGGGTGGACTAAGGTGGGGCAGGGGACAGGAATGAGAGGACCATGTAGGCGGGGCGGGGGGGGGAGAACATATGGAGAGAGACAGAATAGAGGGGTATTTGAGAGGTAGTATGGAAACTTAATATAGTAGAAACTTCCTAAAATATATGAAGGTGATCCTAATAAAGTCTCTAAATAATGGATGGCTGGGGTCCTAACTGGCCAGCTCTTGTCACCATGTGAAGTTTTTAGTACTGGGACTGGGTTACATCCAATTGAGTTGTTGGCCAAAGAGGTGCCATGAGAATCTACAAACAAGCCAGGCTGTTGCCAAGACTGTAGCTTGCTGTCCACAAACTGATAGCAAGGCCCCATTGCTGAAGACAGAGCCTACACAACTCATGGAGAGGTTGAGCTGGCACTTACAGAGGGCTTCCACCCAATGTTCTTGTATCTTTGGAATGGGGAGGTATTCTGCAGGCTACCAAAAAAGAAATTTAAGCACCAACCCAGCCATAAACCTTTTGCTCTACAATGCTGTCCCGACTGCAAAATATTTTAGGGCAATGGTGACACAACTTATGAAAGTAACCAATTGTGGTTTGAATAGGCATGGCCCCTATAGACTCCTGTGTTTGAATGCTTAGCCCATAGGGAGTGGCACTATTAGGAAGTGTGGCCTTGCTGGAGAAGATGTGGCCTTATTGGAAGAAGTGTGTCACTATGGGGCTGGCTTTGGGGTCTCCTATGCTCAAGCTATGCCCGGTATGGTACACAGTCTCCTGCTGCCTGCAGATCAAGATGTAGAACTCTCATCTCATTCTTTAGCATATGCCTGTCTGCACTCTGCCATGCCATGATGGGAACATCATGATGATAATGGACTAAACCTCTCCAGCCCCAATTAAATGTCTTCCTTATAAGAGTTGCCATGGTCATGGTGTCTCTTCACAGCAATGAAACTCTAAGAAACCAACCTGTCTGATTTGACTTAAAGCCTACTTCAGGAGATGGAACCCATCCCTGACACTGCTTAAGTGATCAAGAATCAGAGACTAGATATCTCAGAGACCTAGGGTAAAGTCAAATACTACTGGTCTTTAAAAAAAAAGCAATAAAATGACTCCTAGTAATATTCTGCTGTACTCATAGATTAGTGCCTTGCTCATCCATCATCAAAGAAGCTTCCTCCTGCTGCAGATAGGAACAAATATAGTGACCCATTGCCAGACACTAGGCAGGGAGAGAAAGAGACAGAGAGAGACAGAGACAGACAGATATAGGAAGATGAGACAGAGACCTTGGAATACACAGGTCTAAATGGGATGTCTCCATCAAATTCATCCCCTCAGAACTCAGGAAATCCCTGGAGAGAAGTATCAGCAAAAGGCAAAGGGGAGGAAGGGAACCAGGAAAACAATGAAGGCCCTCTAAATCGATTGAGCCAAGCTCATATGAGCTCACAGCTTATTGTAAAGCAGCAGCACAGGGCTGACATAGGTCTGCACCAAATCCTCTGCATATATATTATAGCTTTCAGTTTAGTATTTGTTTTTAAGGAATTTCTGATTTTTGTGTCCGCTCTTGAGGCTCTTTTCTTTCAATTGGGTTGCTTTGTCCAACTTCATTGTGGTGGTTTTGTTTTATCATATATTTTATTTTATGTTTTATTGTTAGCTCTTAGAAGCCTGTTATTTTCTATCAGAGACAGAAAGGGAGTGGATCCAGAGAGGGAGGTGAGGTGGGGCAGAACTGAGAGGAGTAGAGGAAGGGGAAACTAATCAGGACATAGTGTGTGAAGATAGAATCTACTTTCAGTAGGCATGAGTGGTATAGTGGTGCCGAAGAAGTCACTCAGTTGGTAAAGCACTTGCCACCCATACAAGAGGACCTGAGTTTGAATCCCAGAATCCCTTTAAAGCTAGACACCCTTGAATAAATCTATAATTCTGGTGTTCTCACAGTGAGCTGGGAGGTGAAGCAGCAGAATCCCCAAATACTCTTGAACCCCCTAGCCTGGCGTTCACCACAGAAACAACAAAGGAGACAAGGATTAACATCTTGTTTCTCTGCCTTCCACATATACACTACACACTTGTCCTCACACACATCACATGTCTTAAACTCGAAATGGTTTTACTTTTCTTTAGTTAATTACTGCCTAGATTGTTTTTATTAATAGTTGCAATGATGTTATACACACAAGACCAAGTGTTTTCTTCTCTTAAACTAGTTTTATTTTTATTATCACAAAGTTTTGTGTTTTTTTTTCCTTTATCAGGATGGCAATTAACTCTAGCTCCAAGCTTCTCTCAGGAATGACATCAGTGCAAAAGTTTCTGAGTTCATCACGAAGCATCATGTCCCTACTTTTGTTTGGTATAGAGCTTTAACCATCAAGTTATTACCATCTGTTTTCATGGATATTAGAGAAAATTCAGTCAAATTACATTTTAAATATCTGCTAGTAGTCATTCATTGTTCAACCAAGAGACTGCCTGCATAAGAAATTAGCTAGGAATCATTTAGCATAAAGAATTATTGACCAGGCTGGAGAGATGGCTTAGTGGTTAAGAGCACTGACTGCTCTTTCAGAGGTCCTGAGTTTAATTCCCAGCAACCACATGGTGGTTCACAACTATCTGTAATGGGGAATTGATGCAATGGCCTCTTCTGATGTGTTTGAAGACAGTGACTATGTACTCACATAAAATAAATAAATAAATCCTAAAATAAATAAATAAAAATTATTGACCGACTCCCCTTCAGGCTGGCATCTTCTGCTGGGCCAGATCACCAGCTTCTCTGCTCCCCTGAAGACACCATAGCCTGAAGGCGTCCCTGAAGAACAGCTACACATAGGAAACAGCTTGACTGCTCTCCTGACGATGCAACAGTCTGAAGGCCTCTCAGGAGATCTGCTGAAGCCAGGGTAACAGGTCACCTCTGGAGGCCCCACAGGAGATCTGCTACAGCCAGGGCCACAGGCCTACCAGTAGACCTGAAGCAACACCAGGACACAAGAGGCAGGTTCTTGACAGACACCCAGACCAGCAAACACTGGCATAACCATGTGGCGAGAGGCAAGAACAAGACCATAAGCAACAAAAGCCAGTATACTTGGGCATCATCAGAACCCAGTTCTCCCAACATAGCAAGCCCTGAATACACCAACACACCTAAAAATCAGGAAGCTGATTTGAAATCCTATCTCATGAAGATAGTAGAGTCCTTTAAGGAGTATATAAATAACTCAATGAAAGAAATACAGGTAAACAGGTAGAAGCCCTTAAGAGGAAACAAATAGATTCCTTAAAGAAATACGGGAAAATACAAACAGGTGAAGGAATTGAACGAAGTGGTCTAAGACGTAAAAGTGGAAGTAGAAACAATAAAGAAAACACAAATAGAGGGAACCCTGGAAATGGAAAAGAGGTCCATTTCCTGACCTAGGAAAGAGCTCAGAAATTACAAATATAAGCATCACCAACAGAATACAAGAGATAGAAGAGAAAATCTCAGGTGTTAAAGCAACTTTAGAAGAAAGAAAATTCAAAACATAAAAAACTCCTAACAAAACATCCAGGAAATCCAGGACACAATAAGATGATCAAACCTAAGGATACTAGGTATAAAAGAGAGCAAAGAGATTCCCAACTTAAAGGGCCAGTAAATATCGTCAACAAAATTACAGAAGAAAACTCCCCTAACCTAGAGAAAGAGATGCCCATGAACATACAAGAAGCCTACAGAACTACAAATAGACTGGACCAGAAAAGAAATTCCTCCTGTCACATAATAGTTAAAACACCAAATGTACAGAGCAAAGAAAGAATATTAAAATTTGCAAGGGAAAAGGGCCAAGTAATGTATAAGGGCAGAGCTATCAGAATTACATCAGACTTAGCAACAAAGACACTAAAAGACAGAAGAGCCTGGACAGAGGTCATGCAGACTCTAAGAGAACACAAATGTCAGGCCAGGCTACTATACCCTGCAAAACTATAAATCATCATAGATGAGAAACCAAAATATTCCAGGACAAAACCAAATTCAAACAATATCTAGCTACAAACCCAGCCCTACAGAGGATTCTAGAAGGAAAACTCCAACACAAGGAGGGTACCTACACCAAAAAAAAAAAAAAAAAAAAGATAGGGCTGGAGAGATGGCTCAGCAGTTAAGAGCACCCAACTGCTCTTCCAGAGGTTATGAGTTCAATTCCCAGCAACCACATGGTGGCTCACAACCATCTGTAAAGAGATCTGATGCCCTCTTCTGGTGTATCTGAAGACAGCTACGGTGTACTTAGATATATAATAAATAAAATAAATCTTTAAAAAAAAAAGATATTAATTATCTCATAACAAAGCCAAAAGGAGAGAATCACATATACACATAATGCCACCTACAAAAACAAATGTAACAGGAACTAACAACCATCGGTCATTAATATCTCTCAATATTAATGGACTCAACTGACCTATAAAAAGACATAAGCTAACAGACTGGATATGCAAACAAGATGCAGCATTTTGCTGCATACAAGAAATACACTACCTCAGAGTAAAAGAAAAAAAGTCCTCCAGCAAACGATCCTGAAGAATCAAGCTGGAGTTGACATTCTGTTATCCAATAAAATAGACTTTCAACCAAAAATTATCAAACAAGATGAGAAAGGACACTTCATATTCATCAATGGAAAAATCCATCAAGAGAAAGTCTCAATTCTGAGCATCTATGCCCCAAATGCAAGGGCACCCACATTCATAAAAGAAACTTTACTAAAGCTCATATCACACATTGAACCCCACACAATAATAGTGTGAGACTTCAACACCCCACACTCACTAATGGATAGGGCATTAAAACAGAAACTACACAAAAACACAGTGAAAATAAAAGAGGTTATGAAACAAATGGATTTAACAGATATGTACAGAGCATTTGACCCTAAAATAAAAAAAAATACACTTTCATATCAGCACCTCATGGTACCTTCTCCAAAACTGACCATTATATAATCAACCACAAAACAACATTCAATGGATACAAGAAGTTTGAAATAATCCCATGCATCCTATCAAATCCCATGGCTTAAGGCTGGTCTTTAACAATGACAAAAACAATAGAAAACCCATATACCCATGGAAACCGAACAACTCTCTATTCAATGATAACTTGGTCAGGGAAGAAATAAAGAAATTAAAGGAATTCAATGAAAGCGAGGACAGAGTATATCCAAAATTATGGGACACAAAGTAGTGCTAGAAGGAAAATTTGTAGCACTAAGTAAAGAAATTGGAGAGATCCTGCATTAGCAACTTAGCACACCTGAAAGCTCTAGAACAAAAAGAAGCAAACACACCCAAGAGGAATAGATGGCAGGAAACAGCCAAACTCAAGGCTGAAATCAACCAAATAGAAATGAAGAGAACTATACATAGAATCAGCAAAACCAAGAGCTGGTTCTTTGAGAAAATCAACAAGCTAGATAAACTTCTAGTTAAACAAACTACAGGGCCCAGAAATGGTATTCAAATCAACAAAATCAGAAATAAAAAGGGAGACATAATACAGAAACTGAGGAAATTTAAAAAAATCAGATTCTACTACAAAAGCCTATACTCAACAAAACTGGAAAATCTAGATGAAATGGATGAATTTCTCGAAAGATACTATATACCAAAGTTAAATCAAGAGCAGCTAAACTATCTAAACAGGCCGATATCCCCTAAGGAAATAGAAGTCATTAAAAACCTCCACACCAAAAAAAAAAAAAAAAAAAATGCCCAGGGCCAGGTAGATTTAGTGCTTAATTCTACCAGACCTTCAAAGACGACCTGATACCAGTATTCCTCAAACCATTCCATAAAATAGAAACAGAAGGTACACTACCTAATTCATTCTGTGAGGCCACAATTACTCGGATACCTAAATCACACAAGGACCCAAGAAAAAAGAGAACTTCAGACCAATTTCACTTATGAATATCAATGTGAAAATACTCAATAAAATTCTTCCAAGCCGAATCCAAGGATACATCAAAGCCATCATTAAACATGATCAAGTAGGCTTCCTCTCAGGGATGCAAGGTTGGTTCAATGTATGAAAATCCATCAACGTAATTCACTATATAAACAAACTCAAAGAAAACAATCACATCATCGTCTCCTTAGATGCTGAAAAAGCACTTGACAAAATACAACACCCCTTCAAGTATTGGAGGGATCAGGAATTCAAGGCCCATACCTAAACATAACAAAAGCAATTTACAGAAAACCAACAGCCAACATCAAATTAACTGGAGAGATACTTGAAACAATCCCACTAAAATCAGGGACAAGACAAGGATGCCCACTCTCCCTATATCTATTCAATATAATACTCAAAGTTCTAGCTAGAGCAGTAGACAACCAAAGGGGATCAAGGGGATATAAATTGGCAAAGAAATTAAGGTATCACTTTTTGCAGATGATATGATAGTATACATATGAGACCCCAAAAACTCTGCCAGAGAATTTTTACAGCTGATAACTTCAGCAAAATGGCTAGATATAAAATTAACTCAAATAAATCAGTAGCCTTCCTTTATACAAATGATGGATGGGCTGAGAAAGAAATTAGGGAAACAATACCCTTCACAGTAGTCACAAATAATATATAAAGTATCTTGGGGTAACTTTAACCAAACAAGTGAAAGATCTGTATTACAGAACTTCCAGACTCTCAAGAAAGAAATGAAGGTTCAGGTCCTTAATAAAACCAAACCTACTGGAAACACTGTGTGACACAGTCAAGCAAATGAAAACAATTTCAATAGCTTCATCTAATCAGCAGAACAGATGTTTGTAGCAGGCTGAATTGCTAAAGCTAATTTCTCTCTAAAATGATAGGAACAAATTACTTTTGTTCAAAACACATATGTCTGAGTTAGGGTTTTACTGCTGTGAACAGACACCATGAGCAAGGCAACCCTTATAAGGGCAACATTTCATTGGGGCTGACTTACAGGTTCAGAGGTTATGTGCATTATCAAGGTGGGAACATGGCAGCATCAAGGCAGGCATGGTTCAGGAGGAGCTAGGAGTTCTACATCTTATCTAAGGGCCTCTAGGAGAAGACTGGCTTCCAAGGTAGCTACGATGAGGGCCTTAAAGCCTGTGCTCACAGTGACACACTTCCTCCAACAAGGCCATGCCTACTCCAACAAGGCCATGCCTACTCCAACAAGGCCACACCTCCTAATGGTTGCCACGCCTTGGGCCAAGGAGATACAAGCCATCATACCAGCCATGATAAGCTGGTGTGGTAGCATGTGCCTGTAATTATAAGGTAAGAGAAGGTATAAGGTATAAGGGTGGCCTACAAATCAATTTCCAGGCAAGCCACAGTGATGTAGGTAAGCCCTGTCACAAGCAAACAAAACCCTCAAAAGTGTCCCGTCTCTGCCTCTGCTTGCAGCTTAAGATGTGATTTCTCCAGCTGCTCTACCACCATGCTTCTACTCCATCACCACAGACTCTTAACCCTCTGAAACCATAAGCCAACGGAACGCCTCCTATAATTCTTCATGGCATTTTTATTCCAGCAATAAAAATGTGACCAAGCTGTCCATCCCAATCTGAAAATCAGGCTTGGTAATTGTGAATACTGACTTAATGACAGTAAAATTTCCAATAGAATCCCACTACATTTCCCAGTTCTACTCTCCTGCCACCAAAGCACATTCACAGTTACCTGAAAATGATTCAGAGACTGCGTCCACTGTCCATTAATTAAAAAAGCACACTTAAGACATGGCCAACTGAATGTTCCCTCCCACAGTCAGATCCTGACAGTTGGCCCCTGTGAGTAAGTATACAGTAGAAAGGACCTTGTGTCTCTGATCACATGTAGGATTTGTGATGACAGGGTCAGCCTGGTTCATGTGGAGATGTACAACACTGGTTCTCAACTTTCCTAATGCTACGACCCTTTCATACAGTTCCTCACGTTGTAGTGATCCCCTACCATAAAATTACTTTCATGACTACTTCAAAACTGTAATTTTGTTCCTGTTATGAATTGTAATGTAAATAGAGATTTGCCAATACAGATTTTGTAGGGGGTCACAGCCAACAGGTCGAGAACTGCTGCTGGTCTACAAGGAACCAGCCCCCCTAGTATCTTGGTTTTAACCCTAAAATCATTTTGCATTCTGGCTTCCCAAAATTCCATAGGATAAATTGTGTTGTAGGTAAGTCGTGAAGACTGTGTTCACTTACAGCAGCAAGAGGCAACTCAAGGGAACGAACAGCAGCTATATCTGCTCTCACTTGGCATTATTTCAGGTTGCTTTTATGAGCAAAGCTTGTCTTACCTAGCAACAGTTGTTAAGTAAGTTGACAACTTAATGCTGGACCCTGGGAGGGAGAAACTACTCATCTCTGTCCAACCCAGTGCTCAACCTTGAGAGGCAGAGGCTGGTAAAACCATTCTTTAGACAAACAGCCACTGCCAAGTCACGATGAATTGTTTAGTTCTTGCCAGGCTCTAGTAGAATCTTGAAGCCCTGCCCCTCCCCCCTCCAGCTATAGACGTCTAGCTTCTCTTGAAACCATCATTATTTTTTTTTCTGATCCTGATATTATTTTAACTATAAGTAGTAAAAGATATCAGAGATTTAACTATGATCAGAAATCCAGATTTTACTAATTTTGTTTGCTGTGCTGTTTGCAATAAAATAATTCCACCAGCCCCTTTCGGGGAGACCTTCAAACGGATCCATGAGTACAAGCCATTTAAGACACGCTTCTACACTCACAAAGATATCCTGGGTAAGTGATTTTACCCTTTGGTGGGGTGGTGGTGGTGGTGGTGGTGGTGGTGGTGGTGGTGGTGGTGGTGGTGGTGGTGGAATCCTTCAAGACAGGTTCTCTCTACATAGGTCTGGCTATCCTGGAACATATTCTGTGGGCCAGGCCAGCCTCTAGCTCACAGAAATCCACCTGCCTCTGTCTCTGAAGGGCTGGTGTTAAAGGTCTGTTGTGTGCCACCTTGCTCAGCAATAATTTTATTCCTTTTTTTTTTTTTTTTTTTTTTGTTCTAAGGTAGAATAGTAGCACCGGGTGTCATTTGTCTCAGGTTTTCTCTGTTTGAGGTTGCTGGTCTCTGTAGGAATTTCATCATGAAGTGTTAGCAAGTTGGAATATGGCTACTCTACTTAACAGTTTTATGAATGGGATAGCGTTTTCAGCCTCTCACTGTTTCCTGTTGTAAATAAGAACATTAATGTGTATCTTTTAAATTGTTTTGAAGTTTTAATGAAATATTGTAGCTATTTAACTCCTGGAACATCATAGTAAATGTGTGTTCTTTTCAACTTTGCCTATACTTGGGGACCTTTCCACACATATAAGACAGAAAATATCTAAATACCCAAATTAATGAGTGGAAGAAACTTAGCTGTTATTTTGTAGCTAGTGACAAAAGCAGATGCATACAAATAAAATAGGAATATTTACAACACACAGATATAGTATATAAGCAAATGAGTTAAAAATCATATTTCTGTTTCTCATTTACACCCAGAAAAGCTTCAATCTAATCCTAGATTTTATGTATATTTTTAAAGCACTCATACAGACAGAAAATGTATGTAGACGTCCATTTTTTACATTTGTTTGCCTGTATTTATTATTAAATCGTTATAAGTCAAATGAGTGAGAATTCTGCCTTCTTTATAAATAAAATCACACTGAAGTGTCTGTACCAGAGAATTTCACAGGACAGTGATTCTCTAGTCGCTGTTACAACCTCCAGGATCAGGCTCTACCACGTACATTTTTTTCTTACATCTTTAAAACACTCTTAGTATTGGAATAGTTTGAGTCATAGGTTTCAAAAAGGGATCAGAGAGTTCCCACAGATCCCAACTTTTCAAACCAATTTCTTATAATCTTGGTCCATTGTCAAAACTGGGGAGTTTGCACAATAAGAACTATGCTCTTAAGTCTGACACATAACTTACAAATCTCTTTCCCCCACAGAAGGGAAGTTAAGGTTTCCTGCAGTTAAGGCTGAGAACAAGAGACAATGATGATATGTAAACATTAGGAAGGATCCCAGCACCTACATTTGCATTACATTCTGAATGTACACAGCGGATGTACACAGGTGGGGATTTTATAATATAATCTGCAACCATCTCTATAACAGCGCTTACTGCCTCACGTTTTAAGACTCACTTGTGTGGTGGGGGCACTGGAGAGAGGACAGCAGTTAAGAGCCCTTGCTGCTCTTGCAGAGGGCCCACCTTTGGTTTCCAGCACCCACATCAACTGTAACTACAGCTTCAGGGATCTCCTGCCCCGACGGTGCCTGAACATACTTAGACACACCTCCACACGAGTTAAAACAACAAAAATAAATCCTTTAAAAAAACAATACATTTAAAAATATGAATTAGTGATCCAGTGGTAGCGTTTAATTCCACAGAATATATCTTTCAGCTGTAGATGGTGGAAGCGACTTAGAGCAAGTCGCATAAATTTGTGATGGAATTTCTTGATCCTTTTAACAAGGATGCAAGGTATAATCGGTCATCAAGACTTCAGTCTGCCATGAGCACACTCAGTGCATTGGCTGGGCTGGTACTGCAGTCAGGCCTACTCCAGCATCTAGAAAAGGATGCGAATACAAATGATCCTAACATCTCTTAGCCCCAGTTTAGAAATCCCAGAGGGAAAGAAGCTATTTTCTCCTTATGTCTTCCGTGCAAAAAATTAGAGAAGAGTGTAGCTTGAATATGTGCCAGATTACAAACTAGTTTATAGAAGGAAGGAGGGAGGGAGGGAGGGAGGAAGGAAGGAGGAAGGGAGGAAGGGAGGAAGGGAGGAAGAAAGGAGAAAGGGAAAGAGGGAGGGAGAGAGGAAGGAAGGGAGGGAGGGAGGAAAGAAGGAAGGAAGGAAAGAAGATGAGGCTATTAGCTATCTTCATAGAAGGAAGGAAGGAAGGAAGGAAGGAAAGAAGGAAGGAAAATGATGGTATTAGCAGTCTTACCATGACAGTCAAGTGAGGGAGTTGTTAAGAGAAGAAAGGCCTCTACCACAGCAGGATATGTTGAGAAACACACATGTCTACAGCATCTTACTGTAAGAATTTTCATAGCAATTTTAAGGCCATCTCAGGGGAGAACGTGTGCCAACCCTGAGACCAGACCAAAGAGCTCAGATCTTAGCTCTAGGTCCAGAATTGTCCCCGCCTCTCTGACTTTGGGTGTCTCTCTACCTCCCCTAGAGTCACACTTTGAGGGAAGATGGTAATTTGGAACATTATAATGAAAAGGTCAGATTAAATCACTGACAGAGTGATAATAAACTAGAAACTTGGTGCACTCCACCACTGACAGAGTCAAAAAGACTGGCACATTAGTGAAAGGCATATACATAATGTATTAAAGAAAGCACCTTGACAGAGCAGGGAGACAGGAGGTGAGTGAGGCTCTAAAGCCTTGTGAATCTGTGTTCTGCTTCGAGTGTGTCACAAATTGCAGGGCATTTACCTTTCATTGCCTGCTGTTTGCACTGGGTGTGATGAAAGATGACGAACTCCATTCAGGCCTATGTGGTGGGTTCCATCTTGATCAGTTAGTGAAAGGCTTCTCCTTCCAATGAGTATCTTTAAAGAAGAGATCGCGGCAGGGTGGTGGTGGCGGTGGCGGCGGCGGCGGCGGCGGCGGCGGCGGCGGCGGCGGCGGCGGCGGCGGCGGCGGTGGTACAGCTGAGAGGAAAGTTGCGTGCTTAGCATGATGTGTCCAATTCTTAGTGCCAAAAATACTGTAAACGATTGACATCACCTAAAAAGATGTGACTTGTAGACAGCTCGCACAAATAATTTGACTAGTGATAGAAAGGCAAGCCAGAGAGCAGTCTACAGCCTGTAATCATTTCTCTCCAAATGCACAGAAATTGGGGACAGTATTCTGAACCAAGAAGAGCAGTTTCAAGAGGCTGCGCTCAAGGAAACCATTAAAAAAGCGGAAGCCAAAGTGTGGGAAAAGGTAACGGAACTCCGAGATGACCCCGAGTCATGTTTCCTCCTGCTGCATTTATCTAAATCTGTAAATTCAGAATAGCAAGGAAGAGATAGACCACAGTGTCCTGACAAGCCGGACTCTTGGGCATATTTTTGCCCTCTGGATTCTTGGCTTCTTTATCGGTGAAGAGGGATAGTATTAACTCCCTTCTCAAAGCATTGGTGAGAGGGTTCGATCAAAGAATGCACTTGACACGAGGTGAAACTTAGTAAGAAGCAGGTCCAGTCAAGAACCTTCTTCCTTCTAAGTTTTTCTCTGCATGGATGACTCTGGACACTTTATTCTCATTTGACTGAAACTTAAAAGGGGGGGAATCTTTGTTGTAAATTGTTTATTATGGGCTTTTATTTTCATTAGGGACCATCAATATGTACACCATGTAATAAATACTTCTGAACTAAATGCCCGTTTCCCCCAAATGCCTTATTGTCACCAACTCTCCTTACTTACTGTCTTTAAAGTCCTTGGGGCTTCTAGTCACTGTGGTGCATTCCTACAGTCCCAGCTGTGGAGGCTGAGGCAAGAGGAGGCTGAGGCAGAGGGAGGCTGGGGCAGGGGGAGGCCAGAGCAGGACAAAGCTGGCAAGACTAAGGCTAACCTGCACAATCTAAGAAGGGACCCATGTGAAAGAAACAAGCAAATAAAACAAAAGCCCACGTATCCTGGATACATGGCTGCAGAGAGCCGGGGGCTGTTTGAAGATTGGAGACATAACTACTGCTTTACTCATAGTAGCAACCAGAGTGAAGCCTCAAACCTGTAGCCATCGGTTTTTCCAATCACAGACGGATTGGAATAAATGACCATCTAAAGAGAATTAAAGCTCTTTTGGATGAGATAAGGCATGATTCCTAAGAATCCAGTAGTAATAAAAATCCAATGGTAAGAGCCATCAGTTACTTAAATAGCCCAGTATACTATTTGAATATAAGCTGACTGTGGGCCTGAGTATTTCTCTAAATAATCTAAGTTCTTTACTGACTGCCTGATGAAGGGACCTCAGGGGATTCATGCTCCCTGCATAGCCTTTCAGTTTTATGTGTCTGTTTTTTTCTCTGTTTTCTAGATTAACATACTCAGCTGCATATATATACATATACACACACACATATACACATACACACATATACACATACATCATATACATAGACACACACATCATACACATACACATCATACACATACACATCATACACATACACATCATACACATACACATCATACACATACATCATATACAGACATAGACATACACATAATACGCATACATCATATAATACACATATACATACACACATATACATATATACATACATCATGTACACATATACATCATATACACATACACTACACATATATATCATATACACATACACAAACACATATGCAAATACATCATATATACATACACATACACATATACATCATATAAATATACATATACATCATACACATACATCATATACACATGCACATACACATATACACATACATCATATACACATGCATCATATACATATACACATATGCATATACATAAACACAGATATACACATATACATCATACATTATACATTATGCATTATACATTAACACTATGTACTATACATTATACATTATATGTTGTACATTATACATTATAGTTTCCCTGTTTTTAATAATTCCTAAAGCAGCAAAGGTAGCCCAGGGCTCAGGGTGTTATGTGCATCTGGCTAAAGCAGCTACTGTGGGAAGTAGGGGTAGAAACAGTGTAGTTAGGGACTCCATGATGGGTGCTAGCTTCCATTAAGCAGGAACACTTCACTTACCAACTTCTTCAACACTGACCAGCTTCTTCTCTATGCTTAACCAGAAATATTAATAGATACATGAACTTTTTATTTCTAAGGCTGAAACGCTCCAAAGACAAGCAGTGGATCAAGCACTTGAAGATGCAGATGCCAGACACAAATTTGAAATTCGAGTTCTGGAAGAACAACATCAAAAAGACTTAAAGGTTCTCTCTATAAGGATTTGTGCATTATCTTTTTTTTTGGAGCATTTAAGTTAGTAAATAGAAAATGCTTCTATTAGTTGACATGGGAAGAATGGGCAAAGCAGTCATTAGTAAAGTCCAGTGAGTATTTCATAAACGTTGGGAGGGAACCTTGGATATAACCTCTGTAATAGCACTTTCATGGCACGCAGCATTGTCAGAATTAAATAACTGAGTATATGATCAGCTGTTTCACTGACATGACCACATGATATGATCTGGTTCACTGACATGAGCACAGCCTCCATAGGGGCAGTCTGGCCTGCATCTATGCTAGCCCTGTTCAGTACTGTGCTTTGATAAGGCAGAGACTCAAAACATTGAATCAATAGATCAACCCGTCTCTTCCTTCTGGGCTTTTGGTTCCATACTTTTTCCTAAATTTCCTTTTTTTTGAGCCAAATTTGAAGCAAGCTTTAATTAAACATTGGCCAGGATGATGGACTCTGGTTAGGTCAATTCCTGGGTTCTTAGGAAACGCTGAGGAGTCACATTTTACAGAGGCTTCATGTCCACAACAATGTGCTACATAATGACACTTCAACATACACATGTGTGCACTGTATCTGTAAGTATACATCCTATGTGGAGAATGTTACCTCCAAACCCTCTCTTCTCTTTCTCACCCCTCCTAATAGTTTTGTTTCTCTGGATAGTTTTCTTTTACTTTCATATCACATATACATACATGATTTTATGTACTGCACATGACAGGAAGTATGATATTCCTTTATGAGACCAGATTAATTCATAATCACCTCTAGTTGCATCAATTTCCCTGAAATCAACAACAACAAAATCCATTGGGTATTCATACATTTCCCTTATCCTTTCCTCTGTGGTTAGATACTGAGACTGGCTAAGAGGAACTTTGTAACTTGCAAACTCATCAACATTGCAAGCAGAGAGATTCACTAAATTCAATATCTCTGTCATAAAACCTGTTGGAAAAACCAGAGTACAGAACTATCATCATATTTGTACAGAACTGTCTCCAAGGGATAGACAGGAGGACTAGATACATGGGCAAGGCTACAGGAAAATGGCAGACATCCCAATAACGTGATGGACAATCAGTTTAGAAAACTACAGGCCTGTTTTTTCAACAAGGAGCACATAGCATATACAAATTTTGTGCCAAATAAGGTTAAATGAACTGTCCTTGTCCTAGGACCAACAGGGAAAGGGAGCTATGCACAACACACACACACACACACACACACAGAGAGAGACAGAGACAGAGAGAGACAGACAGAGAGACAGAGAGACAGAGAGAGACAGAGACAGAGACAGAGACAGAGACAGAGAGAGAGAGAGACAGAGAGAGAGACAGAGAGACAGAGAGAGAGAGAGAGACAGAGAGAGAGAGAGAGACAGAGACAGAGACAGAGACAGAGACAGAGACAGAGAGACACAGAGACAGAGAGAGAGAGACAGAGACAGAGACAGAGACAGAGAGACAGAGAGAGAAGAGATATTTTGAATATTTTAGTTAACTGAAACAATTCCATGTGATTGATTCACAACTACTTTTAAATCACCTGTTTAATAGATGTTCACTATGTCAAGTAAGTGATGGTTCTCTCCTCTTAGTCTTCATTTTAAGACATTGAACATGTTGGACTGGAGAGATGGCTCAGTGGTTAAGAGCACTGACTGTCCTTCCAGAGGTCCTGAGTTCAAATCCCAGTCAACCACATGGTGGCTCACAACCATCTGTAATGGGATCTGATGCCCTCTTCTGGTGTGTCTGAAGATGGCTACAGTGTACTCACACACATGAAATAAACAAATAAATCTTTTTTTAAAAAAGACATCAAACCTGTAATATCTAGATCCACTTTTCCATTCCCTTTCTTTAAGGCTCTAGAAGCTAAAACCAAGGTGGAGATGATTCAGCAGATGGATGACGAGCTGAAGAGGGAGCACACGGCTGCGGAACAGCGCATGGTCCATCGGATCCAGAGGATCATGATGGAGTGTCACCGGGAGAAGATGGAGGCCGTGCAGAAAGCCAGGGAAGAGGAGAGAGAGATTGCGCAGAAAGTTATCGAGGACCAGAGAAGGTACTCCAGAGAACGCATCTGCAGATTAGCACGTGACTTGGCTAAACTCCCCCTAGAGAAAGAAACAAGGCCAAGGCATTGAACTGAGGCACTGCCCACCATTTCCTGGTTTCATTGTGCGATATATCAAATACTGATATCCACAGACATAGGAGAGAGGAAGTGGGGGGTGGGGGAGAAGGGGAGAGAGGGCGATTTAAGAGAAATGGTAGCCTAAGTGCTTAAGTATCTAGCACAGCCCAAGGGATTGAAAGCTTCCAACAGGCCTGGAAAGTCCCTTATTTCATTCTCAGTCATGCTCCATCCCTTCTCTGCAAACAGCGACCCTCTCAGCATTATTTTCCTTGTGAAGTAGCTCCAGTATTAAAAGGCTGAGAAGAATCAATAAACACCTTTCTATAAACACTTAAGGGTCATTGTTTCCAGGCTAGCTCACACACTGTTGTGGGTGTTTCCTTTGCAAACTAATAGATGACTATGTTAAAATATTGACTTTATGGAAATGTGAGGGAGACACACAAGTCTCTACTTACTGCTTCTTGCACATTGTTTGTTTCCCAAACACAGTTCCTATAACAAGGACTATATCCTTGATATATGTTAACATTATATATATATATATTGTTATATATATTGATATATATATTGATATATATGTTAATATTATATTAATATATTTATATATATATATATCCAGAAATAAACTCATTCCTTGTCAAGAGGATGACGTTATTTCTTTTTTTCCCTCTTTCCCTAGTGAGTGTCTTATATGAGTTTTAATATGTAGAGTGTCACAATATGATAAAATAACGTGAAAAACAGCTGTGTTTGAAGTCATACATAAAAGAGTTTTGCAAATGAACGTAAACCTATGCCAGTCTTTTCACCAAATATATTATATTTGGAGAGAATATTTTAATATTTTTTCATGAAAGTATTTGTGTTAAAGTATAACCAATTTATTGTTGTTTCACATTGATTGATAAATGTATTTTTGATTGTCTGTCTTTTAGCCCCTAATTCTGTTAACGTCAATAGAAAAGGCTTAAATAAATTATTTTTTTGATTTCTCAGTAATTTTGAGTATAAAAGGATTTTGGTTCTGTAATCAGAAAGTTAGAGATAATTTATAATTAAATATAGCTCAGGTTAGGTCGATGAAATGTAAAGCCAGCCTATGAGTATAAAGTTTGCTTCCTTTTATCCTATAGATGAGGAACTAGGGTTTGGTGGCTCTGGCCTATAATCCCAGCTCCCAGCACTCAGGTGGATCAAAAGTTGGAGGTTAGGACCAGGGAGTTTGCTGTGAGATTTTGTTTCTGATAATGTCAGAAACTACACCCATAAAGCCTTGCCAACATGACTGCCTAACATGAGTCAAACAAGAGCAACAATAGGCATTGAAAGTGGACAGGAGAAAACCCATGAAGCGTCACATCTACTCTCAGGACTGCAGGCAACCGAGGAATGCTGAGAGCAGGAGAAAGAGCCCTCCCCAGGGAGGAGAACAGCAAGTGGTTACCCAATACCAAGCAATCGGCTGAAACACACAAGAAGTAACATTTTACATATCGGGCAGGTTCTATTTAGGAATACACACACACACACACACACACACACACACACACACACACGCACACACACACACACGCACGCACACACACACACACACGCACATACATATATATATATATATATATATATATATATTCACATATGCATGTAACAATGAAAAGGCCATAATTTGAAAGAGAGCAAGGAGTGGTGTGTGGGGGATTCAAAGGGGCCAAAAGGGAGAGATAGTGTAATTATATTATAATGTCAAAAATGAAAGAGTCAGACGTCAGTCTGAGCTACGTAACTGGTCCAAGTCTACTCAAAGCAACAGAAACCAAACATTAATGATACTGTCTCAAAGAAATAAAAATCGGCAGAATTGGTATGAGGACCTTCTTTACGGGTTTAGGACTCTAACCTTGTCTCTTCAATTTTTTTTAAGTACAATGACCAGAGTGAACTCAGATTCTCCATGCTGCCATTAGACAACACACTAGCTGTTTTGCCCCAGCCCACAGCAGAGAAGCTGATGGGCAGTCTCTGAGAACTATTTCTAAATTGATTGTTAATAGCTGATATGGTCCGAAAGCTCACGCATACCAGGTCTCTCAGGTTAACGACGCCTCTGGGATCCATGGTAAATTTGTTGTGTTTTTAGTGGCTAGTTGATCTAATTGGTAAACTTGTGTGATCTTTTGTAGCATAGTCCTGGAGGAACTTGTGACTACTGGTGTAACAGCTATTAAAGACCAGAAGGCCAGCTTGGGTCAGTTGATCAAAGCAAAGGAGCATGAAATGAATGTCTACTACGGCATTGCTCAAAGGCAGAAGCAAGAAGAAGTGCAAGAAGTGCTTCAAGAGAAAGAAAAAACACACCAGGCCACCCTTGACAATGTGATGGGCAAACTGGTCAATACCCAGGGGGAGCTGCTGTCGGTGGCAAAGCAACTGGGAATCATGACAAACTGGAAAGATTTTCTGGAGGAGGAATTACAGGAAACCAGGGCCGCATTTCAGAAGTATATCAATTACACCTTTCCCAAGCTCACCCCGGGACATGCCGACTTCATTCTGCCAGAAAGAAAGAAAACGCCTTCCAGGCTTGCTAAGGAAACTGATAAGAGTACTGATTAGAGGTCATTGGCCAAAAGGCCACTAGAAAAGACGTCATTCCGAAACTAAATAAATGTACTCAAAACCGACTGTCACTACGTGGTCAGAGTGCTGTTGGGCAGTAAGAATTTTCACCTTCCTTTTAAAATTGTCATAACAGTTATAGATATCTGTTTTTCTTTTCTTCCCTTCTTTCCTTCCTTCCTTCTTTCTTTCTTTCCTTCCTTCCTTCCTTCTTTCTTTCTTTCTTTCTTTCTTTCTTTTTTTCTTTCTTTCTTTCTTTCAGTAATGAAGTCTCATATGGCATTTTCAAACATTGTGTCCTGATGTTCTCTGCCCTCTTCTCTCTCTTTCTGTGGTGTGAATGTTTTCATGGAAAACTGAAATATTCAAAAGCATATTCCGAGGCACGCTGAGCACCACCTCTACCTGCTGATCGGAGACAAACTAACTAGGAAGGGGAAATGGTGTTTCGCACACTCTGGTACCGGCCTGATTTGTTTCTGCTTCAGACCCGTAAGCACACTCACATTTGTTCCAGTTGAAAATGAGGAAAGATTATGCTGTGTGCTGTAATCTGCAGAAGGAAGATTAGTGTTTAACAAAAACATCAAGTTTCATCAAATACGATAAGGCACATTTTAAGTTCTTGGCCTTGCATATAAATAATTTGGAGAGGATCCATTCATATTTTTGTGTTGTGAAAGAAAATTGTCTATAGAAGTTAGGGATCGTGAGTCCTCTATACCTGACCCTCATGTCCTGTGACTCAAAAGTCCTGGGCCAAGAATTCCAATAATTACTTAACTAAACATTTTTTTTTTTGATTTTTTTTTTATTGAGTATTTCTTATATACATTTCGAGTGTTATTCCCTTTCCCGGTTTCCGGGCAAACATCCCCCTCCCCCCTCCCCTTCCTTATGGGTGTTCCCCTCCCAACCCTTTAACTAAACATTTTTAAGTTCATGCTTTTAAGTAGGTTTAGAATTTTTACATGAGCACTGTATTATGTCATTTCTACTGTTTCCTCTCTCCCCTCCAACCCCTTCCGTGTCCTCCCACTCCCTCTCAAGTTCATGACTTCATCTAGTGTTGCTTATATGCACACATGTTTAGGGATGACCATTTTGGATCAGATAACCTACCAGGGCTCATTCCTCTACTGGTCCCAGTTGACTGCCTGTATCTCTTCACCTAAGGGTGGGACCTTATGAAGTTGTCCTCTCTCCATGTCAGCATGTCAATGGGTATGGTCTTTGCAGCTCTTATGCAGGCAGCCATATTGTCAAGGGTTCATGGGAGTAACACCCATGTCCTGTCCAGAAGAAACCATGCCACAGACGTTGTCCTGGTCCTCATCAGCCAGAATCAATGGAGACAAGTTATGATTCACTGACAACTTCTAAAACTATGAGCCAAAATAAATCTTTCCTCCTTTTATTGGTTTTCTCAGGCTACTTTGTGTCCAAGTGGCAGAAGGTTGCCTTACACTTAGGCTGCTCAAACATTGGCAAAGATGGGGTTTAGCTTATAGGCTACACAGATTATAGGGCCTTGATCTATATGATAATATCACACATATCTACGTTTATGGAAGATTTTCTGACAAACTAATTCTCCCACGGAATAGAGATGATTAGAATGTTCAAGTTAACTTAAAGGAAAAGTTCTCTGCTGGAATAAACTGCTTCCTCTAGTCTCACTAATAATCCTAATAATCACTGACTCGCTGGGGCCTTGTGTGTCTGATGAACTAATTACAAAAATTGGCAGGAAACACTAGACCTTCTCCATAGCTAAGATGAGCTCAGGGCTCAATAGAGGGCAGAGACCAAACATGTTTCCCAGAAGTGAATCCCAGGAAGCACTGTTTAAAGTGTACCAACAGAGTAAGAAAGAGTTTGTCTTAAAAAATAAAAATTAATACACTAGCCAGGGCTTTGGCTGCAGTGACAAAGTTTGCAGTCTGTGACAGTGATCACAGACATGTGGCTCTGCATATTGTTTTTTCATGCAGGGTGGTCAATGAACTTCCTGCCATTTAGAACCCCAGATTACATTATCTGGAAACAAAATGTGCATCCCGTATGCCTAGTCTGTGTTCACAGGCAAATGTGCACAGGCATTGAGTACGGTCAATGCCTCTCATCTAAAAACTCTAACCAAATGTAGCTGGATTGTGGCCAACACCTACAGATATATTCACATAGAGACCTTGGACTTCCTGCAGCCTGTTCAGGTCTATCTCAATCTACTTGGTCTAATACAACAAAACATAAATTGGGAAGTTTATAAACAGCAGAAATTTATCTCTCCCAGTTTAGAGAAATCCAAGATCAAAGCATTAGTACATAGAGCATCTGCAGAAGGGAAGAACGATCTCTAGGGCCTTCTCAATAAGGACGATAATTCCACTTAAGAGGTCTCATCCTATATGACATAACCATCTCCCAGAGGCCTCATAACCTAATACCATCCTACCAGTGAGTAGGTTTTTTTAAACATGAACTCATATGGATTTGGAGAAGAAAGAACTATGAACAGGACTTGAGAGCAGTCTTCCTAAAGCAACTACCAGAAAGGAGAGGCATCTTCCCCAAGGCAGTGACTGCCCTGGTTAGCCTTGATTGCCAACTTTGCACAGCCTAGAAGTCATCCAAGAAAAGACGCCTTAACTAAAAAATGGCCCAGATCAGACTGCTCCATAAGCCTGTCTGTAGGGGGTGTCAACAGATGGGAATACATTGTAGAGTGTCTCCCTCTGGCACACATCCTATAAGATTAAACGTCTTGGCTTTCAGGAAGAAGTCATTTTCCACACAATATATTGCTCATAATTTCTAAATACCCTTGTAAATAATTATTCTTACCCAGTGCATATGAATGAAAATATATAGTTCAGGCATAGGCTGTGTGACCTTAGGCAAAAATCACTTCATCTCTCTGCTTCACTTTTTTAACCTAAGGAACATACTTAATAGCACCTGTCCAAAATCAATAAATAACTATTAAATTTATAAATTCAGTCTAAGTTTTCTATGGCCATTATAGTATCATACCAAACAGGTTTATCTGTCTTAATCCATTTGATAAATAGGGGACGTGATGTCTTTCTCAGGCCTTTTGACTTCCTGAAATATTAGTTGGCTGGAGTGAAGCATGAGCATCAGTCCCCAAGTTCCTCCCTCTAGATAAGCTACTGTGGGAGCAGCAACACGGCTTTGCAGTTTAGGCTTCGTTCACTAACTGCCAAACAGCAAGCTGTAAGGGTATGTGGCAAAGGGTGTGAATGTGAGGCCATAGCTTAGTCACCTGAATGGCCTAGAGCACTTAACATTTCGCCCCTAAGCCTCAGTTTCCTCTTTTGCAAAAGAGTAGCTACCTCACAAGGTTGAGAAAGAATGAAAAGAGTTAGTCAAGATTGGACACTTCTTAGAGTGCTGGTGTATGGGGCAGAACTTGCTATCTGCTTAGGTAGGGTTTACTGCCGTGAGCAGACACCATGACCAAGGCAACTTTTATAAGGACAACATTTAATTGGGGCTGGTTTACAGGTTCAGAGGTTCAGTCCAGTGTCATCAAGGAGGGAACATGGCAGAATCTAGGCAGATGTGGGACTGGAAGACCTGAGAGTTCTACCTCTTGTTCCAAAGGCAGTTAGCAGAGGACTGGCTTCCAGGCAGCTAGGACAAGGGTCTCAAAGCCCACACTCACAGTGACACACCTACTCCAATAAGGCTGTACCTCATGATAATGCCACTCCTGGGCCAAGCATATACAAACCATCACACTATCTTACACATCTTCATGAAGCAGCAACGTCGGAAAAAGTGCCAAGAAGGTGATGGCTCAAGGGCAGAGGAGGCTAGAGGCCCAGCAGGAGAGATTGCACAGCCTGGAGATACAGTCTTCTGGGACTGGGATAGACAAAGGCATGTTCCAAAAGAGATGGCTTTACCAAGACTGCTGGGTTGTTTTTAAACAAGTAGGAGCCAGATGCTGGAGTGAAAGCCTGCTGGCTTAGAGAGACAGAGAAAGCACCCAGCTGACCTTCCTCCTCAGCAGATGTCCCAGACAAAAATGTTCTCTTTCTCTACACTGTCTCAAAAACCCTTGAATCTGAATGTCCCTGCTTTCTGTTTCCTGTATATCTCTTTGTCCATCCTCCTGACTTCCTCTTCCTTTCCGTGGTTTATTTCTCTATGTTCACTCCCTGTCAAGTGGTTGATTGCTCTGCCTCTTAACCGATGGTTGTATTTATTTAATCCTGTTTACAATAAGCAGAAACCTCTTGGGTTAAAGGTGTGTGCTAGAACTGAGCCACACCACAACTAGAAACATTTTCCCCCCTGTGAACAACATAAGCTTGGCATTCGCAGTGTGATCAAATACCCTACAGCTCTACTGAGAAGGGGGAGATTTGTTACAGCAGATCAAACGGTTAGTCCTAGCACATCAGGACTCTCTTTGATATAACAGCAACAGAGGTGTCTGTGCTAATATCTTCTGAGTTGCAGAAGAGATGGGACACTCTGAGCTACTTCCCTCTAAAATTATTTAGTGCCAGCTTCTTGAATTGTGCAAAAATGCTTGATTTACAGAATTGTATTTAGGGGCATATAGTTATAAACGTCTGGGGGAGGATATGATACCAGGTGACTCCTTTACATACATGTAAACAAAGTAGTACTATGGCTACTAAGTAGCTAGCTGTCAAGTATCGTGTGCCTCTCCTCTGAGGTTGAACCTTTAGCCTTCCTTGAATTATAAAATCATTTAAGAAGCTATTAGGACCACTCTTCTTCTCTAGAATGCACAAAAAATCTAGACACAGAAAACAGTTCTCCACACTGACAGGGTGGGTAATAACCATCCATCAGGAAGGAACTTGCTTCTCTGGCACTACACTTACATTCTTAAGGATGATCACTCTCTGATTGTCTCTCTATCTGGCAATGAAAGGCAGGCCTTTGGGTGTCCATGGTTACCTTGAGTCTCTCACAGAGTGCAGTCCAGTTTTAAACAGCACGCCAACACAACTTTAGACCTCTAGGGATTCCACAGTTAGGGGACAATTTTAGCATCAGCAGTGACATCCCGTGTTACCAGTCCTTGGTTTGGAACTCCACAGAATCCCAATCAGTAGAGCTTCCTACTTCCCACCAGTAAAGAAGTGCTGATTTCTCCTTCGTCTAAGTTCCAGGCCCTACTCAGCTAGGTTGGTTCATGACTCCCTCCCACTTTTCCATGTCCATCTGTGGTGAGCTAATGTCCCGTGTCTGGTCTGCTGGGAGAAATCCAGAAATGGAGCAAAGTTGGGCCACTGCAAGTGAAAAATAATAGGACTGAGAACCTGACTTGGACTCCTCCTATGATGCAAAATTCCCCTTTTATGCTTTAACTAAAGAAAGAAACCATAAAGACTACCTGACTCCTGGGTCTTCTTCTGTCTTTCTAAGCCAGTTTTGCCCTTCTGCTCTAAACCCACCTTGGGAATCGTCCACTGCCTTACTTCCTGTTCTATTGCTTTGAGGAGACACCATGACCAAGGCAATTTATAAAATGAAGCATTTAGCTGGAGACTTGTGTACAGTTTCAGAGTGAGTCTGTGATCATCATGGTGGGAAGGATGGTGCAGGCAGGCAGTCATGGCTCTGGGACAGTAACTGAGAATGTTACAACCTGATTTGCTTGAAGGACTCAGAGAAAGGCTGTGTGAGACTGTGAATGACATGGGAGCCCTCAAAGCCCATGCTAAGACACATGTCCTCCAATGCGATTAAACTCCTAGTCTTTCCCAATTAGTTCCAGCAACTGAGGAGCAAACATGTAAATCTATGGGGCCATTCTCATTCGAGTCACCACAGCCATTCTATCCTTTAGCCTCGGCTAAATCACAGGCTGGCTGCAGCATCATCATACTGGGGTGTGTTCAGAGCTGTCTGAAAGCTTCATTTACGTAGTACACAGCTCCCTCGATTGCATATTTTTTGGAGAAGAGACAGGTCCTAGAGCACCCTCATACAAGCCTTCCCTCACTGTCACCCCTCGGCTGTGTCCATTAACAGTATGACTTAGAAATTAGCTTCAAATGTCATGCAGACCCTAAGAGAACACAAATGCCAGCCCAGGTTACTATATCCTGCAAGACTCTCAATTAATATAGATGGAGAAACCAAGAAATTCCATGACAAAACCAAATTTACACAATATCTTTCTACAAATCCAGCACTACAAAGGATAATAAATGGTAAAGCCCAACATAAGGAGGCAAGCTATACCCTAGAAGAAGCAAGAAACTAATCCTCTTGGCAACAAAACAAAGAGAAGAAAAGCACACAAACATAACCTCATATCCAAATATGAATATAACAGGAAGCAATAATCACTATTCCTTAATATCTCTCAACATCAATGGCCTAAACTCCCCAATGAAAAGACATAGATTAACAAACTGGATACGCAACGAGGACCCTGCATTCTGCTGCCTACAGGAAACACACCTCAGAGACAAAGACAGACACTACCTCAGAGTGAAAGGCTGGAAAACAACTTTCCAAGCAAATGGTCGGAAGAAGCGAGCTGGAGTAGCCATTCTAATATCAAATAAAACCAATTTTCAACTAAAAGTCATCAAAAAAGATAAGGAAGGACACTTCATATTCATCAAAGGAAAAATCCACCAAGATGAACTCTCAATCCTAAATATCTATGCCCCAAATACAAGGGCACCAACATACCTAAAAGAAACCTTACTAAAGCTCAAAACACACATTGCACATCACACAATAATAGTAGGAGATTTCAACACCCCACTCTCATCAATGGACAGATCATGGAAACAGAAATTAAACAGAGATGTAGACAGACTAAGAGAAGTCATGAGCCAAATGGACTTAACAGATATTTATAGAACATTCTATCCTAAAACAAAAGGATATACCTTCTTCTCAGCTCCTCATGGTACTTTCTCCAAAACTGACCATATAATTGGTCAAAAAAGGGCCTCAACAGGTACAGAAAGATAGAAATAATCCCATGCGTGCTATCAGACCACCACGGCCTAAAGCTGGTCTTCAATAACAATAAGGGAAGAATGCCCACATATACGTGGAAATTGAACAATGCTCTACTCAATGATAACCAGGTCAAGGAAGAAATAAAGAAAGAAATTAACGACTTTTTAGAATTTAATGAAAATGAAGGTACAACATACCCAAACTTATGGGACACAATGAAAGCTGTGCTAAGAGGAAAACTAATAGCGCTGAGTACCTGCAGAAAGAAACAGGAAAGAGCATATGTCACCAGCTTGACAACACACCTAAAAGCTCTAGAACAAAAAGAAGCAAATACACCCAGGGGGAGTAGAAGGCAGGAAATAATCAAACTCAGAGCTGAAATCAACCAAGTAGAAACAAAAAGGACCATAGAAAGAATCAACAGAACCAAAAGTTGGTACTTTGAAAAAATCAACAAGATAGATAAACTCTTAGCCAGACTAATGAGAGGACACAGAGAGTGTGTCCAAATTAACAAAATCAGAAATGAAAAGGGAGACATAACTACAGATTCAGAGGAAATTCAAAAAATCATCAGATCTTACTATAAAAGCCTATATTCAACAAACTTGAAAATCTGCAGGAAATGGACAATTTCCTAGACAGATACCAGGTATTGAAGTTAAATCAGGAACAGATAAACCAGTTAAACAACCCCATAACTCCTAAGGAAATAGAAGCAGTCATTAAAGGTCTCCCAACCAAAAAGAGCCCAGGTCCAGACGGGTTTAGTGCAGAATTCTATCAAACCTTCATAGAAGACCTCATACCAATATTATCCAAACTATTCCACAAAATTGAAACAGATGGAGCACTACCGAATTCCTTCTATGAAGCCACAATTACTCTTATCCCTAAACCACACAAAGACCCAACAAAGAAAGAGAACTGCAGACCAATTTCCCTTATGAATATCGACGCAAAAATACTCAATAAAATTCTGGCAAACCGAATCCAAGAGCACATCAAAACAATCATCCACCATGATCAAGTAGGCTTCATCCCAGGTATGCAGGGATGGTTTAATATACGGAAAACCATCAACGTGATCCATTATATAAACAAACTGAAAGAACAAAACCACATGATCATTTCATTAGATGCTGAGAAAGCATTTGACAAAATTCAACACCCCTTCATGATAAAAGTCCTGGAAAGAATAGGAATTCAGGGCCCATACCTAAACATAGTAAAAGCCATATACAGCAAACCAGTTGCTAACATTAAACTAAATGGAGAGAAACTTGAAGCAATCCCACTAAAATCAGGGACTAGACAAGGCTGCCCACTCTCTCCCTACTTATTCAATATAGTTCTTGAAGTTCTAGCCAGAGCAATCAGACAACAAAAGGAGGTCAAGGGGATACAGATCGGAAAAGAAGAAGTCAAAATATCACTATTTGCAGATGATATGATAGTATATTTAAGTGATCCCAAAAGTTCCACCAGAGAACTACTAAAGCTGATAAACAACTTCAGCAAAGTGGCTGGGTATAAAATTAACTCAAATAAATCAGTAGCCTTCCTCTACACAAAAGAGAAACAAGCCGAGAAAGAAATTAGGGAAACGACACCCTTCATAATAGACCCAAATAATATAAAGTACCTCGGTGTGACTTTAACCAAGCAAGTAAAAGATCTGTACAATAAGAACTTCAAGACACTGAAGAAAGAAATTGAAGAAGACCTCAGAAGATGGAAAGATCTCCCATGCTCATGGATTGGCAGGATTAATATAGTAAAAATGGCCATTTTACCAAAAGCGATCTACAGATTCAATGCAATCCCCATCAAAATACCAATCCAATTCTTCAAAGAGTTAGACAGAACAATTTGCAAATTCATCTGGAATAACAAAAAACCCAGGATAGCTAAAGCTATCCTCAACAATAAAAGGACTTCAGGGGGAATCACTATCCCTGAACTCAAGCAGTATTACAGAGCAATAGTGATAAAAACTGTATGGTATTGGTACAGAGACAGACAGATAGACCAATGGAACAGAATTGAAGACCCAGAAATGAACCCACACACCTATGGGCACTTGATTTTTGACAAAGGAGCCAAAACCATCAAATGGAAAAAAGATAGCATTTTCAGCAAATGGTGCTGGTCCAACTGGAGGTCAACATGTAGAAGAATGCAGATCGATCCATGCTTATCACCCTGTACAAAGTTTAAGTCCAAGTGGATCAAGGACCTCCACATCAAACCAGATACACTCAAACTAATAGAAGAAAAACTAGGGAAGCATCTGGAACACATGGGCACTGGAAAAAATTTCCTGAACAAAACACCAATGGCTTATGCTCTAAGATCAAGAATCGACAAATGGGATCTCATAAAACTGCAAAGCTTCTGTAAGGCAAAGGACACTGTGGTTAGGACAAAACGACAACCAACAGATTGGGAAAAGATCTTTACCAATCCTACAACTGATAGAGGCCTTATATCCAAAATATACAAAGAACTCAAGAAGTTAGACCGCAGGGAGACAAATAACCCTATTAAAAAATGGGGTTCAGAGCTAAACAAAGAATTCACAGCTGAAGAATGCCGAATGGCTGAAAAACACCTAAAGAAATGTTCAACATCTTTAGTCATAAGTGAAAATGCAAATCAAAACAACCCTGAGATTTCACCTCACACCAGTGAGAATGGCTAAGATCAAAAACTCAGGTGACAGCAGATGCTGGCGAGGATGTGGAGAAAGAGGAACACTCCTCCATTGTTGGTGGGATTGCAGACTGGTACAACCATTCTGGAAATCAGTCTGGAGGTTCCTCAGAAAATTGGACATTGAACTGCCTGAGGATCCAGCTATACCTCTCTTGGGCACATACCCAAAAGATGCCCCAACATATAAAAAAGACACATGCTCCACTATGTTCATAGCAGCCTTATTTATAATAGCCAGATCCTGGAAAGAACCCAGATGCCCTTCAACAGAGGAATGGATACAGAGAATGTGGTACATCTACACAATGGAATATTACTCAGCTATCAAAAACAATGACTTTATGAAATTCGTAGGCAAATGGTCGTAACTGGAAAATATCATCCTGAGTGAGGTAACCCAATCACAGAAAAACACACATGGTATGCACTCATTGATAAGTGGCTATTAGCCAAAATGCTTGAATTACCCTAGATGCTTAGAACAAGACGGATGATCAAAATGTGAATGCTTCACTCCTTCTTTAAAAGGGGAACAAGAATACCCTTGGCAGGGAATAGAGAGGCAAAGATTAAAACAGACACAGAAAGAACACCCATACAGAGCCTGCCCCACATGTGGCCCACGCATATACAGCCATCCAATTAGACAAGATGGATGAAGCAAAGAAGTGCAGACTGACAGGAGCTGGATGTAGATCGCTCCTGAGAGACACAGCCAGAATACAGCAAATACAGAGGCGAATGCCAGCAGCAAACCACTGAACTGAGAATAGGACCCCTGTTGAAGGAATCAGAGAAAGAACTGGAAGAGCCTGAAGGGGCTCGAGACCCCATATGTACAACAATGCCAAGCAACCAGAGCTTCCAGGGACTAAGCCACTACCTAAAGACTATACATGGACTGACCCTGGACTCTGACCTCATAGGTAGCATTGAATATCCTAGTAAGATCACCAGTGTAAGGGGAAGCCCTGGGTCCTGCTAAGACTGAACCCCCAGTGAACTAGATTATTGGGGGGAGGGCAGCAAGGGGGTAGGATGGGGAGGGGAACACCCATAAAGAGGAGGAGGGGGAGGGGGATGTTTGCCCGGAAACCGGGAAAGGGAATAACACTCGAAATGTATATAAGAAATACTCAAGTTAATAAAAAAAAAATTAGACAAGATCGATGAAGCAAAGAAATGCAGACCGAGAGGAGCTGGATGTAGATCTCTCCCGAGAGACACAGCCAGAATACAGCAAATACAGAGACGAATGCCAGCAGCAAACCACTGAACTGAGAATAGAACCCCCGTTGAAGGAAATCAGAGAAACAACTGGAAGAGCTCGAAGGGGCTCGAGACCCCTTATGAGCAACAATGCCAAGCAACCAGAGCTTCCAGGGACTAAGCCACTACCCAAAGACTATACATGGACTGACCCTGGACTCTGACCTCATAGGTAGCATTGAATATCCTAGTAAGATCACCAGTGTAAGGGGAAGCCCTGGGTCCTGCTAAGACTGAACCCCCAGTGAACTAGATTATTGGGAGGAGGGCAGCAAGGGGGGAGGATGGGGAGGGGAACACCCATAAAGAGGAGGAGGGGGAGGGGGATGTTTGCCCGGAAACCGGGAAAGGGAATAACACTCGAAATGTATATAAGAAATACTCAAGTTAATAAAAAAAAAATTAGACAAGATCGATGAAGCAAAGAAATGCAGACCGAGAGGAGCTGGATGTAGATCTCTCCCGAGAGACACAGCCAGAATACAGCAAATACAGAGACGAATGCCATCAGCAAACCACTGAACTGAGAATAGAACCCCCGTTGAAGGAAATCAGAGAAACAACTGGAAGAGCTCGAAGGGGCTCGAGACCCCTTATGAGCAACAATGCCAAGCAACCAGAGCTTCCAGGGACTAAGCCACTACCCAAAGACTATACATGGACTGACCCTGGACTCTGACCTCATAGGTAGCATTGAATATCCTAGTAAGATCACCAGTGTAAGGGGAAGCCCTGGGTCCTGCTAAGACTGAACCCCCAGTGAACTAGATTGTTGGGGGGAGGGCGGCAATGGGGGAGGATGGGGAGGGGAACACCTATAACGAAGGGGAGGGGAAGGGATTAGGGGGATGTTTGCCCGGAAACCAGGAAAGGGAATAACACTCGAAATGTAAATAAGAAATACTCAAGTTAATAATAATAATAATAATAATAATAATAATAATAATAATAATAATAAAAGAAATTAGCTTCAAGACAACAAAATAGAGGGCTGGGTTTACTGAACAGAATTCTCACACTCTACTCTTTCCCAAGTTCTGAACCTTTAACCTTTCTTGTAGTATAAAACCCTTTAAGCCACACCTCTTCTCTAGGGGAAAATAAGTTCTGACATAAACAAAAGTTAGAGCATAGTGAGAGAGCCACATACCCTCTGTCTCTCCCCCATACAACTCTAGTTGTATCCTGTCCTTCAGAGATACCTGTCTTCAAACAGACAGGACACAAGCATCTCCCTGCTGCTGCACCACTGTCTTTCTGCTCCTATGAGATTTCTCTGCTACATAACTAGGAAGATGTCTTAAATGCTAGCTTTTTTCATGTTCTCTCCTGAGTTTTTTATATGTTAAGTGATGTGAACATTATGAGAACCAGGTCCAGTAAAGTGATTCAGCACATAACAGTGTCTGTCGCTGAAGCTTGGCTACCTGAGTTTGATTTCTGGAATCTAGGTTACTGTGGAAGACAAGACCTGATCCTAATAAGGTGTCTTCTGGCTTTCATACTTGCACCATGATACTACACACACACACACACACACACACACACACACACACACAGATCCTCTTATGTAGACAAGTAAGCCTGAAGCTGGTGGAACATCAGTCATTTTCTCAAAACCACACAACCAGTAAAGCTGTTAAGTCAAAGTAAGCCCTTAATCCTTTCACCTCGCTTATGTATCTTTTCCAGAATATTTAATTTTCAGAGCTAGCAGATGTTATTTAGGAAAGGTTTACTTTAATGTCAGTGTTGTCGCAACAAATTAACACAAACTAGACAGAAGAAATCTATGCACTCCCCACAGCTGCGGAACTCCAAGTTTCCCTCAAACAAACTCAGTCCTTTGGAGGGTTCCAGAAGCATGTCTGTCCCTTCCTATCTCTAGCTTTTGGATTGTAGCCTTCTCTCTCTCTCTCTCTCTCTCTCTCTCTCTCTCTCTCTCTCTCTCTCTCTCTCTCTCTCTCTGTCTCTCCCTCCCTCCCTCCCTCTCTCCCTTCCTCCCCCTCCCTCCCTCTCTCTCTCTCCTCTCTCCCTCCCTCCCTCCCCTTCCCTCCCTCCCTCCCCTTCCCTCCCTCCCTCCCTCTCTCTCTCTCTCTCTCTCTCTCTCTCTCTCTCTCTCTCTCTCTCTCTCTCCAGTCTTTATCATTCTCTCTTCTCTGTGTCTATGATAGCTTTATCTTACAAGGATTTTTAGTAGTAGCATTTACGGCACATGGGCTAATCTCCCCATCTCAGGGTCCTTACCCTACTTACATCTGCGTAAGTGCCTTCTACAGATACGGTTTTCATCTGATGCATTTGAGGGGCAATCACTGAGCTTGTTACAGTCTTTCAGAAAGGCTCCCTGAGGTGGGGGGGGGAGAGATACTACTGAGACTCTTAAAGATAAACACTGTTATAGTCCAGGGAAAAGTGACTGTGAAGTGTGCAGTTTCACCTGATACACCTGTAACACAACCCCTACACCAAAGCTCGGGGAAAATGCAGAAGGGGGAGGAATGATGTAAGAGCGAGAGGCCCATGGCTCTGCTGTTAAATATTGTCCTCTAGACATGCCACAAAATTCCAGCAATATGGTCGAAACCATGGATAAGATCAGTGTAATGAAAACACCTCTTGGCATACCAGTGAGGACAGGGGAAATTCCAGTGTCCCTGCGTGTAGGTGAAGAGCAACAGGTCAATAGCCACTGAGAGGAGAACCAGGGATGAACTCAAATGTGGATTATCTGATCCCAAACATCAGCTCTGGACACACATAGGAACAAACCTAAATGGTGT